>NC_086324.1:100834631-101138381 GCF_036172605.1 Pelobates fuscus | reverse complement strand
TATATAAAATTCTCACTCACACTTTTAAGAGCTTTATAAGCTCAATGTCAAGAGCCTGGACGGAATAATCCCCGTCTATGGATTTCTTGGTATGCAATTTTCTAGATGAACTTTGTAGGTGTGAGGTTTCCGTGGTATATGGAAAAAGAGAGTACAAAAGACCAATGGTACAGATAGTAGGTGTATATGCAGTGCAAACAAAAGAGAACCTACTTACATAGACTAGAGCAATGGACCTGCTCTAGTTTAAACAGCTTCAGGTGGAACAATCCCCACCTAAGGATGTACTGGACCCAAATGTAGCAGCAGCAGGATGAGGTAGGAAGTAGGACTAAAATTAGACTGGGTAATGTAAAAATGTATATACTTTATTTTATCAAAAAAATTTTTTGGAAAGTGAATAACAAATACCGTATATACTCGAGTATAAGCCGACCCGAATATAAGCCGAGGCCCCTAATTTTATCCCAAAAAACTGGGAAAACTTATTGACTCGAGTATAAGACTAGGGTGGGAAATGCAGCAGCTACTGGTAAATTTCTAAATAAAATTAGATCCTAAAAAAATATATTAATTGAATATTTATTTACAGTGTGTGCGTATGTGTGTGTGTATGAGTGCAGCGTGTGTGTATGAGTGCAGTGTGTGTATGAGTGCAGTGTGTGCATGAATGCAGTGTGTGTGTGCATGAATGCAGTGTGTGTGTGCATGAATGCAGTGTGTGAATGCAGTGTGTGCAGGGCCGGTGCAAGGATATTTGCCGCCGTAGGCAAAAAACATTTTGCCGCCCCCTCCCCCCCCCATATGTCCTGACTTCCCCTCCTCCTCCCTCAGTGGTCCTTACCTCCCCACCCCCGTGTTCCTTCACCCCCCCCCCCCAGTGGTCCTTACCCTCCCCTCCCCTAGTGGTCCTTATCCCACCCCCTCCCTCTCATAGTGGTCCTTATCCCCCTTCTCCCTCCCATAGTGTTCCTTATCCCCCCCCATCCCTCCCATAGTGGTCCATATACCCCCCCTCCCTCCCATAGTGGTCCTTATCCCACCCCCTCCCATAGTGGTCCTTATCCCCCCCCTCCCTCCCATAGTGGTCCTTATACCCCCCTCCCTCCCATAGTGGTCCTTATACCCACCCCCTCCCATCCATAGTGGTCCTTATACCCACCCCCTCCCATAGTGGTCCTTATACCCACCCCCTCCCATAGTGGTCCTTATACCCACCCCCTCCCATAGTGGTCCTTATACCCACCCCCTCCCTCCCATAGTGGTCCTTATCCCACCCCCTCCCTCCCATAGTGGTCCTTATCCCACCCCCTCCCTCCCATAGTGGTCCTTATCCCACCCCCTCCCTCCCATAGTGGTCCTTATACCCCCCCTCCCTCCCATAGTGGTCCTTATCCCCCCCCTCCCTCCCATAGTGGTCCTTATACCCCCCCTCCCTCCCATAGTGGTCCTTATACCCCCCCCCTCCCTCCCATAGCGGTCCTTATACCCACCTCCCTCCCATAGTGGTCCTTAACCCACCCCCCCCCTCCCTTAGTGGTCCTTAACCCACCCCCCCTCCCATAGTGGTCCTTATACCCCCCCCCTCCCTCCCATAGCGGTCCTTATACCCACCTCCCTCCCATAGTGGTCCTTAACCCATCCCCCCCCTCCCTTAGTGGTCCTTAACCCACCCCCCCTCCCATAGTGGTCCTTATACCCCCCCCCCCTCCCTCCCATAGCGGTCCTTATACCCACCTCCCTCCCATAGTGGTCCTTAACCCACCCCCCCCTCCCATAGTGGTCCTTAGTCCCCCCTCCCTGCTTGATACATGGCAGGGAGGGGGGCTCTCCTTCCCTGGTGGTCCAGTGGCAGTTCAGTGGGGGGGGAGAGGGGGGCTGGCAGAGCTGTACTTACCTGTTCTGCAGCTCCTGTCAGCTCTCTCCTCCTCCGCGCCGTCCGTGCAGCTCCTTCTATCAGCTCACACTGTAAGTCTCGCGAGAGCCGCGGCTCTCGCGAGATTTACACTGGGAGCTGACCGAGGTGCTGAACGGACGGCGCGGAGGAGGAGAGAGCTGACAGGAGCTGCAGGAGAGGTAAGTACAGCTCTGCCAGCCCCCCTCTCCCCCCAGTCTGTATTATGGCAATGCAAATTGCCATAATACAGACTCTGACTCGAGTATAAGCCGAGTTGGGGTTTTTCAGCCCAAAAAATGGGCTGAAAAACTCGGCTTATACTCGAGTATATACGGTATATAAAATACCAGTCAAGATAAAATTTTAAAATTTTATCTTGACTGGTATTTTATATATTTGTTATTCACTTTCAAAACATTTTTTTTGATAAAATAAAGTATATACATTTTTACATTACCCAGTCTAATTTTAGTCCTACTTCCTACCTCATCCTGCTGCTGCTACATTTGGGTCCAGTACATCCTTAGGTGGGGATTGTTCCACCTGAAGCTGTTTAAACTAGAGCAGGTCCATTGCTCTAGTCTATGTAAGTAGGTTCTCTTTTGTTTGCACTGCATATACACCTACTATCTGTACCATTGGTCTTTTGTACTCTCTTTTTCCATATACCACGGAAACCTCACACCTACAAAGTTCATCTAGAAGATTGCATACCAAGAAATCCATAGACGGGGATTATTCCGTCCAGGCTCTTGACATTGAGCTTATAAAGCTCTTAAAAGTGTGAGTGAGAATTTTATATAATTTTTTATCATCCACTATATCATCAATACATATTGCACTATTATTGCATTTTGTTCTTTTCTTTTAAGCTATACCATCGAGGAATATCTCCAATTACGTATGTAAATATATATACATCTGTGTATACCGCTAGCGCTGTTCACCTTTCTTTGTATATCAGAAAAAAACGTGTAAAAGAGTGGCTACATAATGAAATGGTAAGAATAGGACTATTCCCAGACTAATAACTTGACTAATACGCCTATGTGGCGAAAGTGACCTTGCCACTGGTTTTTGGAGGGACCTGTTTGCCAGCCTCCTACCCTGCAATAAAACTGGCTAATATACTTCAAACAGGCTCTGCAATTGGGACTATATGGTTTGTTTACCGAACAACTGCACGAACAGAGATCACCCTGAAGCTTGTTAACACCTATTAACAACTAGGAACGTTTCTCACTGCAGTGTTCTATTTGTTCGTCTGGGTGGCCACAATTCCTATGAACAACCACATGCCTGTGCCTGGGACAAAATATGACTTCCATAAAACTTTTGAACCCCTGCTCTGATCTGGGTGATATTTAGACATGTTCACCCAGATCAAGGCTATCAGGGGATGTAACTTTTATGGGCATATGTTATGTTTTGGGGTGTTTTCTATACTTTGTGTAAAAATTTGTTTTTTCTGCCTGGGGATAATTAGGTTAGTACATTATCTACCTTAATTATATCACAGGCAGAGGGGAAGGATTGTGTGCTGTATGTGGGAGTGTTGGCATTGTTATGTGGTTCTTACTGGTCTGAACAGTTTTTAATGCGGTGCTCCATCAGTTCCAGGGGGGTGTGCCTCTGGCCTGAGGAATTGTATATAATGCCAACCTGTACTATTAAACCCTCAGCCTTCTTCACCATCAATACTGAGTTCTGTCTCTTATTGTAGGGAGCCGCTATATCACTACAAGGGATTGCAATAATCACTATACTCCCTTGGATTCCCTTAGCTCTTGTAAGAGCTGTTCATGCTTGACTCTCTGGAGGAAGAAAGGTTCCCGCACTGGAACCTGGAGCCTTGTCGTAGGTCCAGGGTGGGTAGGAGACGGCGAGACCCCAACCAAGCTGCGGCAGTTAGTGGGGTCTACAGTGCTTATGGTGTCTAGAGAAGTGCTTGGAGCCCTCGGTAAGCACTAGGAGCATCTGTAGGCGGAGGTACCCAACTGGGGTACAGGAAGCTCCATTACAGTCTATATTCCTGGGAAGAGCTTCTATCATTCACACACTGAAAAAGAGTTTAAAATCCGATATCAAATAACCTGAACCACTGATTACATAGTATACAAAATCTTATGCCCCTGCGGACTTGTGTGCACGAGGGACGGCTGGCCAATCATAGAGTATCAATAAGAAGGTTTGCATTGAATCTGAGGGAAGGCCAAATTAAAGTTTATTGGTATTGATGTGTTCTTAAATTGCTGAGAGAAAGGGAAAGAGACCTTGAACTGCGAAAAGCTTATTGGATCTCAACATTGGATACAGTAACCCCAAAGGTATTAAGTGAGCGAAATGTGTAGCACTGTTTTTAACCAAAGAGAGAGATCATCTTTGTGGATTTGTACTTATGGGTTCTCTGTTTATTGTAGTTAACAAGATAATATGATATATTTATTCAGCCAATATTTATTTCTGCTACATATAATGAAAGCCCCATTTCTCCTAAACAGAATTATACATAAGTGTGTGTGTAGATCGCTGAAATTCTAGGTTTTGTTTTGGTTCAGAATTTGGACAATTGCCTCCGTCCTTAAGGTGTTAAAGCAACACTTTTTTCTATTTTCCCCCAAATAGTTTTTCTTACTTTTGTTGCATAGATTAGTTAATCAAGGACACACAGCACACCTCGAGTCAGCAAACTTTACATGCTAGAACCTGACGTCAAAATGAATCAATTATTAAAAGTTTGACAGACCCTAGCTGACATGGAAAGTGCAACAGGAAAACAATGCTGTTTCTAAAAAAAAAAAAAAAAAAATGGCATTGTTTTCATATGCAAAGGTGCAGGAGCAGCTTCCATGTTCTAAAATCACTTCATTGAGATTAAGTGTTTCTAGTGTCCCATTAAAGGGACACTATAGTCACCAGAACAACTACAGCTAATTGAATTTGTTCTGGTGAGTAGAATCATTACCTGCAGGCTTTTTTTGCTGTAAACACTGATTTTTAGAGAAAATGCAGTGTTTACATTACAGCCTAGTGATAACTTCACTGACCACTCTTCAGATGGCTGTTAGAGATCCAAACATTCAGTCTCCTCCCTCTGCATGCACACACTGATCTTTCCTCATAGAGATTCCTTGATTCAATTCATCTCTATGAGGAGATGCTGACTGGCCAGGACTCTGCCCCTGATCTGCCTCTTTGTCAGTCTCAGCCAATTCTATGGAGAAGCACTGGAGTTGTTCTGGTGACTATGGTGTCCCTTTAAGCAGACATACTGCAGGGACATCAGATGTACACAAAAATACTTAATAAAGTTAACGTTGGATTGATGCTTAGAGTGCCCATTTATGTTACTCAAGCACAAAAAGTACTATTGCTACAAGTACGATTTTAAAACATGTTCTGATACCTTTAGGTTTCATATTTCATTATTTTTGGATGATTCCTCCTAAATCTTTCCCTTTATTACTGGTATGTGTATATTTTGTGAACTAGGCTCTGTGTGCCTCGCTACAGGGTTAAAAAAAAAATCTGTTTTGTGCCATTTGTATGAAATACATTACATAAACTAACAAATGGACCACACTTTATTTTACTAGTCAGGAATATTGTCATCTAAGTAAATGATTTGCTTTGGTACTATATTTACTAAATAATCAATCTCCTTGCCCAAAATTAACTTCCTAGAGTTATAACTGCCAAATTTATCTAACAGCTTCTAATTTTATATTGTGATGTTCAGGCCCACTGGAATCAGCCTGATTGTACTTACTTTTAAGAGCATGACAAGCATAGTGAGTAATGTGTCAATATAATAATACATTTTGCCTTGAGAGTAAAGAAGAGTTGATCGGTGAAGCAGTAATTTAAGTTCCTACAATAGTAAAAAGAAAAGAGATAAATGTTGATATAGTAGATCGACATACATTTAAAAAGACAGACACTAGGACAAAAAAAAAAAAAAGAGGATTGCATAATGCTGTTTGGTAGTTTCAGGGTTTGATATGAGGAGCTCTGGATGTAGGACCAGACAATTGAGCAGAGCAGGATACTGCAGAAATAGTGGATAAACAGGACAAGGAGTATCCAGGCAGGGTCAATTTAGGTAGCAGTGGTTTTCTGCTATTTCTTGTGCTTTATTGGATGCACATAACTATAGTACCTTTTCTGGTAGCCACGTGCCTGAATTGCACCAAGGAGAGTTGGAAAGGGAGTATGTTGTGGACTTGATTTGGTGAGTAATAGAGGAAGGGTGGTGGGAACCTGACAGGTAGGATATTTTTTTAGACAGTCAATTGATTTAAAATGATAAATTTAAGGTATTATGCTTGAGCCTTATAAACTGTAAATAAAACATAAAACAAACAAAAAAATACAAAGAAAACTGTATATAAAATAATCAACTATTTTGACCACACTATTTTCACAAAATCAAAAAACCTGATTACCGTAAATATATGTCACAAAATGCATTTTCCAATGCAAGAAACAGGAAATAAAGAAACTAAACGCATGAAATATGACAATTTTGTCTAAGTGAGGCTAGAGAACTGGATACTTTAGCAAGGAGTTTTGTAGTATGATTCTGAATCACACAGTTACATAGCAGATAAAATATGTGTTTATCAAGTTCAGCCTCTCTCACTGATCATCTGTTTTTGCTGTACGCTTCCAATTTTTAACAAACTAAGGGAAAAAATCCTTATTGACCCCAGAATGGCAGTCAGATCTACCCTTGGATCAAGAAGTTATTAACCCACATATTAAAAATTACATCTCTGAATATTATGCTTTTGCAAGTATTCATCAAATTGCTGTTTAAACATCTGTATAGTCTGTGATAAAACCACCTCTTCAGGCAGAGAATTCAAAATCTTTATTGTTCTTACTGCATAAAAAACAAAAACTTTTCTTTGCCTTAGACTAAATCTCATTTCTTCCACTCTAAATACGTGACCTTGTGTCCTATATATAGTCCTGTTTCTGAATAGATCTATTTAGACTATTGTGTTAATATGCTGCACTATTATTGTGTCCTTTCTTTTAAGAAATATATTTTTGGATACCGCCCTCTCCCTTTACATACATGATTTGAATTTCCAACGCTGTTCACCTTGCTTTTATATGTATAGACAATTATTTGTATTGGCCCCCGAATAGATTAGTATTTATATATAATGCCATCATATCCCCCCTGAGGCGCCGTTTATCTAAACTAAAGACATTTACATTTGTTAACCTTTCTTCTGAACTAAAATGTTTCATTCATTCATTTAATTAATTTTGCCGCCTGCCTCTGCACTTTTCCTAGTGCCATAATATCCTTCTTTAGAACAGGTGCCTTAAATTGCACAGCATTTTCACGATGTGGGCTTACCATTGATTTATATTAAGGCACAATTATATTTTAATCCTGAGAGTTAATACCCCTATTTATATTGTATTATAGTATATATTTATGATAAGACCATAAAACCCACAACCTCAGCTTACTGTTTAAATTTAAAGGCTTGACAATGCTTAAATCAGGGGTTCCAAATATGTAGATCCCAAGATGATGTAGAACAACTCCCATGATGCTTTGCATGCCTTTAGAATGCCAAAGCATCATGGAAGCTGACATTTTTAAACATCTGGGGATCTACCTTTTGAGCACTCCTGGCTTAAATGGTCATGGATAGATAATCTACCTGTTGAGCAGCATTTGCATCTTGTGCCAAAGTATCTGGATCATACATTGGTTCTAATGCTTCTAGTGCTTTCTCAGGCTGGCCAAGTTGCTGTTGTAGAGTAGAGAGTGATATTCTGGCATCTAAATGCAAAGGAGCCATTTCTACAACCTTGCTATAACTCTCTGCTGCTTGTTCCATATGTCCCAAGGCTTTTAAACAATCTACATAAATAAAGAAAGAAAAATAGTATAACAGAAATGATCCACATTCTGACATACAGTGCTTTGCAAAAGTAAAGTATTCACCCCCCTTGGCGTTTTTCGTGGTTTGTTGCCTCACAACCTGGAATTAACATGGATTGTTTGAGGATTTGCATCATTTATTTACAGAACATGCCCACAACTTTGAAGTTTTTTTTGTTTTTGTTTTTTTAATTGTGAAGCAAACAACAAACACGACAAAATAACAGAAAAAGTCAATGTGCATAACTATTCACCCCCCTAAAGTCAATACTTTGTAGAGCCACCTTTTGCAGAAGTCACAGCTCCAAGTCACTTTGGATAAGTCTCTATGAGCTTGCCACATCTTACCACTGCAATTTTTGCCCATTCCTCCTTGTAAAACTGCTCCAGCTCCTTCAAGTTGGATAGTTTGTACTTGTGAACAGCAATCTTTAAGTCTGACCACAGATTTTCTATTGGATTGAGGTCTGGGCTTTGACTAGGCCATTCCAACACATTTACACGTTTCCCCTTAAACCACTCAAGTGTTGCTTTAGCAGTGTGTTTGGGGTCATTGTCCTGCTGGAAGGTGAACCTCCGTCCTAGCCTAAAATCACGCACAGAGTGGTACAGGTTTTGCTCAAGAATATCCCTGTATTTAGCACCATCCATCTTTCCCCCAACTCTGACCAGTTTCCCAGTCCCGGCTGCTGAAAAACATCCCCACAGCATGATGCTGCCACCACCATGTTTCACTGTGGGGATGGTGTTCTTTGGGTGATGTGATGTGATGGGTTTGCGCCAGACATAGCGTTTTCTTTGATGGCCGAAAAGTTAAATTTTAGTCTCATCAGACTAGAGCATCTTCCTCCATACATTTTGTGAGTCTATCACATGCCTTTTCGCAAACTCAAAACGTGCCATTTTGTTTTTTGCTGAAAGTAATGGCTTTCCTCTTGCCAACTCTATGGAACGTACTTCTTATTGTTGTCCTATGTACAGATACGCTAGTCTCTGCTGTGGAACTCTGCAGCTCCTCCAGGGTTACATTAGGTCTCTGTGCTGCCTCTTTGATTAATGCCCTCCTTGCCCGGTCTGTGAGTTTTGGTGGGCGGCCGTCTCTTGGCAGGTTTGCTGTTGTGCCATGTTCTTTCCACTTGGTTATGATAGATTTGATGGAGCTCCTGGGGATCATCAAAGATTTGGATATTTTTTTTTTTTTTTTTTATAACCTAACCCTGACTTGTACTTCTCAACAACATTGTCCCTTACTTGTTGGAGAGTTCCTTTGTCTTCATGGCAGTGTTTGGTTAGTGGTGCATCTTGCTTAGGTGTGGCAGCCTCTGGGGCCTTTCAAAAAAAGGTGTGTATGGGGGCGTGGTCTGACTGACGACCGAAATGGACGTGTAGTCCAAGAGCTCTGCTAAATCCACCGACAATCTAGCACCTATTATAGGCATCGAGACTCACAACCCAGCACCTTAGCAAACACAATGCTCAACACACAAACCGGCATCAAACAACAACGGAAAAAGAAAGGAGAAAGGAGAGAAACCTCCACATCTGTTATCGACATGCTTACCACGCCGCGCGGCTCACAGGCCGCACAAGATGCCCGCCAGTGCGACTCACATAGCCCCATCTCCCTAACGCCCACGGAGGCCAGCGAGCTGCCCGCACAAGCTGACACCACACACATCCTCAACAAACTCCTGGAGGTCCGCAACTACCTTGCAGGAGAAATCTCCAAAAGCACACAAGAGGTCAAATCGGAAATTCAGGCGCTGGGTGCCCGGACCGCAGTGCTGGAAGAGAGGATGGAACAAGTTACACGGGCCCACAATACCGCAGTGACCCACGCAAGAGCTGTGGAGCAGAAAATAAAAGAAAGATGGAACTACTGGTCGAGGACCTGGCGAACCGCTCAAGGCGCAACAATGTCCGGCTCAGAGGCCTCGCAGAAACACCGAACGAGGGGGCACTCGTGGAAAAGCTGGAATACTATTTTAAGCATCACCTGCCAGTTATTCCGGAGGAAAATTGGACGATAGACCGCGCACACAGGGCGCTCCGGGCCTGCAGAACTGAAGGGATGGAGCCAATGGATATCATCATTCGCTTCCACTTCTATACAACAAAAGGAGCAGTGATGAGATACGCCAGACAGCACGAACTCACTTACCAATCTGCTACCATCACCCTGTTCCAGGACCTGTCGCCCACTACACTACAGCGCCGCCGAGACTGGAAGCCGTTAACCACACTGCTGCAAAGCCAGGAGATCCGGTACACGTGGGGGCACCCGTTCAAGCTTGTGGCATTCAGGTCAGGCACGACACACACCCTCCTGCCCGGGACTGACCCCTTGAAATTTCTCCGCGGCCTCCTAGACCCCCCGCCAGGATTCACCCTGCCACACGACAACCTGCCGGAGCTCCGCTCACTCCCCCGAGACTGACAGACAGCGGGCGAAGCAGCGGACCGTCACACATGAGCTACCACACGGCTCCCGCGGAGCTCGACAACCACTCCACCGGACTAGTTAATAGGTACCCCCCACACGAACTTGGGGACCGGCCACACCACTGGGCCTGAGGGAGACTCTGGCTACTGCGGGAGGGAATGAGAGAGGGGATAGCCCGCCACCACCAACCCCCCCCACACACACAAGAGACGGGAATTGCACAAACTACCCAACCCCTCACGCCACATGGCAAACGATACGCAATCTCAGTACCTCTGTCTACCCAAGGCATGGGCCTTCTCACACTGGGAAGAAGACTAAGCCAACCTGCCACGGGTATGCCCCAAGGTACAACTCTCTGAATCCCAGAAAAGCCCACGATAGACCGACTAGGGAGACTCCTCACTCCTCATACTTATCGCCACCAACCTGAGACCTAAGATGAGTTGGATGATTAACGCTCTGTACTCCTTGGGGTTTTGATTTGTTTTGCTTTTTGGGGGAGAGGGGGCATGTCTGTCTTTTTCTCCCTAACTTATCAATCCCACACAACCACAAGAATATTAAAGGCAACCCCAACAGCATAGCCCCAACCACCGGAGGTAGCCGCAGTCCCACCTATAACACCCACTACCCCCGTAAGCTCCCATGCCGCCCCCCCTCCCCTCATAACAACTGGGAACATGAAGGAACATAAAGGCAACTCCGACACCACTATCTAAACCTGGGATATGTGATACAAATGTGAAATCGCTATACATATATTTTCTCAATAGCTGTAAAACATTGTGACAAGGTGGACCGGGAACTCACTCGACCCTGCTGGAACCATAGTGATATGACCTGCGGGAAGAGAAGCCACCCCCGATTCGCTCTGGCAGATTGTAAGACCAGACTGTACGTACTTTGGAATGTTCTTCTTTATTATGTAAATAGTTATAATGTTTTCATGTTTAACATGTGTACAAGTGAGACTACTGCCCTTAAATTTACGCAAGACGCAATGGTAAAACCAGGGAAAGAACCTACCCGAACTAAGACAGACCCTGACAGAGGACCAAACAATCTGAGACAGCCACCACAACGTCACCACCATGACACTTAAAATCCTATCCATAAACTCCAGGGGCCTCAACACACCCCAAAAATGAAGACTACAACTGAGAGAACTGAAATTAAAAAAGACTGATATAGCACTCATACAGGAGATGCACCTACACAGAAAAACACTAGACAGACTAAAAGACCGCACATACACCACGACGTATGAGGCTAGAGCAATTAGGAAAAAAGCAGGTGTCGCGATCCTGATCCACAAAACCTGCCCATTCATACTAACACACCAACAAACTGACCCTGAGGGCAGATACCTAGCCATATCAGGCACTATACACGGCATGAAAATACATGTAGTCAACATTTACGCCCCAAATGAACCAGACCTTGTCTTCTGGAGCTCCATGGAAACCCTGATAGCCACCCTGCAAGGAGGCATATTAATAGTAGGAGGAGACTTTAACGCAGTCCCTTGCCCGACTCTCGACAGAAGCTCCAAACCAGGCACGCAACGCTCACAGGGCAGAGGGGGCCAAGACAAATGAATGCACACCTTTCTACAACACACAGGCTTACTTGATGCGTGGAGACTCCAACACCCAGATACCAGGGACTATTCATTCTACTCAGCACCACACAACACGTACTCCAGAATCGATAACATTCTCCTCAATGGAGCAGGCATGACCAAACTCATACACTCAGAGATCAACAGCATCACATGGTCTGACCACGCCGACATATCGGTCACACTAGGGAAACTACACTATCACACAACCTGGACCTGGAAACTTAACGCAAACCTACTCAATGATGAGGAGATACTTCTCGCCACCCGGGCAACAATCACAGACTATTTTAGCAACAATGACACGGGCGACGTAAATCCGACGATCATATGGGCAGCCCACAAATCAGTCCTGAGAGGCCACTTCATCCGAACAGCCACCCATAACAAAAAAGCAAAAACAAAACGCCTCCTAGAACTACAAACTGCTCTACGGAGAATAGAACACCAACACAAACTCAACCCCACCACAGCCAAATTTAACGAACTACAGGCACTTAGACACTCCATCAGAGAACTATCAATAGCAGATGTAGCACACGCTATCCTACGATCCCGACGCCTCTTCTACGAGAAAGCCAATAAGATGGACACACTATTAGCCCGGACACTCAGACCCCGACAATATTCCAAACCCATCACCATGATCTGTAACTCCGCTAACACAGTAGTTAACACACCAAGAGACATCAACCTAGCATTCACCGACTACTTTCGCAGACTATACGACCATACTCCACGAAACGAGATAGCACATGCCCAACTACTCACAAGTATCAACGACTTCTTGACACACACAGACCTACCAAGGTTAACAACAGAAGAAGCAGACACCCTGCAAGAGCCTATAACTCAAGAAGAAGTTACAGCGGCAATCTCTACACTTCAAGGCAATAAAGCGCCTGGACCTAATGGATACGACATGACCCATTACAAAAAATTCAAAGAAGAATTAGTACCCCGTCTCACTAAATTATATAACCACTTTCTACAGGGAGGGACCCCAGACTGAGACATGGCTACCGCCAATGTAATACTACTACCAAAACCAAACAAAGACTCTACCCTAGCTACGAACTACAGGCCAATATCCCTAATCAACTCGGACTTAAAAATATTCACAAAAATCTTATCTCTACGATTAACACCTCTCTTGACCAAACTAGTGCACCCGGATCAGGTCGGCTTCATGCCAGGACGACAGCTATATGAAAACACCCGCCGTGGGGCAGACCTGATCTGGTAAATGTCCAACTCCGACACCCCCTCCCTCGACGCCGAAAAGGCTTTTGACAGAGTCCAATGGCCATTCCTATTCCAGCTACTTGAATCACAAGGCTTCCCAGAAACATACCTTAGTGCAATTAAGGCCCTATATACAGACCTACAAGCACAAACAATCATACCTGGAGCCCCCAGGACCCCCTTCCCAGTGCGAAATGGGACACGACAAGGGTGTCCCTTGTCGCCCCTACTATTCGCGCTAGTGCTGGAACCCCTACTACAATCCATTAGAACAGACCCGCTGATACAGGGCATACAAATAGGAAACAAACAATTAAAAGTAGCGGCATACGCCGATGACGTACTATTAACACTGTCTGACCCGATACGATCCATGGACCGGATACAAGGTCAACCTCACCAAATCGACAGTCATGGCATTCCACCTGCAAGAACAAGAGGCATCATATATTAAGCATAAACACCAACTAAGGATAAACCATGAATCGCTAACATATCTAGGAATACAACTTACAGCTGACCCCACAGCACTATACAGACACAACTACACACCCCTCTTGCACACCATAAAAAACAACTTAGACAAATGGACAGACAAACCCATCACATGGCTAGGGCGCCTCCACTCAGTTAAAATGAACGTCATGCCCAGACTCTTATTCCTCTTTCAAGCACTACCGATCAGGGTCACCAGAAAAGATCTGGTAGACGTTCAGAAGGCTATCGACGCCTTCATATGGCAGAGGAAAAAACCTAGAATAGCCAGAGCTATACTATACAACCCTAAACCACGGGGAGGCCCCACTTACACAACTACTACGTAGCAGCACAACTGGCCCAAATAGCACACTGGCACTGCCCACTAGACCAACGCAGATGGGTAGACATAGAATCCCTAATGACTGGCACGGACCTACCTCAATTTTTAATATGGACACCCAGAGAAAACAGGACGATAATTAGAACCACCTGCCCAGCCATCCTCAACTCAACGACTAAACAGCAATTTGTGTCACTAAAAAGGCGACCCAAAGCTACACAACGACCACCACATGCAAGGGGACAACGGGGTGCACAAGTAGATACCCATCAAGCGACGTTTTCCATCGGTACGCACCCGACACCCCAGCGAGGCCTACCAGCATGGCAGGCACAAGAGAGACGGCCGCTCTCCTGCCGCCAACGACGGTGAGAACCTCGACCCAGAGCCCTCGTTCCCCCCCCTATGGTCCAGTGGGGGTTATCACGGACCACCCTCTTACAATCCCCCTAACAAGGGATACCCAAGCGACACAATCTTTGAAGCGAGAAAACACTACTGAGGCCTACAAAATGGCGTCTGGCCCACACACCGCAGCCATGTACAGTGCCAAAGAAGAAACCGAGATCCGCCTCAATGGCATATTTAGCGCTTTTTGGGAGAAGCTGGAGGCACTCCTGTGGCCATCAGCACAGGGAACGCCACCGGACGGCTCAACACAGGGCCCGAAAGGGGAAGCCGGAGGGACGGACATAATTATCCTCCCTGACCCCACTTCCAAGACGAGCAGGCATCCAAACCGGGCCGCCCCAAAGGCAGAAACATGGAACCCCACAGAGAACAGACAAGGCCCGAAAAAGACCATCAGGAGGCAATCAGTGGGTAAACACCAAAGGCTACACTGCCTACTTACCAAAGCCCAGCACAAGCGCCAGCGAGGCACAGCCTTTCGAGACAGACCCAACATGGCGGACATAGCAGACCGACTGCACAGGAAAACCCTGCCCGCACAGGAAAAAAAACCCTGCCCGCACAGGAAAACCCTGCCCGCGACCACACCAAGCAAAGAGACCTGCAACCGGGACCAACCAATACCCACCCAGTCAGTCGAGTCTGCACACAGGGACTATTCTCACCTGCACTCTTGGACTGTTGAAAGCATGGCGCAGGTACACAGCACTACACTCCAGCGAACACCTTACTTGCGCCTGGTACATCGCCATGTCTGAGCTGCAGGCTCTCTGGACGCTGACTACACCATGGGGCTATGACATACCCCGAACAGGCAAGGGTTGACCGGGCTTCAGGTCCCCTCTTCTCAGCACGACTATGGGAGTCGGATGACTTTTGGTGATACGCTGGAGGCTAACCTGCTGCCTTCTCAACGCGTCCATGTAACCCCTGTGGACACTATCTTGCTTACTAAGCACCTGCCTTGTTGGTTTAATTGCAAACATGTTTAATAACCTTTGGTAGGCTGTTCCTAAGGATTAATGCCAGACACGTAAGCCATGCAATGCCCATTTACACAGTTGAGCCTCATGCCTCCAATATCCATGCTGTTAATGTTATTAATAGGTTTTAAGCTTCAGTCTATACCAAGCGTACATTTAACGTATTTTATATATCTGGTTTTTTTTTCTAATACGCTCAACATGAGACCTGCATATCTCATAATAGGCAAAAGTGCGCTTATATATGATAGATAGTATTATGCATACTTATACAGCTAATGCGTTCACACTGCTATTGTCTCAAACTTCAGTTTCTAACGAGCGTAAATAGCTTGATTATTTTACTATTTTATTATTTCTGCATTAGAAAAAAGCCTACAGGCTATTCATGATCCACATCGACCTACCTAACTTAGCTAGAATAACTTAACGACACGCATAAGCAAACAATATACCTTAAGCGTCAATTAGACCTAGCTTAACTTGCAGTTGCATATAATGCAACAAGTCCAAACACTACGTTAGATATGTGTAATTGTTTATGTCAGCCTCATAACAATTGACTCATTAACTGTTTGACGCTAGGATGCAGATGCAGGTCATGTTTTCCCCCTTTTGTCACTCCTCTGTTTTCTACTTTCTGACATGTCCTTCCTACTATCTATACAAGTGAGAACCTACACCGTTATATATTGTCTTTCCTAATATTAACATGCACCTATTTAGCAAACGCCAAGACGAATAATGCTATGTTTAACAAAGTTTAAAAAAAAAAAATGTGCTTTTACCTCAATGCCACATATGTAAAAACCTGTGAACTTACTGTGATTATGTTTGCTGTTGTGGCAACATACATAATTTTGTCAAACCATGCACGACAAAAATAATGAATAAAAAAAAAAATAATAATAAAAAAAAAATCCCTAGCTCCGCTGCAAACCAAAGATTTTTTCCGCTACATTCAGATCAGAGACTTCGCACAAACCGCCACGGTTAAAGCAGCGACAACCAAGAACTTAACATTCTTCGAACGCATATGCTTTAAAGAAACCATGCCGACGAAACTCATCTCACTACTCTATAGCCACATCTGCACAGAGTCAGGGACATGGGGTACAAGAACATACACAGACAGGTGGGAAGCAGACCTAGGGGACACACTGGAAGGGATAGACTGGCAAAACATTTGGGAAGCATGCACAAAAACATCTATCTGCACCCCCCTACAAGAGCAAGCTTACAAAACACTCTTTAGGTGGTATACAACCCCTGTCAAGCAATGCCACATGCAAATCAGCCCCTCAGACACCTGCTGGCGTACGTGCGGTGAAAAAGGCACCTACATTCACATGTGGTGGCCCTGTCCCGTAGAGCTCTGGCTCAACAATGGATACAGCCGGAGACACCTCCTCTTTATCCCTAGTAATGGCTAAAGTTAAAGACAACTATTTAATGGACAGAATGACAGCCCAGGTCCGCAATACCATGTCAGCCTTTAACAGGGTATGGGCACCATGGGAACAATGCAACAAATGACTCCACTACGGAGCTAAGAGGTAGGTAGTAGACGCTCACCCCCACCACCAAACAACTAAAGGGCTCCCACACACCTCACTTGCACCCATATTTGTACACATATTGTTACAATTGTAACATACTCACATGTACGTTATGTTATACTGTTAAAGTAAAAAAAAAAAAAAAAAAGACAAACGAAAATATATAAGCTTACACCTCATGCTTCTGCACATAATTGCTATGTTACTGTATGGCTATACTGTCTGTTTGACAATAAATAAAGAATTAAAAAAAAAGGTGTGTATATGTAATGACAGATCATGTGACACTTTGATTGCACACAAGTAGACATCATTTCACTAATTATGTGACTTCTGAAGGTAATTGGTTGCACCAGAGCTTTTTATGGGCGTCATAACAAAGGGGGTGAATACATACGCACATGACAATTTTCTGTTGTCTATTTCTAAAAAATAGTTTTATGTATATATCTCTCTCATTTCACTTCACCAACTTAGACTACCTAAGGCTCAATATTGGATAGAGAGTAAAAAATATATTTTTCTTTAAATCAGAAGTGTTAGACAACACAATAGTAGTCTAAAAAGATACATCAAGAATACAAAGAAAAGGCATCAAATATAAAGCACATTTAACCAATAAGTGGCTGGGCAGAGAGTATAAAATTGGATTATGACAACGTGTATAAAGATGTATTTTCTGCAAAATTAAAACTGTATTCAATTTCATAACTTATAGTGTGAAAATCAGCTATCCCAGCCACAAATACATCGGTTTCATACTCAATTAGATTTCAAGCTGTATTGACGTGAGAAAGTCTAAGATATAATGGGACACTCGAGACAGGAATTATCAAATTTTTCATAAATGTTTTATATAGATAATGCATTAAAGGGACCCTTTAGTGTTAGGCCAGCATAAAATACAGATTGCAGATTGAAGAAGAACAAAAAGGTACCTGCATGTCTTAGCCATACAACTGCTAGGTTATATTTTTCAGAGCAAACCAAAGCACTCAGGAGAGGTAATGCAGAATTATATTCACCAACATCAATAAAAGCTTCGGCAACATCTAGATATAAGTCCCCCATTTCTTCAGGATTCTGCTCCATTAGGGTAGTTAACATGGGCTTAAAAAAAAAAAAAAAAAAACACAACTCATCATACACATAAACTTCTGATATAACATTTCAATAGCAAAATCAGAAACTGTCCAAAAACCAACATTGCTCCAATAAAGACACTCTATAATACTGAAATAAATGTACATATACATGCTTTTTGACTTTTGGGTTTACTGATATCTAGCTACTCATATACAATGATTGCATTCATATACAAAGAAAAATAATATAGGATACTTATGAATGTAATTGAATAGGAAATTAAATCATCAGCAATGCTTGAGAGCATTAAAACGCTATATACCATTCTCATTTATCATAGATGCATACACGCCACAAGAACAACACATAATGTGGCACAACATATTTTTGAGGAAAGGTTTTGTGCGATGGTAGGTTTTGAGCGTCATTAAAAAATATTATTCATGAAGAAAAGGGAGGAAAAGAGCAAAGTGCTTAATATTTTTTTTCTTTTATCCGCTTTAAGTAACTTTCTTAATGACATTTGTCTAGGGTCATTTTACCTGTTAAAAAACTAATACAATTTAGTTAAAAATTTTAGTATTCACTGAACAAATATAACCAGCGTTGAAGCACAAAATGGAAGCAAAAGTAAGCAAAACAAATTAAAAAAATTATAATAAAAGATTATTGAAACAAAAAAAAAAGATGTCCGCAGAAGTGAGTGACAACAAATGACAGTCTTAATTTCCTATCATTTAAAAAGTAAGGATACAGAAATAAATATGAATGAATGCTGATGACATTTTCACAGATATAAATATAAAAAGACACCCAGGCCCACTACCACCAAGTTCACAGTTTTAGACTTTTTGAAGAATATGTACTAAAGAAACTACACCACATTCAATGCAGGACGAAATGCTAGACATATTTATGCTAGATTTAACATACTGTTAAATCATGCTAAATTATGTCAGGTTTACCTCCTAGTACATACTACTTATAATTTTATAACATGACAGGAGGTTTCATATTTGCTTAAGTCTCTCTTTACTAGAAGTCCACAGCAGCACATTAGCACAGAGAAAAAAAAACAACCAATCAGAAAAAGTTAGATACACTAAAGCTCCCCTCCCAACACATATTTCCTCTTTCTTTGCTGCTCCACATCAAGCACAGGTCAGAGTACCACTGCTTTTAGTGGGTTGCTGTGGGATTATGTATTTATTTTCTTATACAGGTATTGTAACGAAAATATACCCCAACTCGCAGGATTCAACTCAACAAAAGACAACACAGAGGAGAGATACATCTACCGGACCTTAGAATGGCCGGACTCAACGTATATGAGAGGAGACAGAGTCAGGAACGATCCGAGGTCAATGGCACAGAGAGACAGCGTAAACTAGGACTAGCCGGGATCTGGTACACCGTAAACAGAAAGTCGGCAAACAGAACAGATAAGGATAAAGAGATAACGTAGTCAGAAACAAAGCCAAGGTCAATACGAAGGAACACAACTGAACACAACAAGCGCTAAAGGGAACTGCAACAGAAACCACGATAGGGCAAGGACTAAGGGAAAAAGGTGAGTATAAGTACCTTCTAAATTAATGTGATTGGCTCCTGTCATATCCACACCCCCAAAAGGTAAGTGTATGGGGAGTGTGGCATGACAGGGGCCAATGGGAGCCTTTTGCCAATTTAGGCTCCCACTGTTTCTTTAAGAGCGCGCCCGAGACCCGCGGCGCGCTCTTAGATTCAGGCGGGACACGTGACCGCTTCTCGCGGTCACTGCCCGCCTTCCTGTTGCAGCCGTCGGATGAGCCGCGTGCGGCTCGTGCAGCAGCAGGACCGCGGGCGGCTCGAAGAGAGGACCGCGGCCGGCCCCTGGATAAGGTAAGTAACGCTACAGGTATCTTCTATTTTGCTGTAAGAATCAGTTTAAATGAAAATAAATATGCACTTGTATGTTCAAAGATATTAACAATTTCAAAAATACTAAGAATGTGTTTGTTTTCTCCAGCATTATTGTCTTGTACTATTTCATTCCTTTCTCTTGCGGAGTTTGGATTTGTATATTTTTTCTACTGAGCCTGTCAGATCTCTCATGATGATTTCCTTCCCTGTCTCTACACTCCCCACTTTTTTTCCCCGGTTTCCTATTTTTTTCTTCGTGTAGGTCTACTCAGGGATCGCAGGAGACAGCCTGCTAGACGCCTCCTTCGATTCCCCCGAGCGCCGGGGGTTGCGGAGTTAGTCTCCGGCGGCCCCCACGTGTTGGCTTCCATTCCCGATTTTACCGCACGCTCTCCTAGCGTGGGTATCGGGCGGGGAGCCTTTCTGCTCCTCCACCGCATTCCATCTCCGAGCCGCGGACTGAGTTTTGACGCGGCCCACGCACGCTGGGTGCGAGAGGAGGGAGAACGGGGATGCCACGTGGTTACTTCCCCCTCCACCCTCCAAGAACCTACCTTCAAATCTGGTCCTGGTCTGTACTTCTGTCCCTTGGTGGGACTTGTTGGTCAACGGACTCTGTTTTGACCTAATGCTCTGGGACTCTGCCCCCTCTCCTATCTGAGCAGCCTGTACCCATTACTGCTTCATCCTAGGGGGATGCTCAGGGTACCCTTTCCCCCTCCCAATCCAGTTCTGGGATATCACCGTCTGGGCCTCTGGGGCCGATAAATTTATACTCTGGGGGGGGGGGGGGGGGTGTCTCCTTTCTGGGAGCCTAGCCTCTGATAAGAGATTCTTTTAAGCAAACAAAGAAGTTTGAATGACTATCTGTTCCTGTCCAAATTAGAGATGTTTAAATTGCGTATACGCAGAAGTAAATTCACACTGACACAGGGTTCAGATTAGATGAAAGAACTTCAGGAAATTTATTGGCTTCTGTTAAAAAGCGGGCTTGCAAGCCCTTTTAAAAGCGAAATTACATCATTGTAAAAATCAAGATATAAGCAAGAAAACATCGTCAATTGGCTAAATTATAAAGTGGTTAGTTAAATGCCCTCCCTGTTGGGTGTTACATCTTTATGTCATAACTGACGTCATGACGGTCTCCTACAGTTTTCGGCTCCATCTTTGCTAGCACGAGGAAGCTTACTCGATGGGAGGGGGGCTTGGCAGTTATCCATAATGAGTGGCTGGTACGTTAAGGGTTTCAAGGTTAGTATCCTTCAGTGTTCTCAAGGCCTTCTTAGCAATTATACATTCTATCAAGACTATCTGTTTCTATGAACAAAGGAATCTTGTAAAGCTTAAACTATGAGGCCTGAGAGCTGAATATGAGAATATAGTATTAAAGGGGCCCAGTAAGGATTATATAGTTTATAAGGGGCCTAATAATGGTTATAGGTTTATAAGGGGTTTAATAATTCTACAACAGTCCCCCCTATAGAGTGTTAATTGCTAAAAAGGATAAACTTTATTTGTTAGTATCAGAACATTTGTTAGCCCAAAGACACATAAACCCCCATGTCCGCTACTTTGGTGTTAATGCAAAGTGCAAGTCTATCCCTAATCTGACCCTAGTAGGCTGCAACTCATCCGTCAGTACGGCTCTCGAACGCTTCACTCCCATGGGTATCCCACGGTGGCTTGTCCACCACTTCTCCACACGGTAGACTAACCCATACAGACGGAAGCTGTCCCTTAGCTGTCCCTCCCTAGAATTTCTGCACTTCATCGTCATAGGGAAGAGTTTGTAGCGGAATGCAGGGCGATGTGAGATCTTGATCACCAATTTCCAGATGAGTAAAGGTTGGTGTCGTTTGGTCTACAGTCTTCTGTAGGTATTTTCTGAGGCATGGGAGGACACAACAAACGAGAAGAGCGAGAACAAAAAGAAAAATTAGTAGAGCCATACCAATATGAACTAAAGCTTTTTGCCAACCAGTCATCCAACCAAACCATTTTTCCCAGGGATCTGTCACCCCAGAATTCCTTTACAACTCTTCTGAGAGTTTATTTAACTTTTCTATGGCCAAAGTGACCTTACCATTAGGGCCTGTGTTTTCTGGAATGTAAGTGCAACAAGTCATGGTGTCGGGTAGTATTTTACATACACCCCCCTTCTCAGCCAAAATCATGTCTAAGGCCAGTCTGTTCTGGAAGGTCATTTGGGATGTGGCTTGTAATTGTTCGGCGAAACCCTGGAGGGCATCCCTGGTGTAATTAACAAAGCGCTGTTGGTTGTAATAGATATAATTTATCCAGTTAAGGTTCTTATTAGCAGTGACTATAGTGAACAGTGATTCAAACCCCACTGCAACTTCATCTCTAGCTTTAAATTCATTAGGTACCCCCCTAGGTACCCCAATGGCATCTATGTAAACATGTGGGTCAAAACTGCCTTTTACTGGGGTTTCCCGTTTGGCTCTGGCTGATGTGTGTGCTGGATTATGAGTGTCAGGGTGATTATCAGAAATAATGTGGATGGACATGATGACTTTAACTAGGGTACACTCCCCCCACCACTCAGACTCCAGTCTAGACCTTAACTGTAAGTCCCCACACAACCAGTAAATATCTCCTAGTGACCTAGTATCGTGTTGTAACAGGTGCACAGGAACAGTTCTGTAGGTGGCACAATAACCTTTGGAAAAGTTACCCATGAATTTACCGATCCCATCATACATGATGTAGCAAGTGTAATTACCTTTATAGATTGTAATTCCATTTGGGGGTTTGACACTTCCTACTAGGAGAGGGTACTCTGCTGTCCATGCTTCGCAGAGGGATCTGTTAAAATCATAGCGGTAGGGGGGCGTGGCTAACCACGGAGCAAGATGGTCGCATGAAAACTTGCTCCGGCACTGGGACACCTAATCTGAAGCAATCCTAACAACGAAAGCGGCATCCAACACTACAGTCTGGCGATGTCCCACCACAAAAGCAAGAGGAGCTCGGCAAAACCGGACAAGCTCAATTTTTTCGCCCAGAAACAAACCTCTGCGGCTATGGCGGCGCAGGCCTCAAAAGTACCTGTGGATCCGGAATCGGACGACGGCATGCAAACCAGGGAACTGGAATGTCAACCTACCACATCGCAAATAACAAAAGCGGATCTCAATGCAGCCCTGGAGATTCTATCCAGCAAACTCATAACCACATGGCAGCATACAGCAGACTCCATGCGTAAAGACATACAAGAGCTGGGTAAACGGACATCGCACATGGAGGATAAATGCGATTAATTCGCTACGGCTCACAATGATTTGGCTACGACAGTGGAACGCATGGCAACAGAAATCAACAGATTGGAAGACAAGCTGGCGGACTTGGAGGATCGTTCCCGCCGAAACAATCTACGCCTAAGGGGAGTCCCAGAAGACATAACCAACGATGACTTACCAGCATATGTGAGAAACTTATTGCATGCTCACGCACCGGAGATACCCACAGATATGCTGCTGGTCGACCGGGTGCATCGCATCCCGAAACCCCGGCACCTTCCACAAACGGTGCCTAGAGATATACTGCTTCGCGCCCACTATTTCCATATAAAGGAACATATCCTCCGAGGTAGTAGAACGAGGGCTGCTCCACCAACCGACTATCCCACCGTCAAGATATATGCGGATCTGTCGACTGCCACGCTAAAAAAGCCGAAAGAATTTGCCCCAGTTACAATTACGCTGAGATCGCACGGTATACGGTATAGATGGGGCTTCCCTACCAAACTGGTGATCCTGAAAGATGGCAGTGCGACGGTGATAAATACCCCTGAGGACGGTGTGAAACAATTGCAAGCCTGGGATATGCCGGTAGAACCGATCACACAAGCAACGACCCAAGCAGGCACACTCAAACCAGACTGGAAGAAGACTCACGGAAAACATTAAAACCAGCCGAAATACTGGTTAACGGACGAAGGCCATCACACCTTCAATGACTGTGTATCATTATCATACAGATAAGACTGATGAGACTTCTGAATTACTGGGCTCCGGTACCTCGCAGCTTGGATGGAATGCACACGCGCCATCGCAAGGACTTGCCCGTACAACCGTAAACCAAGCACAACTATAAATGGGTCAGCCCAACTGAACGGCTCTGCGCAGTAGGCTTCCACGGACCCAACAAGGTAAAGGGGGGCCTGAGAGCCCAGGATCACAATATATGCAGACTGAGAGACTTGAGTGGACTAATATGAGATGAAACGTGGGGAACGGGGGTAAATACGGGAAGTAAGGGAGGCGGTAAATTGGGATGAGGAAATGGTTTGTTCTTCCTTGGGTTACTTCCTTCCTGTAAAACCTGTGAATTATGCTGGTACTAAACTGTATATATTGTTAGGTCTAACAGGTATACCAGGCCCACATCGGGCAGACAGCGAGTAAAACCCCTGAGTCACAAAATACATAAAAACGTAGGGTGCACCCCTGAGCGGTGCTCAGGTTAACTCTAGAGGGGCCTACCCCATCATGTCGGGGCGGTGAGGCCGGTGCAAACACCGGGATACATAACATAGGCATTAACACACCCATAACACTGTAGATGCAACATCTGACCACAAATATAGGTGTCCAATAGCCACGCTAATGGAAGAGACACATCTCTTCTGTCCCTCAGATGTGGTACAACCACACACTGTCTCGGAGAGAGACATTCTGTATATAGTTATTATTCCCCCTCCAAGTTCTTTCCCCCTACCTATAGAAAACCATGATCGGCTTTACATCTTTGAGCAACCTGACAGAGGTCACGGCCCACATTATCGCCCAATCACCCACTTATTAAGGCACATGACAACGGCAGAACTAGGTCTATCCTATTTGCTCCTAATGGCAACACACGGCCCAGTATCAACTATAAGGATGATATTAACCAGAAACTACATTACTTCTCGCACGGTCCTACACCTACACAAATGATGAAAATACAAACTATTAACTCTCGCGGACTGAATACCCCGCATAAAAGACGGCTCCTCATTGAAGATGCAAAACGCACAAATACAGATGTATTATGCATACAGGAGACACATTTCATACACAACAGGGCCAACTTTGCGAGCAAGGACTACCCAACGCAGTACCACTCCACTTACTCCTCCAAATCAAGAGGTGTGTCCTTCCTCATTCATGTGTCTGTTACATTTGAACTCCTTAGCATTAAAAAAGACACACAAGGTCGATATCTCATATTGCACTGCAAAATTAATGACGCATTATACACATTAGTGGGAGTCTATAGCCCTAATACTGATCAGAGAAATTTTCTGCAAAAAGTTCTGCATAAAATCCCCACCACTTATCCCTCTTCCACAATCCTCTGTGGAGATATGAACCGTGTCATGCAACCCAAACTAGATTCTACTCAGTCAGCAGAATGCCAAAGATGCAAATCGCTAGGTAAACAGGCGACAACACTGGTAAAACTCCTTTTGGAACACAATTTGTATGATGTGTGGAGATCACAGCACCCGAATGACAGGGAATTTACATTCTATTCATCGGTACATGACACGTACTCTAGAATTGATTTTATATTTCTCCCCGGCGACATACTGCAGAATGCTATACATAGTGAGATAGGCAATATAGTGTGGTCCGACCATGCCCCTGTCATAGTAACTTTACGGGACGAATTTCAATTCCGCGGCTCAAAACCATGGCGCATGAACGAAGCTCTCCTGAGCAGGCCGGACTTTACCACCAAACTTAACGAGGAAATCATCTCGTTCTTTGCCATAAATGATACCCCAGATAGCCACTTAACTACAACGTGGCTGGCACATAAGGCATACATTCGAGGTCTCATGATCAGCCAGGCATCCCATCTAAATAAGCAAGCAAAGACAGAATACATAACTCTAATGAGATCGCTTAAGGCCGAGACCTCTGCCCAAATCCTAAACCCCACAACTCCCCAGCAACAACGTATAGACCAAATTAAAGGGCGGTTAAACGACATCCACTTACACACTACAGCTACCATAGCGCACAGGCTTAAACTCAAGAAATATACCCAAGGGAATAGAGCAGGGAAGGCATTGGCAGCGCTTCAACGGCAGAAGCGACAAAATGCGAAAATACAGTTCCTTCTAAACTCACTGGGAAATAAGGTATACAACCCCCATGACATCCACGACATGTTAGCGGACTATTATGATTCATTGTACAATTTGCACAAGGATAAACATACGCACCAGCCACTAGCTACGGACATTAATATGTTTCTAAAGGAAGCCCATACGCGTCAACTCACACCAGACGATCACAACCTTTTGACTGAACCTATCACCCAGACGGAAATATTGCGTACAATTAAGACCCTGCCAAAAGGGAAATCACCAGGCCCAGACGGCTTTACAAATTCATATTACAGCACTTTCTCACATATCTTAGCCCCCATGTTAGAAAAACTTTACAATTCGATCCTCAAGTCAGGCACAGTACCAAAAGAGATGCTAATGGCTCACATAACAACACTACCCAAACCTGGGAAACCACCACACAAATGCCAGAACTTAAGACCCATATCACTCCTAAACACAGACCTGAAGATACTGGCAAAAATTTATGCAAATAGGATGGGAATATCCTTCCCAGACTAATTCAGGACGACCAGGTGGGCTTTGTTCGAGGCAGGCAAGGCTCAGATGGTACAAGGAAACTAGTGAACATCATCCACAAAATCCAAACAGCGGGGGTGCCCAGTGTAGCACTGTCGTTAGATGCTGAGAAAGCGTTTGACAGGCTGCACTGGGGATACCTAGAGGCAGTACTGAGGAAGTTCGCCTTCCCGGAATGTTTCATTACCTTGGTATCAGCGCTCTATGATAATCCTACAGCAAGGATAGCGAATGGCGGCTTTACCTCTAGGC
This sequence comes from Pelobates fuscus, assembly GCF_036172605.1. NCBI lineage: Eukaryota > Metazoa > Chordata > Amphibia > Anura > Pelobatidae > Pelobates > Pelobates fuscus. Next base: position 101,111,584 of record NC_086324.1, on the reverse strand, counting down.
TATTTCAGGTCACTAACGGGTCCAGGCAAGGGTGTCCGCTCTCCCCGTTACTCTACATATTAGCATTAGAACCCCTAGCACAGCACATAAGGGATTCTCCAGACATTGAGGGGATCAAAGTAGGAGAGAAAACACATAAGCTTACCCTGTTCGCTGATGATGTAATGCTCACACTTTCCAACCCGGACACCTCATTGACACAACTCCAAAAGTTACTGGCAAGATTTAGTGACTGCTCCTACTATAAACTCAATGTTACTAAGACACAAGCCATGGGCTTTAATCTCACAACGGAACAGCTGACTGAGTTGCAAAACAAACATACATATGATTGGAGGAAGGACCACCTGACATTCCTAAAAAACACTCTCACACTTCCTATATTTCCCCGGCAATACGAACCCAAGCGCTGCACGTCCTTATTCCCGGATTTGATCACGGCATGTGGTACAATAGTGGAATTAAATGCCTCTCTCAGATCATGCCACAGGGTCACTTAATGGACTACGATTTACTATCCAAAAAGTTTAACATACCCTCCAAAGCATACTTTAATTACCTACAACTACATTCCTGGGTAAAAAAACATATAAGAGCGGATGGCGCACTCCAACCAGACAACAAATTGACCGAGATAGAAAAAATCTGCATGGCCCAAAAACCACCACAAAAATTATCTTTCTTATACAAGTTATCTGGAACCCAGATCCCACCAAAAACTCTAAAATTCATAAAAACCTGGGAGAAGGAGCTGGCCCTAGATATCACCAACGAAGTCTGGTTAAAAATACTGCATGCCCACAAACACCTAACACTGAACACGACCCATATTGAGACGAGTAGGAAGATATTATACCGTTGGTATATGGTGCCTACCAGGCTATGCAAATTTGACGGAAAGAAATCAAACTCCTGTTGGAGATGCTTGAAGGAGCCCGGAACAATGCTCCACATATGGTGGACCTGTCCGAAGCTCCAATCCTTCTGGGGACAGATTTCGAACGCGATAAATCAGTCCACAAATGAAACTATACCGTTCACCCCAGAAACATATCTCCTACTAGCTCTACCCAACACACTACGAAAGGTAGACCTATACCTCATATATCATATTATCATAACTGCTCTAATATCCATAAGTAGAAACTGGCTTAACGAGAACCCACCAACTGTGGACCAATGTTTAAACCTGGTGGATACCACCAAGTCATACGAAATAGCTGCACGACAGATGAGGGCGGGTAACAAAGTTTGTCTTTTTGTCTTTTGTCTAAATGTAACACGAGTTGATGTTCTGTCATTACACTGAGTTTCCTAATATCAAATCGGAGATGTATGCTGTTCATGAAATATGATTTAATTTCTGTACTGTGACCATCACTTCACTTTTTGTATATCTGCATATAAACTTGAAAATTTAATAAAAATTATTACACAAAAAAAATCATAGCGGTAGGCAAAAAGGCTCAAGAAACACTCTTCTATTTCTAAAGGGAGGATTAGGGAAACGGTGCCAAGGTGAGGTCGGGCACCACCACATACATAACATGCGGTTCTATTATGCTTATTGGCATTATATCTCATCCACTCTAACCACAAATTAATGTAATTAAATCCAGTTTCAGCGGCCATGGTATCTTCAAAAGTAGGGTTAGCAATGGCCATCATGTCTCTAAAGGACTGGATATGTGTTTTCAGCGGATTTGGGACCATATGTACAGCTCCTTGCCACTCTGGAGAGTGACACAAATCATTGAGGTAGAAATGTCCTAGTTTATTATAGGAATCCCTTCTCCAGTACATTCCCATTACATATCGACCAGCATCCTCTGGGCCAGGATGTTCAATATTTAACATTAATTTCATAGGTGTACTTCCTCCAGGCTTTCTTAAAGTCATTCTTTGGAGGAGGGATCTACCATGATCATCTACTTTTGATAAAGCACTTTTTGGTTTATAACCCCAGGCAGGCCCGGTATTCCATCCCGCCGCCCCCCAATGGTCACAATTATGCCCCCACTGGTTATCAACTACACAAATGTAGGGGTCCTTTGCTTGCGGTATGTCTTTATAAATGGCTTGAATCTGTGATTTAGGGAATATCACAGTAATCAAAGGTAAAGGTGGCCACACGGGTACATGATGAATTATACCAGAAGGTGTACCCACTAGCATCTTTAGTTATGGCCACCTGCTGGGCTTTAAGAAGGCCAATCAAGGGGATTAGATACCAGAAGTACATGGTTGTGCGGAATCAGCTTCTTCTGGAGCAGGTGTCTTTTTGCAGTGAGAGGCGTGAATCCAATGTGGCCTACCAGCCAGCTTGACAGAGGTAGCGGTGATCAGGAGAACTTGGAATGGTCCCTCAAATCTTGGTTCCAGAGTGTGTTTTCGCACAAATTTCTTGACTAGGACCCAATCACCGGGTAGCAGACTGTGGTTGCCTGTGTCAGAATCAGGATCACTACTCTGTGGGTGGTAAGGGGTGTGGAAAGCAAGAGTCACTCGTAGAACAGTCCAAACTTCTTTGGCAACTGATGCTGTGAAGGACGGACCTTGGTCACTTTCAATGATTTCCGGCAATCCAAATCTACACACAATTTCTGTAAGTAGACGTCGTGCTGTTGTTTTGGCGGTCATGTTAGTCACTGGGTAGGCTTCTGGCCAGCCTGAGAACATGTCCGCTATCACTAGTGCATATTCATAATTGCCGCTCTTTGGCATCTGGATATGATCTATCTGGATTCTTTGGAATGGATACATGGGCTTAGCCAGGTGCTTCGAGGGGACTTTAGCTGTTTTCCCAGGACACACGCTTTGCAGTAGTTATTGATTAGCGTGGTAATTCCAGGAGCTTCATAATACTTCTGTATGAGGGCATTCATCAGATCTTTTGATAAGTGTGCAGGGCCATGTGCCCATTGAACAGCTGCTGGGTACAAACTCTTAGGGAGACGGAATCTGAGGTTGTTGTAATATACTCCATCTTTTAGGACTGCTCCTTTCTTCTTCCATTTCTGTATTTCCTCAGGGGCAATTGCAGCTTGTTGTTCCCGTAGGATTCTTAGGTCAGTAGGAAGAGTCTGCAGAGTGAATATTGGAGTTTCTTCATTTCATTTCTTGGACTTTCTCCTTTTCTTGGACTTTCTCCTTTTCTTGGACTTTCTCCTTTTCTTGGACTTTCTCCTTTTCTTGGACTTTCTCCTTTTCTTGGACTTTCTCCTTTTCTTGGACTTTCTCCTTTTCTTGGACTTTCTCCTTTTCTTGGACTTTCTCCTTTTCTTGGACTTTCTCCTTTTCTTGGACTTTCTCCTTTTCTTGGACTTTCTCCTTTTCTTGGACTTTCTCCTTTTCTTGGACTTTCTCCTTTTCTTGGACTTTCTCCTTTTCTTGGACTTTCTCCTTTTCTTGGACTTTCTCCTTTTCTTGGACTTTCTCCTTTTCTTGGACTTTCTCCTTTTCTTGGACTTTCTCCTTTTCTTGGACTTTCTCCTTTTCTTGGACTTTCTCCTTTTCTTGGACTTTCTCCTTTTCTTGGACTTTCTCCTTTTCTTGGACTTTCTCCTTTTCTTGGACTTTCCTTTTCTTGGACTTTCCTTTTCTTGGACTTTCCTTTTCTTGGACTTTCCTTTTCTTGGACTTTTCTTTTCTTGGACTTTTCTTTTCTTGGACTTTTCTTTTCTTGGACTTTTCTTTTCTTGGACTTTTCTTTTCTTGGACTTTTCTTTTCTTGGACTTTTCTTTTCTTGGACTTTTCTTTTCTTGGACTTTTCTTTTCTTGGACTTTTCTTTTCTTGGACTTTTCTTTTCTTGGACTTTTCTTTTCTTGGACTTTTCTTTTCTTGGACTTTTCTTTTCTTGGACTTTTCTTTTCTTGGACTTTTCTTTTCTTGGACTTTTCTTTTCTTGGACTTTTCTTTTCTTGGACTTTTCTTTTCTTGGACTTTTCTTTTCTTGGACTTTTCTTTTCTTGGACTTTTCTTTTCTTGGACTTTTCTTTTCTTGGACTTTTCTTTTCTTGGACTTTCTTCTTTTCTTGGACTTTCTTCTTTTCTTGGACTTTCTTCATTTCTTGGACTTTCTTCATTTCTTGGACTTTCTTCATTTCTTGGACTTTCTTCATTTCTTGGACTTTCTTCATTTCTTGGACTTTCTTCATTTCTTGGACTTTCTTCATTTCTTGGACTTTCTTCATTTCCGGACACTCTTCTTTCCACTTCCTGTGGTCCTCTTGCAGCTTGCTTTGCAGCTTGATCAGCTAGATGGTTGCCCTTTGCTTCATCCGAGTCCAACTTCCCATGTGCTTTTATCTTCAAAACAGCCACTTCTTCTGGAAGTAGGAGGGCATCCATCAGCTCCTTGATTGCAAAACTGTGCTTGACTGGTGTACTGGCAGTGGTAAGAAATCCTCTTGTTTTCCAAATCAGTCCGAAGTCATGAGCCACGCCCAGTGCATATCTTGAGTCTGTGTAGATATTGGCGCGTTTTCCTTCAGAGATCTTGCATGCTGAAGTTAGAGCTTGTAATTCAGCTTCTTGTGCAGACTTTGTTGATGGTAGAGATGATGATTCAATAATTTCATCTGTTGTGGTGACGGCATATCCTGTATGATATTTTCCTTCTTCATCAGCATATCTGGAGCCGTCCACAAACAGGGTGATGTCAGGATCTGTTAGTGGATCCTCATGCACGGTTGGTAGGTGCGTTGTTTCCATTTTCATCTGTGCAAAGCAGTCATGGGGGGTTTCTGGATCATAGTCATGCTGTATGACCAGGTCTTCAAATTCTTCTTCCAGAAAGTAACGTGGCCATGCTCTTACAGGTTCACGTTCAGTTGATGCATACTTGGCAACACCTATTTCTTGAAGTTGTGAATCATCCATGGTGGCCCATAATTTTGCCATGGGCCCAAGATCACCCCATGACTTAGTCTTTGACTTGGTTACAGGGACATGTGGAATGGCTGTGTCCCAATGATGGTACAGATGTTTAAGTTCATGTGGCAGTTGGACTAAAGTCATGCTGTTACCTTCAGTATCATAGTAGAAGTCCTGTAAGGTGAGTGTTATCTCAACCAAGTGGAAAAGTTCATCTTCATTGCGAGGTTCAGGGCTGATGGTTGGTTTGTACCACATGGTGCAAAAAGCATATTCAGGCCCGTCACAGGGAGGTAAATTGGGGAGCAGTTTTGCCAGGGTGTGTGTAAGAAGTAGGACATATCCTTCGTCCATGATGAATCCATAATAGGTACCCCCCTCTGGGGGTGGCAGAAGAGTGGACGGGTTTAAAACCTGGCATCTTTGGAGGGTGACATGGCATCTTTGGAGGTGTCTGGCAGCTGTGACATGTTTAATTTGGACCTGGTTAATGATTGCAGAAATGCCATGAGGTGCCAAAACAGTAAGAGGGTGACCAAGAACCAGGTCCCCAGTACAGTCAATAAGTTCTTGAGCTGCAAAAACAGCACAAAGGCAGGAAGGGGTGCCTCTGGCCACGATATCCAGTTGACAGGAGAAGAATCCAATAGGCCTCTGACGTCCGCAAGGACCATGTGGTTGAGTGAGGACGCCTGTAGCGTGGCCTTGTCTTTCTGACACAAACAATTTGAAAGGCTTGTCATAATTTGGTAGGCCAAGAGCAGGGGCAGAGGCAATTGCTCGTTGAAGAGTATAGAAGTTGTCAAGTGCCTCTGGTGACAGGCAGAAGGGGTCTGATTTGAGAGCGTCATATAAGGGTTGCATGAGCAGAGAGGCCTCAGGGATCCAGGCTCTGCAGTATGAGATGAGGCCTAGGAAAGCATGTAGGGACTTCGTGCTCTTTGGAGGTGGAATGGCCAACACTGCTCTGACACGGTTGTGTGAGGTGTCTGGTGCCATGTGACAGGCAGTGGCCTAGGAAGATCACAGTAGGCTGGCAGAATTGAAGTTTGATGACAGACGCTTTACATCCTTGATCTGCAAGATAACAGAGAAGATCCAGAGAGCATTTTTCTGTTATGGGAACATCATCCCCACAAAGGAGCAAGTCATCTACATATTGGAGTAGGACAACCTCTGGATGGTCAGACTGCCAGGAGTCAAGGATGATACTCATTGCTTTTGCAAACTGGCTTGGGGAATTCTGTGCCCCTTGGGGCATAACTGTCCATGTATATTGTTGTTTTTCATGTGTGAAGGCAAACATGTACTGACAGCTTGGTTCCAGGGGAACACTGAAGAATGCATTGGCCAGGTCAATTACTGTGAAGTACCTGGCAGAGGGTGGAACGTCAGAGAGGAGTGTGTGCGGATTTGGCACAATTGGGGTGTCCAGGACTGTTGCCTCATTTACTGCTCTGAGGTCCTGTACCATTCGGTATTTCTCTGGTTCACCCTTTGGTGTCTTCTTTTTCACAGGAAATAAAGGAGTATTACATGGAGATTCACATTTAACAAGAGCCCCTTTCTCCAGCAGTGCTTGGACTTGCTTGGTAATGGCTGCCGCTTGGGCAGGTTTCAATGGATATTGAGACTTTCTTGGTAGCTTTGCCCCTGGGATGAGTTTGACCATCACTGGTGGGACTTTCAGATGGCCTATGTCCTCTGGGCCTGAGGACCATAAAGTCTTAGGGACACTGTTCATTAAGGATGCAGGAAAATTTTCTCTCATGCCTTCTGCATAACCCTGTGGTGTCTCTAGGTGAAGCATCAGAGGTAAGGAACACAAGGCTGAAGTATCGGAATCAGAGAGGGCTGAAGATAATTCCACCTGGCCATCAGGTGTGAAAGTAACCTGTAGGCGGGAAAGTACATCAGCACCTAACAGATTAATGGGACATGTGGATGACACCACAAAACGGGCAAGCAGACTAGGGCAGCTGCCAACCCGCAAAGGAGTAGTTAATGGGCTTTGTCTTGATAGACCATCCACTCCCACACAGGAGACATCAATATTGGACAAAAAGGAAGAATCAGGCAGGTCTTGTTCTCGCAGAACACTTCAGGCTGCACCTGTATCAACAAGGAATGTGGTGGGGTGGCCTTCAATGGGTAAAGTGACAGTGGCTAATGGCCCCCCTTGTTCCCCTGCAGATACTGCCATAACAGGGGTTAATGATACAGGCTTGCCAATATCCTAGTCTTCCTGGGCTGAATCAGGTGAAGGAGGTGCTGGGGCCTTAATGACAGATTTAGGCCTGTTTGATCTTTGGAGCTTAAGGGGTGCAGGACAGTCACTCCTAAAATGGCCTTTTTCTCCACAGTTGAAGCAGATTCCATCTGTAGGCTTAGTGCCTTTGGGGATGGGTGGACGTGAAGTGGCACTCCTCCGGCTGGGGGCTGCCGGTGTACTAAGGGTTGGTGGAAGGAGATCATTCGGAAGGACCGGCATAAGAGGTGCTGTGGTACTGGGGGACGCCATATTGGAGGCGTGGAAGGAAGTGAGGAAGTGGCAGCCATGTTGGATGTGGGCAGGAGGTGTGGGCATGGTAAGGGCAGAAGGGCCAACCTCCTTTTGTACTAGGAGCCATTTTCTTTTAGGGTGTTTCAACTTTACACTATATCATAGCTAATAAAATAAATCAGAGAAGCAACATTCTGTTCGGCAAAATGAAATACTAAACTATGGACAGACTTGACGGATTAAATAAGACAGTTGAAAACAACATACATCGAACAGCCCGTAAAGCTGTCTCTATTCTTTGAAATAACATGATGCAAAATAAACTCACGGAATTCAACCAATTTACCTACAGCCATTAATCACTTCACATACTAACTTAACAACTTTGCATATTCCCTCTATCCACATTGCATAGTATTGCAACAAATCACAATTGCCTTTACATTTAACTCCAAAATAATTCTCTATTCTTGCATCAGATTCATTCCTAACCTTCGTAATCAACACTGAGCTACATCCCCGACTCCCTATCTTATACACCAGTCTTGGAGAAAATACTTTGCACCGCGAAAGGAAATACAGCCTCAGAAAGGTGGAATGCATTCTTGTGAGCTAGTCTCCCCCACGATCCTCACTGCCTTATCACAAAACACAAAATATATATATATAAAGCGCTACGGAATCTGTTATCATATAAATGGCAACAACAATAACAATATACAAACCCTAGAAACCTCTTATACGACACATCACTACTTAACCATCCTATCAACTTCTATGTAAATAACAAAATACACAATTAGAATATTTTCTAGCTAAGTCTTATCAGTAGTTTCTGAATAACTCTACGGAACACAAAACTTCCACATTCCTCCCCCCCCCCCCCTAAATCTCCATACGGAGACCAGAAAGCAAGAGAGGGAGGGGGAGAGAGAGTGAGGGGGGCTGCAGGCATTTGATTTAACCATGTCACTGCCGTACAGTAACAAGACAGAACTGGGTGGAAGGGGCTGGAGGGAGATGGACGGGGTGAAGGGTTGGATGAGGATGATGGGAGTTGCGGGACTGATGGTGGGGAAAATATGGATCCATCAGCATTCAGGACTGGGTAAACGGGGGCAGTGGCAGAGAGGGGACTAGGAGCTGGGAGGGGTCACCTCGTGTGCGCCATAACTAAGCGCTGGCTGGGAGAGCTTCCCTGAAACAAAGTTTTTGTAGTACACAAACAGTTTTACACCTTTATGATCAACCTCTTCCTGGATAGCCTTCACTACTCGGTACCAGGCTACCGCTGTACGGATCAAATTATGGTCTAACAGCTTGCTTTTCTTTTCTGTCAGTAACTTACGCCAGCTCTCTGGCTGCAACCTACCGCACGGAGGTACGGCAATTCCACACACTTTAGCAATCTTATCAACCTTCTTAACCATTTCTTCCCCTTCTCTATCCTCTACCAAATCACACACGAACCACCCCTTACTGGGTTTACCTAATTTCTGTCCCATACCCTCTATATAAGGTGTCCCAGATACAGAGAGAGAGAGAGAGAGAGAAACAGGAGGGGAAAGTGTAAATAGTACAGAGAGTAAGATAAAAGTAAACACAGGAATCTGTGTGACAGACAATTAAGACAACATTTCAAGTAAAATACAGTGCATGCATCACAGTTCAAATAAGTACAAACAGGGTTAACAAAAATCCCTTTCCTTACACGTGTGGAAAAAGCCACCTAACTCAATCCCGTAGTACACCTGCAGACCCACCCGCAAGTACCACTACCACGTGGTGATGGAGACAGCAATACCAGCCTGAATCCACCTGCCACAAAAGTTAAACTGGAACACTCAGCGTCAGCGCTCGAGGCTGCAGTGTTCCACCTCTCTGCACACAACAAGCAGAGTAAAGTGATGTCCAATGAGGCTAGCAGTCAAAGTGACACTTATGGGAAACCCCCAGGAGGCAGAGAGTCTACACCCCTCCACAGGTTCCCCCCCTCTTTTTCCTTACTGCCATAGCTACTCGGCGCCTAAAAGAGGAAAACAGGCAAACAGAAGATCCCCAGGAAAACTTCCACAGATCCACCCCCCTTTTTCCTTAATACCACAGCCACGTGGTACCTAAAAGGTGTAAACAGGCAAATAAACAAATAAAACTACCCGGGCACTAAGATAAGGACAAATCAATAAGAGCACACCCAGGCAACAGATAGTCAGTATGTGCAGGTAAAATGTGCAGGTAAATATCAACAAGTAAGGTGTGGGGTCTCTGGGCAAGATATTACCTGACTTTGATGACCTCTAGGTAGCCAGTCACAGACTCTGGGGCAGGTCAATCACAGGGGCTGGAACATACCGGATAGGAGCTGCAGACTCAACCGTGTATTCAGAGGTGATCAATCTCCTTCCTTCCCCCAGGATCCACCTGCTCCACGTCTTTCTCGGACGGCTGCCCTAGCAGGGCATAACCCAGGCCGCACAGTTGGGCGCCAGCTGATAAGGGATTCTTTTAAGCAAACAAAGAAGTTTGAATGACTATCTGTTCCTGTCCAAATTAGAGATGTTTAAATTGCGTATACGCAGAAGTAAATTCACACTGACACAGGGTTCCGATTAGATGAAAGAACTTCAGGAAATTTATTGGCTTCTGTTAAAAAGCGGGCTTGCAAGCCCTTTTAAAGGCGAAATTACATCATTGTAAAAATCAAGATATAAGCAAGAAAACATCGTCAATTGGCTAAATTATAAAGTGGTTAGTTAAATGCCCTCCCTGTTGGGTGTTACATCTTTATGTCATAACTGACGTCATGACGGTCTCCTACAGTTTTCGGCTCCATCTTTGCTAGCACGAGGAAGCTTACTCGATGGGAGGGGGGCTTGGCAGTTATCCATAATGAGTGGCTGGTACGTTAAGGGTTTCAAGGTTAGTATCCTTCAGTGTTCTCAAGGCCTTCTTAGCAATTATACATTCTATCAAGACTATCTGCTGACATGCTGTTTCTATGAACAAAGGAATCTTGTAAAGCTTAAACTATGAGGCCTGAGAGCTGAATATGAGAATATAGTATTAAAGGGGCCCCAGTAAGGATTATAAAGTTTATAAGGGGCCTAATAATGGTTATAGGTTTATAAGGGGTTTAATAATTCTACAACACCTCCATCCCACACATGCATGTTGGTGCTCGGTGTCTGCCCCGGCTACAGCACCCAAGATTGTCTGTATTTTCCTTCAGGTTGCGCCGTGTTTCATACGGCCACTGTTTTGAGGCTGGGCCACCATAGAAGGGCCCCACCTTGCCCTTGGTAGGGCGCCCTCCCCCCACTGGGATTTTCTTCCTTTTGCGGTAACCCCTGTATAGGCACTAGTCTAGAGGATCATAGTGGTATCTGGGATCACAGCTTTGCCTTACCCAGGTTAGAGCAGTTTTCTCTTCATCCCTTCCTCCAGAGTCACAGGATTCTTCCTGCCATGTCAGGTTGGAACCAACCAGGCAGCCTGCTGGAACGGGGTCAACTCATATGCCCAGGTCTGAAAGTAGGCACGGGAACAGACCAGAGCCCCTGGCCAATACTGCGTTCCCTACCCATTAGCTGTTTTGGGAGAAGTGAGAGGAGGACCTCTGAAGACGAAGATGGAGAACAAGATTCGGTAGTGGAGGGTTCTCCCTCCGCACACGATTCCCTCACAGAAGCCGTCCTGAATTTATCTTCCGCCCTGCGGTGGGTTCGATAGGGATACCCCGATTCTATCCACACCCCATTTGTCACCTCAGGTCATCGACAACTGGCCCCTGCTCATTCGACCCTCTATGGAACTCGTACACAAAACCGGGAAGCGCATGGAAGATGGCGAACGGTGTGCATCACTACCCTATTAGGTCACAATGACCCCAGAGTCGACATCAGGACCAACACTGACTTCGCTGGGTCGGGGTAAGACCTTCGCTACAGTATTGATCAATACCGGTGTCTGCTCAGGTTAGGCCATCTGAAGTTCTCAAACCTCGGCACAACTCCTGCCTTGGACGGATGACATCCTGTCACAAAACTGCACCCTGGATACGTCTGTCATTAGTGAAATGGACTTACGTTCTATATGCATACTAGGCATCGCTAAAACGTCACGGTGCACTGAACAAAGTTCGCGTTTTTTGTTTTTTTCTTCTTCGTATTGATGCCATGATTTCGGACCTTGAGTTCATAGAACTAGGTCCCTGGACCGAGCGCCTATTCCGGTGGGTAACCAGCTTCAGAATTTCACGATCACTTGGACCAAGATGATCCGCTCAACTGTACCATATCTTCAGGATGACGAGCGTCCCATCGGGCCCTACTCAGTTTTCCTTGACGGGGCTGAACTTCAGCTGGGTGGTACAATCCAGCCATTCGGTCTACTCCACTCTCGTCCTATATGGAAAGCAGTCCCAGGGGTAGATGTTGCTCATTTTCTTCTACACCATCCGTCAAGTTCAAATGTTATTGGACAAATCTACACACTGCCATAAACATAGAAACATAGAATGTGACGGCAGATAAGAACCATTTGGTCCATCTAGTCTGCCCAATTTTCTAAATACTTTCATTAGTCTCTGGCCTTATCTTATAGTTAGGATAGCCTTATGCCTATCCCACGCATGCTTAAATTCCTTTTCTGTGTTAACCTCTACCACTTCAGCTGGAAGGCTATTCCATGCATCCACTACCCTCTCAGTAAAGTAATACTTCCTGATATTTTTAAACCTTTGTCCCTCTAATTTAAGACTATATCCTCTTGTTGTGGTAGTTTTTCTTCTAAATATAGTCTCCTCCTTTACTGTGTTGATTCCCTTTATGTATTTAAATGTTTCTATCATATCCCCCCGTCTCGTCTTTCCTCCAAGCTATACATGTTAATGAGCCTTTAACCTTTCCTGGTAAGTTTTATCCTGTATACTACTTTTTAACCCCCGGATTCTGTATACTACTGTTTCATTTGCAAATGTTGCTGCACCCCCTGTTGAACGACTGGCCACATCTGGTCCACCTGTATACCCTTCGATTCAAATTCGACCCTTGGTGTTCGACCAAGCGGCTAAAACCAGGATTTTATTTCCTAACTACTGTGTCTTCTTCCCCTTCGTTCTGACTAGAGTACTGTCACCTTAGATACACACGCTAAGGCAGACCTACACATGTTGCTTGATCTTCTATCTTGGTGGAATGGGAAGGCTATGTTTATTCCCCCAATCTCTGACTCATCTCCAGTCATATGGACTGCAGCCCACACAGGGTTCGCAGTTATTTTGGTGACTCCTGGTTCAGAGATTTTTGACCAGTCGAGACTCGTGGTCTACCTCCATTCCATACTACATCAACCCTTTTTTTTTTTTTAAATCTACCCTATCGTCACAGCATCCAAAGCCTGTGACAAGGAAAAGCAGTGAAATGCTTCTCCGATAACAAAACGGCTTGCGACATCATAAATAAGGGCAGATCCTCATCACGTCATGATTGACATGGCTAGCGACTACATTACAATTTCACATCACATACACATCCTAGGCATTAATACAGCCACTGACGCGTTGTCTCATTCTAATTAGCAGGATTTCTTCAGAGCCGGGTGCCCCTCCGCACACTAGCCAGTGCGGTAGATTTTTTTTCTCAGATGAAGACCATTCACCACTTAGATCAAAGGGGAACGGAAGGACTTCATTCGGTCCTGTCCCAAGCTTTATCATGGGCTCAGATGCGGATTTTGAGGTTGGAGAACTGCGGGCACGACCCTTGGATGATCGGAGAAGCCGCCTACTACATCAAGATTCGAATACGGATGGCAGTTTCTTATGTCCAAGCCGCTGGTGCCCTTCAAACTATTACGCCTGGCTGTGTATGGATTATGTGTCGACATTACTATACATCGACCATTTTGACGGAACCGGGCCACGGTTTCCCAAGTACAACGACTAACGACGGACTGAGTTTCATCCGCACTTTGAGGATCATCAACAACTGGCATCTTCTTCGACCAATCTACAGCCATATCTTGCAGTTGTAAGGTCTTTTCGGAATTCATTTTTTGATCTTCCGGATTATTTACCAGCGACATAAGCACCGTTCTAGTTGTTTTCTGAGCATTAAAACAGCAAATACGAAGCCTCCTGTCATGTTATAAAATTGGAGATTATACTAGCTTTAGTGTACCTATAATCTTAATTTTATTAATGACAGGAGGTGAGTATTTCCGTCCCATTTTTCATCCTTCCCTTGTTTGGTTTGTTGCCAGTAGTTGGGTAATTAGGTATGTATACAATTCTACTTGTTCTTCTGGCTCCCTGTCGCTGGTTCATGTTACCACTACTTACTTAAAGGTTGGGATCTCTGTATATTTCGGTAATATTGGTTGATACACAAGGGGCCTGAATGTTTTATCAAGAGTACATTTCATTATCTAACCAGTCCTTTCAATTCTGTTTTTCTCTCTTTCAGTTTACATTCCGTCCGAAGTCCCAGGTTTGACATTTCCTCTCGGATAGAGGACATCATTGCATTCATTGGATTCTAGGACTTTGGTTTATCTTCAGTGTTTTTTTTCTGCCTTTTTTTTCTGTTTTGTCCCAGCTTGAAAAGGGAAGTTATGTGTGTGGAGGGGAGCTTTATTGTATCAAACTTTTTCTGATTGGTTATTTTTTTCTCTGTGTTAATGTGCTGCTGTGGAGTTCTAGTAAAGAGAGACTTAAGCAAATACTCGCCTCCTGTCATTCATAAAATTAAGATTATAGGTACACTAAAGCTAGTATAATCTACAATTTTAACCCTTACTACTCAAACACAGCCTGTGATGTATTCCACGCATCTTCTGCATATGCACTGTTGTGTGTACGTATTGTTTAAAAGTTATGGAAAACCTTAAATAATGTGCACTTTGGGAGGATTGGGGGGTGGGGGGGGTGGAACTACACTACATGCGCACATACTATGAATGAGTGTCACAGGCAAATGATTATACATCTTTTAGAGTAGTAAAAGTGCTTAAATAAAAAAATAAATGGATTGTCTTACTTCTATGAATTGTATTTTTTGCATTGGGACTTTAATATAAAATATGTAAAATGGAGAGATGTATAGAGGGTACAAGGGTCATGTTATCAGGAGCTCAGAATGTCAGAGTAATTAACATCTACGTGTAATAATGCAAGTATTTGTTTTCCCAAGCCATCCTGTCTCTAAAGCTGAGGCATACTCAACCTATCCAAGAATACACCCTATCCAATACACTTGTTCCAAGGAGGTCAGCCCTGGGGAGGAAATGCCCAAATATACTCTTTTCTTTTCATCTGACACCAAAGCCATCAGTTATTTCTTTCTGAACCAGGCTACCACATATGCAGGACAGAGTATTACTTTCTTTTTCTTTCACTTACTATTTTCTATTAATAATTGGCTCTTGTATTTTATACCGTGTTGTCAATTGCAGTTCCACCTCCCATTACCCTTCCTTGTCCTGGCTGTGTTTATTTTTTTATTTTCATATAACTGTGTATCATTGTTTGCAAACCTGCTTTGATTTATGAGATTTATCCTATACCATGTGTGATAATTATAATATTAAGAAAGACTGGAGATTAAACATTTAAAAAGATTGATTAAGTATTTAAAGATTCATTAACTGTGGAACATGATTTCATGGATGTTTGTATAGCAGTAACCTATTACTTACATTAACTGGCTCAAGAATATTAAGATGAATCAGACAGAGCATCATTTTGACTGTAATGTCTATGGGACCTCCATCTGGGATATGACATACAGCAACGCCTGCAAGGACAACAGATTACAAATACAGGAATCATTAGCACAAGAGGCAAAAATAAAGACTATATATTATAAGAAAGTTAAATCAAATATTCTACAATGCCCGAAAGAAAACACAGCAACAGAGATTAATAGATTGAATGTCTTATTGGTGCTTACAAAGCAGTTATAAACTTTTTTAATGGCTTTCCGTAATTGCAATTCTCTGCAAGTGGCTTTAGAGAAAAACAATGACACGTGTATGTCAGGGAGTTAAGGAAAAGGAAAGGTTTAGCTGGCACTGACTTTGTGCATCCTAACAGATTTTGACCATTTCAGTAAAAATGTTGGTAGCAACAGCTCAGAAGTAGCTGTCCCAGAATAAGCAGAGCATTCTGACAGTCCCTCTAGTACGGGTGGTGGTGAGAAAGTAAGAAACACTATATAGGTTGTGGTGGTAGGGAACTCTATTCTTAAGAGAGTAGATAGGATAATCTGCCACACTGATCATCTCAACCAGACGGTTTGCGGTCTCCCGGGGGCTTGGGTCCAACATGTTGCTGAGTTGATGGATTATTGGAAGGGGCTGGAGTGAGTTGGAATTGGGAAGTAAACTGAAATTAAAGTGATAGATAACAGCTATGTTAGATAAGATGGGTTTGAACAGACCAATTGAGTAAATTTCAAAGCTGAAGAGAGATAGGGAAGGGGTGTGTGGGCAGAGTTTTAAAGGAGCAGTGTGGTGAAAGCAGAAATTCTACACCGCCACCTTTACTCTCAGCCTGTCTTGGGTTGTGGCTAAAGTGAAGACCACCAAAGGATAGTGAGGCAGGTGTAGCGGTATTAGAGGGAAAGAGCCAGGTTTCCGTTAGTGCAAGTAGGTTTAGGGAGTGTGCGATAAATAGGTAATGGATGGAAGTAGATATCACGGCACTGCACACAGATCCTGCATTCCAGAGGGCACCTTTAAAGGAGGAATTGTAATGAGAGTTACATGGAATGGATATGAGATTGTTGTGGTTTCTGGTGTTAACACCAGGTGGCTTAGTAGAGGAGGGACCAGGGTATGGTGAGACATCACCAGCTGCCAGGAGCAGTAGGATGGAAAGGAAGAGAAGGTGGGAGTAAGATTTAAATGTTTGGGGTGAGAGCTTGTATTTAGAGGATTTAGGAGGGGTTTGTGGAGAAAGGCTGGATTGATATGAGTAAAGTGTATGTGATGAATACAGAGATGAGGAAAGTAGATGGTGTCAGTAGGAACAGGTAAATAAAAGGAGAGAGAAAAAAGGGAGAGATTTTATTAATGAGGGAAGTGAGGGAGAAAGTGAAAAATAGAAGGGAGAACATTATCAGGAGAATAGGTGCTGTGTTTTAAAGATATGGAGAATTGAGCTGTAAAAATCATAGGTGAGGTTAAAAGGGTTAAGAGTTAAAAGATATTCATTGTGTGAATTAAGATATTCCAGGTGTGGAGGGATTGGTGAACATGATTGGTTTGTAAGGAAAGCCAGGTAATTTGAGCTATCTATAAATGTAATGAGGTGGGAGAGGAAGAGAGAGTGTGCGTGTTTTTTTGTGGGGGTAAGTTCCTGGGAAGGTATCTTCTAAATTGTTCACCATCATTATAAGTTAAGCATACATTTTCATGTAAAACTTGGTGCTGGTGTATATAGGCTTTTTATGTGGTAGTATTGAGAAAGGATTAGAACCATGGATCCAAATCAAAAGGCCTCTGGAAGGGGGCGTGGCCTGACCAGGGAACGAGCTGGACGCATCTAGCTAGAACTCCGTTCCCATAGCGCTGTAATAGCTTACAAAAGAGTCTTATTTTTAATTATTTTGAAACTACACCACGCTCAGATGGATAAAAGAAGCGCAAAGAAGTTACCTAAGAAAGGCCAGGACGCAGGGACTTCAGTACTCGACATGCTGACTGTCCAGAGGGTCGGCGCGCAGGAGGGACAAGATGGCGCCGGAGCAGGCCAGGCACCGCGTTCTCCCTCACCTTGCGGGGCGATGACTGCGAGCCCGGGGGAGGGAGACGCGGCGCAGATTCCCTACGTTCATGGGCTCATAGAGCAATGAGGGGAGGCGGAACGGCACACAAAGGTGGGCACATGCTCACCATTAGAGGTGTAGAGCCCGACTCAGGGCTAGGTCCCTCCATTCCCCGCTATCGCGGTTCCTACTGTCAAGGTTCTCCCTAACTTCAGGCACCTAATCAGGTCTGCAGGCGACCGGTTCTTTGGTCGGTCCTGCCAGAGCTCTCAAGGGTTAGACGGAATTGTTATGTTTGTAACCTTTGGTTTTTTTTTTATGTTCCTATGTTTTCATACCTCTTTACACGTTATAGTGGAGTAGTACACACAGCAAACAGACTTTGCTAAGACATTATACACAACAGCGCAAAAAGGTTAGTGGCTCATACATCCACATCTCATGCTAGCGCAGGACGCAGATGGGATGGGGACCTGTGAACCCCGCACCAGTCTGGCAACGGATAAGACCAGACGATTGCCGCAGTGCACAGTTCGTGCCCGGCGGAGTTATCACTCATTTATTTTTCTTCTCTCTTTCCCCCCCTACCCCTCCTCCTCTACATGTCCCATCCCTTGTCCCCTCCCCCCGGGGCGGGGGGTCCCTGCAGCGAGAAATGTGGGTCAGTGCATGGACAGAGGTGGGCGTACACACAGGCGACAAGGTTATCCCGGCAGTATGGCCCTAAAAATATCTTCACTAAATGTGAAAGGCCTACACCCCAAACAAGAGGCGACTTCTGTTCAGAGAACTGAAGAGAATGCGGTCAAACATTGCTTTTATTCAGGAAACACACATACCAAAAACAGCCCCCTTCCAACTAAAAGACCAAACATTCAGGGCCTCATATGAAGCCAGAAAACACACAAAACATAACGGGGTGGCGATCCTCATCCGCAATAGCTGTCCATTACATGTCGCTACTACTATAGAGGACCCGAACGGGAGGTATATCATCCTCTCAGGCACTCTATTGTCACATGCAATACACCTCATAAATGTATACGCACCTAATCACGCCGACCAGGGTTTTTGGGACGACCTGACGATGAAAATCCGCACACTGACACACGGACTTCTCATACTGGGGGGGGACCTGAATGCTGTGACGGACCCGGCGGCGGATAGGAGCGCTCAGCGGAACATTTCGGGATCCCAGAGCTGGGGAGGTCAGGATAGGCAGTTCCACCAGTTCATCGCGGACACTGGGTTGGTGGACATTTGGAGATCACATCATCCGGGTACGAGGGCTTTTACCTGCTACTCGGCACCGCATGGCACGTACTCCAGACTCGACATGTTCTTGATCAATGAGCGCTCGTTGGAGCGGGTCACGGGCTCGGAAATTGGTTCCATCTCGTGGTCCGACCATGCAGACGTCCACATCACTCTGGGGAATCTTTGCACCACCTCCGCATGGTCGTGGAAGTTAAACTCATCCCTCCTGAGGGACCCAGAGACGGTGGAACAGATTCGCACAGACATCCTGGAGTTTTTTTACTCCAACACCACGCCGGACATGAGTCCGGAAATAATTTGGGCTGCACACGAAATTGTAATAAGAGGATCACTTATCAAGGTAGCGACAGCAAAAAAGAAATTAAAAGCCCAGAGGCTCCAGAGTCTACTGACTGACCTGCGGTCCCTAGAACAGGCCCACAAAGACAACCCAGACGGGGGCACCTACAGACAGTTAGAAGTGACACGCCATGCCATACGCGCCTTTTTAATAGATGACGCAGCTAGGGCCATGACGTGGACCAAGCGTAACTACTATGAACGAGCAAATAAGATGGACACCCTCCTGGCCCGAGTCCTCAAACCCAGACCAAGACGGGGCCACATAACATCTATACGTCACCCCGACAAGTCGGTGAAAATGCTACCGAGTGATATTGCCGAAGTGTTCACCGAATTTTATAAGTCCCTCTACAACCACTCCCCACACTCAGACTACCGGACAACTGGCAATGACGAGGCGACCCTCCGATTCATTCGAGATCTCGGACTCCCTAAACTGTCCCAAGAAGCAGTAGATACCTTAGCAGCGGAAATCACCCCTGACGAAATTGACCGAGCAAGAACGACCTTGAAAGGGAACAAAGCCCCAGGCCCAGACTGGTTTGATGGAAGTTATTACAAAACATTCCAAGAGGAATTAGTCCCCCACTTAGCAGCGGTCTTCCAGGGGTTTCAGAAGGGTGGCTGCCCTAACCTAGACATGTCCCTTGCCACTATTGTCCTATTGCCGAAACCAGATAAAGACCCCATGTCACCCGGGAACTATAGACCCATCTCCCTCATAAACCACAACATGAAAATTCTGGCGAAAATCCAGGCAGAAAGACAACCCGTTCCTAGCGTCTCTGATTGACGCGGACCAAGTCGGCTTTATACCAAACAGACAGCAAAAATATATAGACTTGATATGGAGACAGGCAGCCTTGAAAACACCGACGCTCTTCGTGTCGCTTGACGCGAAGAAAGCAGGGTGACTTGGCCGTACCTGTTCACCCTGCTGATCCACCTAGGCTTTCCAGAACAGTTCATGACGTTATTAAGAGCAATGTATACCAACGTCACGGCACAAGTAAAGATATCGGGGGCTCCGCTCCGGCCTTTCCAGCTTACCAATGGTACGAGGCATCAGTGTCCCCTCTCCCCCCTGCTGTTTGTTCTTTCGCTCGAACCTCTATTACAGGTGCTACGGCGGCATCCGAGCAAAAAGGGAGTGATGGTGGGAGGTAGAGAGTTCCTGGTGTCTGCGTACGCGGATGATGTGCTATTAGCTCTGACCGACGCGGTGAAGTCGATGGGGGCCTTGCAGGAGGTTCTGCACTCCTTCGGGACCATATCCGGGTACAAGGCAAATATGGTGAAATCGGGCGCCCTACCAGTGGGGGTATCAGCTGAGGCCGCGACCCTCATACATGACACACCACTTGAAAATTGAACGACAAGCCCTTAAATACTTGGGCATTCGGCTGACAGCTAAGCCAGCGCAACTATACGACCAAAACTACACGCCCCTGATAAGCCAACTTGTACGCGAAATGGAGACATGGGTGGACAGGCCTATTTCTTGGATAGGTCGCATCCATGCTGTTAAAATGAACATCCTGCCTAGACTACTATTTGTATTCCAGGCGCTCCCCATCCAAGTCACTAAAGCATCACTACAACCCCTGCAGAGGGCAATCGGGGCCTTCATATGGCAAAACAAACGCCATAGAATATCTAGATTTATCTTATATAGACCGAGGTCGAGAGGGGGACTGGGACTCCCGAACATATATTACTATTACATAGCAACACAACTGACACAGGCGGCGATGTGGCACTCTCCGCCAGGGGACCGCAAATGGGCTGACGTAGATTCACTCATGACGGGCGCCGATCTCCCGCAGCTTCTTATGTGGGTACCAAAAGAATTTAGACCAGAGATCAGGAGCACCTGCCCAACTATAATTAACTCCCTACAGATATGGGACGCATGCAAGCTAAAATTCCAACTGGCCTCGGAGCCATCACCTATCATGCCATACTTACGCAATAAAGCCTTCCAGCCGGGGATGGCAGCTAGAGACTTTAAAAACTTAGAGGAGATAGGCCTACAGCGCATATGTCAGCTATTCGAGGGTACGGCAGTTATACCCTTTGATACACTAAGACAGCGGGGGCACCTCACACCCGCTGACGACTTTTGATACATACAAATTAGAGACTTCGCGAACACGGCACACATAAAAACAGCCGCCCGGAAACAGAAGACCTTCTTCGAACGCATCTGCCTGCACAAACTAATACCCAAAGGCATGATAACGCTCATGTACGCCCAAGCTCTGTTCCGAAGCTAGGGACTGGGGCAAATTGGCCTATACAGATCACTGGGAGAGAGACCTAGGGGACACTCTGGAAGGCATAGAGTGGCAAGAGATTTGGGAAGCAAATCATACATCATCGGTGTGCATTACTCTCCAGGAGCAATCAATAAAAACGATGCTCAGATGGTACACCACACCAGTCACATTATACCAAATGCACAAGATTCCCACAGACGAGTGCTGGAGGGGGTGCGGCAGCAGGGGGACATACGTCCATATGTGGTGGGAATGCCCTCTGATGCTCACATTCTGGAAAGGGATACAGACACTACTAGCGCAGGTCTTTGGCAGAGCACCAGCCCTAGACCCTTGGCTATTCCTATTAAGCAGAACGCTGGACGGCTGGTCCAGGCAGGAGCAAAAGCTACTTCATAAGATAACCTTAGCAGCACGGAGGGCCGTGGCCTCAGGCTGGCTTAAACCAGGCACACCGCCCATTGCAAGGGGTCATCAACAGAATAAAAGACGTCACATAGTTACATAGTTAGATAGCTGAAAAGAGACTTGCGTCCATCAAGTTCAGCCTTCCTCACATTTGTTTTTTGCTGTTGATCCAAAAAAAAACAAAAAAAAACCAGTTTGAAGCACAATTTTGCAACAAGCTAGGACACAAAATTCCTTCTTGACCCCAGAATGGCAGTCAGATTTATCCTTGGATCAAGCTGTTATTACCCTACATTGAAAGATTATATCCTTGAACATTCTGTCTTTGCAAGTATGCATCTAATAGTTGTTTGAACATCTGTATGGACTCTGATAAAACCACTTCTTCAGGCAGAGAATTCCACATCCCCGGATATATTTGTATAATGTTATCATATCCCCTCTCAGGCGACGTTTTTCTAAACTAAATAGGTTTAAATTTGTTAACCTTTCTTCATAGCCGATATGTTCCATTCCTTTTATTAATTTTGTAGCCCGCCTCTGCACTTTTTCTAGTGCCATGATATCCTTCTTTAGAACAGGTGCCCAAAATTGCACAGCATATTCAATATGTGGTCTTACCAGTGATTTATAGAGAGGCAAAATGATATTCTCGTCCCGAGAATGAATGCCCTTTTTCATGCATGACAATACCTTACTGGCCTTGGCCACTGCTGATTGACATTGCACATTGTTGCATAGTTTGTTGTCTATAACAATTCCCAAGTCCTTTTCGTGTGTTGTTATCCCTAATTCACTTCCATTAAGGGTATAGGTTGCTTGTGTATTCTTTACGCCGAAGTGCATAACTTTGCATTTTTCAACATTAAATTTCATCTGCCATTTGAGTGCCCAGTCCTCCAGTCTATCTAAATCATTCTGCAGCAAAGTAATATCTTGCTCACATTGTATTATTTTACAAAGTTTTGTGTCATCTGAAAACACTGAAACATGACTTTCAATGCTGTCTTCAAGATCATTTATAAACATGTTAAATAGAAGGGGTCCCAGAACAGACCCCTGAGGGACACCACTTGCCACCTCTGTCCAGCTTGAAAATTTACCATTAACGACAACTCTTTGTATTCTGTTTTTAAGCCAATGTTCTACCCAAGAAGTAGCATTTTCATCGAGACCGATTTCCTTGAGTTTGAACACTAATCTTTTGTGTGGAACTGTATCAAATGCCTTGGCAAAATACAAATAGATCACATCCACTGCAACACCCTGATCTATACTTCTACTTACTTCTTCGTAGAACGCAATCAAGTTAGTTTGACATGACCTGTGCTTCATAAAAACCATAAAAGTCCACCTAATGGACGACCTTACAGCTAGAATACGGGGCACCCAAACAACGTTCCAAAAGATCTGGGAACCCTGGGAAAACTCCAATCTGGGCAACTGACACAGGTCCCCGATGGCAGCCTACCAGCAGTGGACCCCCCCCCTCCTCCTCTCTATCTGATTCTTCTATATCTTTCCTTTTCGCTAAGCCTACTCGGCTACTTAAACACAATTGACCAACGCATAGCTCTCACGGAAACAGACACATAGAACAGATGTTAACACAACAAATTGTTGGGGGAAGGAGACAGTTTAGGCCGCCACAACTAAGCGTGGCCTACCGCGGACGAGGCGCACAACTCAGCCAGCACTAACACAAAAATGTGGGGGCCGCAATGGCCAGAGACATAGTCCTGTAGGCCAGGTTGGAGAGCAACCCCAGAATGTTATATGTAATGCAAACCTGTCTGTAAAGTAAACCTGGGGAACCAGCGACTCGTCGGGGGCGAGCCCACACTCAGCTCAAGTTGCCCTCTGTTAACACATATCTGTAACCAGCTAACTTATGGGAATTCCGTGCAAATGTATGTATGTAACATATCGTGTCAAGACAAAATAAAGAATTTAAAAAAAAAAAAAAAAAAGGCCTCTGGAAGATAACCAACAGAAGGTCCACAATTTCCCTAAACATATGTGTGTTTTTGTGTGCTGAACCTTATACTGGATAAAGAAAGCTTTGGGATTGCACTGGATAAATATACAGCTGGTGAGCATGCATAAATGTTTCTGAGAATTAGGAGAGGCTGGAAAAGGTTGATAAATTGGGGCCAATGTTTTGGGAGATGTGCTCAGAGAAAAAAAATGGTAGAAGTATGCAGCATCATAGCAGATGGGATTAGGACTTTGTACTTGCACTGGAATAAAGAAAATATATGTTTCCTCACACAGCCAGACAAATTAGGGCATTCACAAGGATGCATTTAACCATTAACTTTGGCGTAAATTGGTGAGTTGCTTAACATAATTTCTGCAATGTGATATTAAAGTATTAAACGTTTGTTTTTTAAAGATTATTTGTAAAGAATATGAGTAAGAAAACTACCAACCCTTTAGAATCTATTGAAGTTCTTTATTTGGGAGCACAAAGCCAAGAAGAAAATTTTCTATGGATATGCATGGGGAAAAATTTCAGTTCGGCATTCAGAAATTCAGAACTTTGGCATTTCGGGACTTTTCTTGCAGCCGCTAAGTAGATAACTCCCTAATTCCCACGGTATTAGGGAGCTATCTACCAAAAGGCTGAAAGATCTAAATTGGTCTTTCAGCCAAATTTACTAATACTAAGTAAAAATTACTTAGTATTAGTAAATTTTGCCCCTTACTCTCTATACCGCGAGTAGGGGCATGTTTATTAAACAGTGAGCAGCCACAGGCAAAAAAAAAAAAACATTCCCCCCCAGCCCCCACCACTGAAGGAAGGGTAGGGGCCCTAAAGAAAATAAGGGGGGACCTATTGTCCCCCGTACCCCGGCCCCCACCCCTGAGCAGCAGGTGGGGGTTCCTAAAGAAGAATAAGGGTGGGGGAACCTATTGTCCTCCCCCCCCCGGCCCTCACCCCTGAGCGGCGGGTAGGGGCCCTAAATATCAATAAGGGAGGGAAACCTATTGTCCTCCCCTCTGGCCCCCACCCCTGAGCGGCGGGTGGGGTCCCTAAAGTAAACTAATTGGGGGGGACCTATTGTCCTCCCCCCGGCCCCCAACCCTTAAGCGGCGGTTACTTTCAAAACAATCCACTTTTTTTTTTTTTTTTTTTTTTTTTTTAGTGCGTCGGTTATTATGGATTTTTATTTGGCCTTTTTTTGGGGCTGAAAAAAGAAGATTTTAGAAGAAAGGGTCCCTCCCCCCCTTATTGATAGTTAGGGCCCCCACTCACCGCTCAGAGGTGGGGGCCGGGGGGAGGACAATAGGTCCCCCCCCTAATTCTTCTTTAGGGCCCTCACCCGCCACTCATGGGTGGGGTCAGGGAGGAGGACAATAGGTTCCCCCCCCCCTTTATTCTTCTTTAGGGCCCCCACCCGCCATTCAGGTGTGGGGACCAGGGGGGTGGGGGGAGATATATACATTTATTTTTTTGTAGCTTTCATATAGTGTTTAATATACATGCCCCTACTCGCGGTATAGGGCATAAGTTACTAATACTAAGTAATCTTTACTTAGTATTAGTACATTTGGCTGAACGACCAATTTAGGTCTTTCAGCCTTTTAGTAGATACCGTGTGAATTAGGGAGTTATCTACTTATTCATTCCTGTCATTACATTGACAGGCTAAGTAACTTACATTTTATATGAATGTATGTTACTTGATTGTTGTAAGTGTTGCAAATGCTTACAGCTGAATCCTGGCTATGTTTGTATACTTTTTATTTAAAATTGTATACAGTGTAACATTCTTCATTCTTCCACTGGGCAAGTATATTAGTACTTAGGCAATACTGTGCTTCGGCACTTCGGAAATTCAACACTTCGGAAATTCTGAAATTTCAGGACTTTGGCAATTCAGCTATTCGGAAGTACCCAAATGTCCGAATTGCCCGAAATTCGTCCGAATTCAAATTCGGACCGAAACAAATTGCACATGTCTAAAATTTTCCTTGCTAGCGGGATAGGTGATGATACAGGGGCATGGGGTTACCCATCATCTTGAACCATTATAAGGCGGCCATCCTTACACAACTTATCAATTTCCACTATGCGAAATCACAACTGAAGTAGGTAGACATGGTAAACAACTAACCTCTACCTTATCCCCTCATGTCACTGTTGTAAACCCCTAAACAACCAGAATTAAAACTTTATTTACATATCAAACCATGAGCTTACCTCGAGAAATTTGGGACCAAGTAATGAAAAGTCTTAATTTAGGATTCAAACTCTTACCTCTTGCACCACTCTCCTCCATAATTTATGGAAAATTACAACAACTTTACTCTCTAGAGTCCAGATTTATATTTTCTTATTTACAACTTAAAAGCCAAGTGCAGCAATATGTATATTTAAAGCTCTACAACAAATATTTGTCACTCAGTTACTGCCAAAACTACCAAAACATATTCATATATGATGAGATGGGAAAGAAAAACTAGCATTAAGATTACTGAAAGGTATTACTGCTTCTTAAAATCATGTTGAGGCAGATCGCAAATGTGTATACACATAGACACCAGAAATATATGTGTATACACATAGACACCAGAAATATTAGCAAAAATGTTCCCAAACAACTCAGCTTACTGCTAAACACAGTTCAGAAAATGGAACACACACACACACAGGGGATGCCCATCTGTGCAGGTCTTTTGGTCCCAAGTTTTCGTTCTCATATACAGATTGCACAGTTTCTCACTCCTCAATCCCCCAAAAAATGCAAACTGCATTATGGCTTCTATTCTGGGAGGATCTCCCATTCACATCAGAGCCTTAGCATCACATATCATACTAGAAACTAGACACCTCATCACTCTCCACTGGAAGAGAGCAACAGCTCATCACTTTTAGAATTGATTAACAGATTTCATCTTAACTATAAGTAAAAATCTATGGGAGTATTTACAATGAAGCAATGCAATAAAACAGATCAAATTTTGACACAGTGGGTACACTTTTGAGAAGCATAAACTAGGAAAAATGTCCAGACATCCAATGATCTCACTAAATACAAACAAGTCTTAGTCACGAAATGTAAATTAAACAAGCTGGTAGATATATAAACAAACTTGCACGTAAACAAATTGGCAGTAATACCTAACTCATATATTCCAATATTAGTGTGGTCCCACGACAGGAATACTTCTTAGACATGTAATCAAGTATGTAGGACCTCCAATAGATGATAATTTTCTTTCTTATTGCATATGCTGAAACCATATGATGTACATTTTGTGTAATGCGTTAAATTGTCCCCTCCCCCTTTTTGCTTTCTGTATCTGTAACGGATCGGCGGGCACCCCGACTGGGTACCTCCGTTGAAGGATGCTCCTAGCACTTCCTGAGGGCTCTAAGCACTCTAGCAGACACCACAACCACCGAACCGGAGAAGCATACGGATGCTCTCAAACATATGAATGCTGTAAACCGCTGAACAGGAAAAGCATACCATCAGCTTACACTCCTGGCAATCAGCATACACTCCAATTCCCCCAATAACGAGACGACACTTCGTTTTGAGGGTCAAGCAGAACTGACTGTACTGGCTCATACTACAGCCTCTTTTATTCACAATCCACAAACATAGTACTGCCCACAGGGTTTTACAGAACAACCAATAACACACGTACATTACAGAAAGACAATCCCACACAAAATCCTCCCCTCTGCCTGTAATATGATTACTGAACACAATGGGTAATATAATTATCACAGGCAGAGAAATACAGTTTTATAAAACATATCACAGGGACCCCAAAACATGCAATAACTGTTTTGGATCAACAGCAAAAGCATATGTGAGGAAGGCTGAACTTGATGGACGCAAGTCTCTTTTCAACTATGTAACTATGTAACCACATAAATATCCTCGGAACTGGGGGATCTGCGTGAACCACATATCCAAAATTCACCCAGATCCGTTCAGTAGTTTGGAAGATACAGTTTAATGCAGATTCCGCAGAACATATACAGGCTTTATGAAAAATAATTTTATGTCAAGACAGGAGGCTTCATATTTGCTTATCATTCTTTACTGTAACTCCCAGCAGCAAAGAAACAGTTAACAGTAAGTAAAAAATTTAACCAGAGTGCACAACAGAGTATGTCCAGCTATCAGGCTCCTCCCAGTTCCTCTTTCTTTGCTGCTAGCCTCCCAGGTGAGTCTATTCCAATAACAGCATATAATCAATTTCTAAAAATATATATATTAACATTCATTTATTTCCATTTCAAACAACATAACTATATTGCTTTATAGTTCATTCTAAGTAATTCAATGAACTATACATGTCGTTTTCCAACCCCTTACCCACTGTCTCTTTAATTACACTACCGCCGTCTGCAACTTCTGTCACATCCGAAACACATCGGATTACTGACAGGAGCCGAGTCGGTAACCCGATCGAGGCTTCTGGCTGGCTGACATCCACGGGCGGTATCACCGCCCGTATTGCCGCATTTGTTTCCCTACCGTCACCATAGCGACGGATCCGTCCTCCCGCGGCCATCCCCTTCCTTCTGCATTGCGCTGGCTTTTTCCTGCGCTTCTTCTCCAACCATCAACGTCAGTTGCAGCTAGGTGATCTCCAAACGGCTCTCCAGCGCCTTCTTCTGGTTAGTCAGGTAAGTTACATATAAACACATACATGTAGTGCATACACCAAATTAAACAGCACTTAGCTATCATCTACATCTCTTTTATTAAAGTGCCTTCACTTTGTTTTAATTTCAGATTACCATCTAAACTCTAAAAATCCTTGCATAAGAGGGTGACCCCCTCTATACTAAATAATATTGTCTCAAGAGGGTGACCCCCTCCATACTATATTTGTCTGCCTCATTATAGAGGGTGACCCCATCTAAAAAGTATATTAATATTGCCTCAAACTTACCGAGGGAGAACCCCTCTACTTCAGAGGCCATTTTTTTTTGCCTCCTAAAGGGTGACCCCCTCATTAATCTGTACTATGCTGATTATTTATACCGCATTTTATTTGTGGGTGACTCCACACTCAATTGGTGACTGACACCACTTGATACAACGCTTTGCGTTACTTTGCCAAAAACAAGTCCACAGCCTATTGAATTATTTTTTATTAAAAAAAATACATTTATTATATATTTTATATATTACGTGTGGTGACCCCACTTTACCAATTATGTCCGATTTGCCTGAACCAGCAGTCCCTGCGGAGCTCAAAGCTTGGCTGTATAACGCCATTGCGGACTCTATTCCAAAAGCCTTAGAAGCTTTCCACGACCAGTCAAAATCTACCTCTAGAGCTCCTATTGTGCATTTGTCAGACTCGGAAGAGTCAAAAAGCTCAGACCATGAGGAAAACCCCCGCAAACGCCCCTGGAAGGGCGATAGTGCTACCGCCGGTAAAGGCAAAGCACCGGCTAAAACGCCTAAATTATCCATTCCAGATACTCGGGATAATAACCCCAATTATAACCGGGACCCATTAGAGGGTTCCACCTCCAACCTGCAACTTCAAGTGGTTGACGAATACTGTGCAGGGTATTCAGACGAGGATTTTCCCTCTCACGAACTAAATAAACCCCCCTCTGACTCTAACCCCATTTCTGAGGATGTCTTACTGGATACCCTTGGCCGTCCCCTGTTCGACCTTAGGTACATCAAACACCCACGGTCGACTGAGTGGACCCCCCCCCAGACCACATTGCTAAATTCTGCAGGATGTGGCTACGGAAGCCTTTGGAAAAGGAAGTGAGAACTAAGCTAAGAGCAGAATGCCCACAACCTTTAATCCCAGACAAGGTAGCGGTTACCCCAGAATTTGACCCCTTGCTCGTCACCTTTCTATACAAATCCGGGAAAGATCCCCGTAAGGGTTTGTAACAAGGCCTGAAGGCAACTCAAGATAAGATGTTGGATATGGCAGGACCGCTTATCCAAATATTCAGTATTGCGGATGAGGTTTTGGCAGGTGGCACTTTAGATGCGCACATGGTGTGTGAATGAGCACAAAGGGCATTATGCCTACTTGGCAACGCCAACATAGCCATGTCAACCGAAAGGCGGAAAGCCGCCCTATACAAAATTTACTCAAAGCTCGCCGAACTAGGAACTAAAGAGCTTGGCCCTCAGGCACAAGGCATGCTTTTTGGAGACAAATTTATTAAGGAGTTGAGCAAACACGTTGCAGTGTTTACAACGCTTACCAAAGCGCAATCCTCCTTACGCAAGGTGTTTAGGACCCAACGTTTTTCTGGGAGAGCCAGCCATTACAGAGGCTGGTCGGCTGGCAGAGCTGCCTTCACAGGCTACAGGCCTCGACCTTCTGAACACTGGAACTCGGGCAATACCCGTTTCCACCACAAACACTTCTTCCCATCTCGTGGCTCTATTAGAGGACGTGGATCTACTTCCCTCCGCGGTCGCACTCCAACAGGTAAGGGAATCTAATTTTTCTTATATACCTATAGCAGGCCGATTAATCCATTTTTCCCAACAGTGGTCTCGACTCACACAGGATCCGTGGATCCTTCAGACCGTGTCTGGCTTCCACCTAGAGTTCACAGAGAACCCAGTTCAAAGAGCTTTACCTACCCCCCTCAAAATGTCTCAAATACACGACATGTCCCTTTAGGTTGAGCTCGACGACCTAATCACCAAGGGTGCCATCGAACAAGCACTCAGCCCACGAGGTTTCGTGAGCAACATGTTTCTGGTCAAGAAAAAAAGTCGGGCGAGTTCCGACCAGTCATCAATTTAAGAGAGCTGGCTGAACAAATTCATCAAATACAGACATTTCAAGATGGAAGGCATCCATCTATTACGGGACCTCCTGTGCGAGGGAGACTGGTTCTCCCGCTTCGGCCTCAAGGATGCATACCTCACGGTACCAATCACGCCAGAATTCCATTGGCGCAAAACACTATGGCAGTTCACCTGTCTCCCCCACTACTCCGTTCACAAGGGATTCGGTCGATCATATACTTGGACGATATCCTCCTTATGGCTCAAGACGAGGAGACTCTACGTCTCCATACAGATATGACTTCGGCTCTCCTCCAGAATTTGGGTTTTGTTATCAACCTACGGTACAGTTTCTGGGATTTCAGATAGATACCATTCAGGCAGTTCTACAACTCCCTGCCACGAAAATCGAAACCATAAAAAAGGACATCCGGAGATTGCTGGCTTCACCATATCTCCGACTCAGGGATTTAGCCCGCACAATAGGATTACTCTCCGCCTCAATCCAGGCAATATTTCCAGCCCCACTACACTATCGGGCAATGCAACGTTTGATAACACACTACTTACATCGTTCAACATCTTACGAACAACAGATGTTTCTCACAGACGAAGTCCAATTGGAACTCCACTGGTGGCTTCAACATATGGAAGCCTGGAATGGAAGGGCTATCTTCGGCCGACAACCTGGTTTCATTCAGGAATCAGACGCCAGCCTCCTCGGATGGGGTGCAACTTGTTCGGAACGTTCTACCGGAGGCCTCTGGTCCCCATCAGAACAGGCACTACACATCAATTGCCTGGAACTAATTGCTGGTTCTTTCGCAATCCGCAGTTTTGCCAAGGAAGCGTACAACTGCAGCCTTATCCTGAGGATGGACAATGTCTCAGCAGTGCGATACGTGAACCGCCTAGGTGGCTCCCGATCAAAGATGCTATCGGATTTGAAAAAGGAATTGTACCAATTCTGCCTGAACAGGAACATCTTCCTTCGTGCAGAATATCTCCCGGGCTCCGACAATCTTGTCGCAGACTGGTTCTCCCGCCACTGGAGGGATTCCAGCGACTGGCAACTAGATCCACAAATTTTCCTTCACCTACAAGCTCTGAGAGGACCACTCAACCTGGACCTGTTTGCATCTCGCCTGAACCGTCAGACGGACGCATTCTTCAGCTGGCTTCCAGACCCAGCGTGCCTGGCAGTGGATGCCTTCCTCCAACCGTGGCCAACATCCGGGGCATATGCCTTTCCCCCGTTCTCCATGAACACAGGGCGTCATGATAACACTGGTGACCCTACTGTGGCGAACCCAACCTTGGTTCCCCTATCTACTGGAGATGTCAGCGGACTACCCCCTACTCCTACCCGTCTCCTACGACCTCCTCAGGGATCCTTCAGGCAACTTCCATCCACTAGCACTAAAAGGCCACCTCCAGTTGGTGGCCTGGACCATTTCAGGGGATCCTGGAACGTGTCTGGCCTTTCGACAGCTGCTCGAGGATTCCTCTGGGACTCTTGGGCCCCAGGAACAAGACGCTCTTATCTCTCAGCATGGCAACGTTGGAATAGCTGGTGTTTGGAGAGGGACGTTGATCCCTTTTCAGCCTCTTTGATTAACATCATAAACTTTCTGGCATCACTCTTCGAACAGGGTACCGTATATACCAGAGTATAAGCCGAGTTTTTCAGCACATTTTTTGTGCTGAAAAAACCCAACTCGGCTTATACTCGAGTCAATAGTCTGTATTATGGCAATTTACATTGCCATAATACAGACTGGGGCTGTCAGAGCTGTAACTTACCTGTCCTGCAGCTCCTGTCAGCTCCCTCCTCCTCCGCGCCGTCCGTTCAGCACCTCGGTCAGCTCCCAGTGTAAGTCCCGCGAGAGCCGCGGCTCTCGCGAGACTTACAGTGTGAGCTGACAGAAGAGCTGAACGGACGACGCGGAGGAGGAGGGAGCTGACAGGAGCTGCAGGACAGGTAAGTTACAGCTCTGACAGCCCCCCTCTCCCCCCCACTGAACTGCCAATGCTGGACCACCAGGGAAGGAGAGCCCCCCTCCCTGCCATGTATCAAGCAGGGAGGGGGGATGAAACAAATATATAATAATAATAAAAAAATAATAATAATTAAATAATTAATAATAAAAAAATAATAAATAATAAATAATACAAAATAATAATAAATAATTTTAAAAAAATGAAAATAATAAAAAAAAATTACCCACCCCCCACCAAGGCTCTGCAACACGTACACACACGCTGCACTCATACACACACGCTGCACTCATACACACACGCTGCACTCATACACACACGCTGCACTCATACACACACGCTGCATTCATACACACACGCTGCATTCATACACACACGCTGCATTCATACACACACGC
This sequence comes from Pelobates fuscus, assembly GCF_036172605.1. Taxonomy (NCBI): domain Eukaryota; kingdom Metazoa; phylum Chordata; class Amphibia; order Anura; family Pelobatidae; genus Pelobates; species Pelobates fuscus. Next base: position 101,078,978 of record NC_086324.1, on the reverse strand, counting down.
TGCATTCATTATACACACACTGTAAATAAATATTCAATTAATATATTTTTTTTAGGATCTCATTTTATTTAGAAATTTCCCAGTAGCTGCTGCATTTCCCACCCTAGTCTTATACTCGAGTCAATAAGTATTCTCAGTTTTTTTGGGTAAAATTAGGGGCCTCGGCTTATATTCGGGTCGGCTTATACTCGAGTATATACGGTAAGTCTTATCGGTCAATTAATGTTTTCCGTTCCGCCATTTCAGCAGCTCATACCCCTGTTTACAACTCCGCGGTTGGCAAACACCCCTCCATATGTAGGATGCGGGGCATCCGACTCGCGAGACCCCTGGCTCCCAAATATAATCAATTTTGGGATGTTGCTATTGTGCTCTCCTTCTTAGAGACTTGGCCCTCTAATGAAGAGCTCTCTCTCTCCGACAACTGTCGGCCAAACTGGCACTGCTGCTCTGCCTGGTGTATTTTAGAAGAGTTTCAGACATCAGAGCATTTGACGTCCATGCCGTTGATTTTACCCCTGAGGGAGTACACTTCTCCATTACCCGGCGCACCAAAACCAACTCATCTACAGTAAATTACCCTTACTTCCACGACAAACCCATGCTCTGCGTAGCTAGCTGCGTCCGACACTACATCCTTCGCACTAATGACCTTAGACCACAAACAGGCCCCCTACTGGTGTCCTACGTTCCACCTCACAAACCAGTGTCATGCCCCACGATTGCTCGTTGGATCAAGTGGCTACTGACCCTAGCAGGCATCGACCCATGTTTCGGTGCTCATTCAGTCAGAGGCACGGCTGCCTCTTCTGCATTTACGTCTGGAGGCTCCCTAACGGAGATCTTCACATCCGCAGGTTGGTCCAGAGAATCCACCTTCAGAACATTCTATTTCAGACAATGCACTCATGTATCTAATTCCATCTTATCATCGCTTTAAAACCGCAAATATGAAGCCTCCTGTTTTGACATAAAATTCGGCATTATTCTAGCCTTAGTGACCGAATAATCTAAATTTTATTAAAGACAGGAGGCGAATATTTTCCCACCCGCTGGAATACGCGCCCAACCCATCTAGGTAGGTATTACACAACACCTCTACTTAATAAACCAATTATTTTTTCGTAATCTAGGTGCCAGGCTACTCTTTACAACTACACTTACAGATAATATCCACATTAACTCATAACTGAAGACTTGTCAGGATATTTGGTGTACTCTTTGGTTGGAAACATATCATTTAAAGTAATTAAGTATCTTTTCTCTTACCCAAGAAACCATACTTTCACGACCTCTCTCTCTCTTTTTTTCCTAGTGTGAAAACCCTTCACTATCCTCCCAAGGAATTACCTACATTCTTCTAAATCGTTTACATGGTTGACTTCATTTTGAATTGTTCATCGTTCTACCGTTATGTTTACATGGTTGATTCTACGGCTGCATCAAGAAAGAGGAGCTGGGAGGAGCCTGATAGCTGGACATACTCTGTTGTGCACTCTGACTGGTTACATTTTTTACTTACTGTTAACTGTTTCTTTGCTGCTGGGAGTTACAGTAAAGAATGATAAGCAAATATTCGCCTCCTGTCTTTAATAAAATTGAGATTATTCGGTCTCTAAGGCTAGAATAATCCCGAATTACTGTATAATGTGTCACCTGTTGTATAGTTTAAAACTACTGCACGATGTCTTTGTGCACCAAATACCGGCGAGATGGCACCGTGTAGAAAAGTCCAAACAGTGTCTGTGAGTTAAAATGGCCGCCATCCATTGTTCTCACCATGTGCTTCATCCATTGTTCTCACCATGTGCCTCTGATACATGAAATGGTGGCCACCCAGTAACTCCACAGTATGTCCCCAGATGGTTCTTAAAGGGCCAGCAGCAGCATAACAAAATACAATATGCCCAAATACTGTATTTAAAGGGCCAAATCTCCCAGGGGCCCATGGTCAGCAGGCAGGAGGCGGGCAAACAGGCTTCTCCAATGCGCAGTGGCGAGGTTGGTTTCGCCACAGTATCCCTACTTTATATTTTTATTACATTTACAAGTACAATTATAAAATTGTTTGAAAAAAAACAGATGGAGCAATCTCTGAATTCTGATTAAATAATTTTAAAACAACAATAAAGAAATAAATATTGGCTTCCAATAAAGACAGGAAGACAAACACATTACCGTTTTCTTGTGAACTGTCATTTTCTTTTTTAAGGGTAATTCCAGAAAACTGTGTTATAACCTATATTAAAAAAAAAAAATATGTTGCAAATTTTACAGATTGCACTGCTAGATAATCAAAGTAATGATAAGTCTCAGACACATACAATATGGTCTACCAAACAATGACATGCATTTAGAGTTTTACTAAAGGGTATATACGGCTGCCTTAGTCATAAATTAATTTCACGTGCACATGTAGTAGGCACGTTTTTTGTGGGACGTTGTCTTGATCAGTATGATATGCCTGTTCTTACTAGTGGGGACCAATGCACAATGCACTTCATCTCAAACACTTTTTTTTTTTCAAAATCAGTTATTCATTTTTAGAGATCCATTTCCTTTTTGTCAAGAAAAAAAGTACTAAAACCAGAACTGTTACTTCCCAGGATTTTAAGATCATTTTGTTTATCCCTATATTTAACAAATATGTATTTGTGGTGCGTGAAAAATAATATTTAATGTAGAAATCCACACCTCTTTATCCAGCAACTGGTGTCTCTATCTTGCCTCCCTGTCAATCATTGTTCTGTGAACCCGGCAGAGGAGAGGAGAAATTAAATAATGTTTCTACTTCTTTTCATTTGCACTGGCGTTGTCTTGTCTGAACAAGATTGTTACGTATTTGCTAAATCTTTATTATAAAATGTAAAAGAAAACAAAGCATCTCATGTATACAAGCTAACTCAAGTCAAAGGAGATTTTCAATGTTGTATTCATTGGTGTGAGTTCTATGGAAGTGACAGTTCCCTGTTAAACCCCTCCTTGACATTTCTAGACAATAGTCTGTACTCTTTTAAAACTGATAATTGGGAAAAGCACCAGCAGAGGCAGAGAACGGCATCTGGCAGACCCAGGTAAGAAGTCAAACTGTTAGCAAACGATATGTCTGCTTACATTCAAGTGGGGGACTCAGGACAATCCTGGCATCATAACTACTAGAGGTTATGGTGCTGTGGGTGGTTCTTCTAATAAATTACATCATTCATCTACCTGAGGATATGTGTAGGTCTCTTGACTGGAGGCCAAAATTTGAATTAATAAATTTGTGTATGAAAAGGGATGGAATAAATGGAAAGTGGAGAATGATTTGTATTTAGTTAGTAGACAAAGATTGGCAGTTTCAAATCACGATGGTTTGTGCAACAGAGACAGGAGAGGATATGTCAAACGCAGCTTCCAGCACTTAAGGAAAGAACATTACCTCAATGTCAATAAGCTCTCCAACAAATAGCCACTGAGGCAACAAATTAAACTTCCCAGATACTAACACATTTTCACTCAAGTAAAAATATACCTCAAGTGCTTTGTCAAACTGCTTGTTAGAGATGTAAAGCTCAGCAGCGATGTTGACATCTTCTATTGCAACAAGGCTTTGATGTTTAGAGAAGGCTTCCTCAATAATACCAATGGCAGATAAAACATCATTTGTTTCAAAATACGTCCTATTAAAATACAATTTTGTTAAGAACATTTTCACAGCTATCAAGTAGTGTCATTAATACAGATCAGCTTGGAGTCACTTATAAGATAAAATTGATCATTTAACTTAACTGCTGTGGACCAAGGGTATTCCAGGATGATTACACAAAGATAACTAAAGATTTAGTGACGGAGTTTACGTGTCATGAAAGAGAATCCACACTGGATTTTAAAATTATGTGCTCCAGGACCAAAGTAGTCCATCTATGCATACATCCATTGCAGTGATGCAAAAGTCCCAATTTTTCTGTGGTGTCCCTCTTTCAAACTTTAGAACTACCAATGAATGGGTGTATACCTATGCAGCTTAATAAACAATACAAAACAACAACAACCACCTATGTATTGAATAAAATACATTAAAATTAAATGAACCTGTTTAAAGCAAACATTTCATTCTCAGGAATTTAAGTTTAAATTATTTTATGGTTTGTTTGTTTTTTTTCTCCACTGTCTTTAATGTAACAACATTATAACTTAAAGGAACACTGTAATATTATGCATTAATATATTTGATCTTAACATTAAACATGTTATTTACGAATATGAAAATTCAAATTGAATTTCAAATTGAAGGGAACTGGAATAAAGCTAGTAAGGCTTCCAGTTTGGCTACTTTCACCTAAAAGTATTAAACCTTTTTCAATGTTTGAATACAAATCAAGAGTCCCCAGCAGCCAGGCCCGGACTGGCCATCAGGCATACCGGGCAAATGCCTGGTGGGCCACGATCAGGGCCGGCCCATCCATTGGCAGCAGTGGAGCGATGGCTCCAGGAGGCAATTTTAAGGGGCGGCATTTTGCCACCCCTGTACACTGTAAAGTGCCTGCTGTGTGGCCTGGGCCACCTATGCATATATATATGGGCCCCCTCTCCACAGGACACAGCAAAATGTGCCACTGGACCACCATGGAAACTAGTGTCCCCCTCCCTGACCACAGGTAAGAGGCAGGAAGGGGGAAATACACTTAATCATACTTTAAAAAAAAAAAAAAAAAAAAAATTATCACCCCTCACAGCCCCACATACACTACACACATACACTGCACACACTACATGCAAAAAAAAAGCAACTGATCACCCCTCACAGCCCCACTACACACACACACATACACTGCACACACTACACACTCATGTCTTCTGTTCTCGTAGAACTGCAGGGCCCCTCTCCACAGGACACAGCAAAATGTGCCACTGGACCCACCATGGAAACTAGTGCCCCCCTTCCTGACCACAGGTAAGAGGCACTTAAATTGATAAACTGATCACCCTTCACAGTCCCACTACACACACACACACACACACACAGACACTGCACACACTACACACATACACTGCATCCATTACACACACCACATGCACTACACGCACTACACTTCACACAATACACAGACACTGCATCATTTAAACAGACACTGCACACACTACAGTGTATCACCTACACAAACAAGACACTGCACCTATTCAACTGTGTACACTACACACACACACACACACACACACACACTGTATACACTATACACATGCATACAAATCATTTACTATACACACTGCCCCTTCTGGATGTGCGCAAGGCTCACGCTCACACACACACACACACACACATACAGCACTCTTACACACACAGTACCCTCAAAGACACACAGTACACACAGGACACCCAACACACTGCGCCCCTCACACATACAAAACGTCTAAACATATATGTATATATACTACAGCACCCCTCACACTGCACCACTACACACATTACTCTCCAGGTACACGCTAGATCCCAACTCTGGATCATCTAATTTACACACACACACACACACTAGATCCCTATATACAGTCTGAATCCTCTAAACACACAATCTCCTATACACACTCTGGGTCCTTTACACACTAGATCCTCTACACACACACTACATTCCTGACATACAAACTCTGGACCCCTTATGCACACACTACATTCCTTGTAAGCAAACACATACTACATTCTCTAAACACACACACACACACACACACACACACACACACACACACTACGTCACCTATACACACACACTACAGCCCGTATGCACACACTCGTTATGCATCACAAAACACACCCTCTCTGGCCCTGCCCCCCTCTCACGGGGCCGTTGTGATTGATAAATACCCAGGCCGATTTTTTTTCCCAGTCCGGCCCTGCCAGCAGCCCATCTCATTGTACAAGCAGCAATGGGCGACTGTGATTGGCAGAGTGTGTCAGCTGGCCAATTTCAGCCTATTACAGAACCCATTGGTATGAATTGGTATAGTTAGAAGGAAGTAATCTGTAATCCCTTAGCCATTCCTTCAGTAGGGACTCGGCTGTGGGTGGTCAGAGAACATTATGTAGTGTTAAACTGTTTACAAATGGTTTAACACTAAATAGAGTAATAGTACCAGAGGACTTAAAGCACTATAACAAATTCAATAAGATAAAATTGTCATAGTGCCTACTGTGTACCTTTAAATTTGAAATATACTTTGAATTGACTTTAGTGAATAAAGGGACACTACAGGCACCCAATCTCAATGTGGTCTGGATACAGTGTCCCTGGTTTATGGTCCTGCAATGTAAAACATAACCATGTTGGAGATACTGCAATGTTTACATTGCAGGGCTAAATACACCTCAAGTGCATGTATTCCTGAGTGCCACTAGATGGTGCTTCAGTACCCACAGCTAAGTTGTTTGCCTATGTTATTTTGAACAGTATACTTAAGTTCATATGAGGGTGGGAGTGTTGCTTTAAGTACATTTACATTGTTATGGGAGCAGGAGTGTCCAGACAGTCTCACCTTTAAAATGTTAAATTGTTTTGGGACCTGAAATAAATGCTCCACTGCCCTCTGGCTTCCTCCCACTCTGCTTCAGCAGTATGAGGAAGGTTTAACCAGTTAACCGGTGATAGACTGAGAGCATTAGCAAATACTTTAACCTAGTACTTACCTTTCACTTAGAGAAATAGTATGTACAATTTCTATCAATGGTAAGCCGGTGAGAGGACATTTATACACAACATAAAATTTTTAAATTATATATCTATTTTTATTTGTATTTTTATTTACCGCAAGGCAAACAAGGCATTTGCCTAGGGCGGCCCTTTCAGGGGGGCGCCCCGGCAAATGCCTTGTTTGCCTCCTTTCTTTAAGAGCCCAAGAGCTGGCCACCTCAGGGCCCTCTGAGGTTTTAAACTATTAATATTCTATCTGGGTGGCAAGGAAACACTGTCCTCAGTTCTTCTTGCTCCCTCGCGCCTCCTTCTGTGATGCCTAGAACCGGAATATGACTTCACTCCGGCCCCGGCATCCCTAAGCGGTGCGCGAGGGAGCTGAGCAAGGAGATCTCAATTCCCTCGCTGTCTCCATTGAACGCCCACGTTGCCAGCAGAGCCAGCCCAGCCAGCATCCCCAGCAAGGAGCCTGCCCAGCCAGCGACAGGATCCACTCCAGCTATCCAAAGGTAGGGAGGCTGGGTGGATTTCAATTTTAAAAAAATATTAATTGGTGAGTGTATGAGAAAATGTGTGTGCATGTCTGTGAGAGTGAGTGTGTGTGTAGCTGTCAGTGTGTGTCTGTGAGTGAGTGAAGGTGTGTGTCTGTCAGAGTGTGTCAAATCAGTGAGGATGTGTGTGTCTGTGAGTGTATGTCAGTGTATGTGTATCTGAGAGTGTGGGTGTGTCAATGTGTGTCTGTCAGTGAAAGTGTGTGTTGGTTAAACAGTGTGTGTGCCAATGACTGTATCTGTCAGTAAGTGTATGTCAGTGCATGTATCAATGAGGGCATGTGTCTGTCAGTTAAAACAGTGACCTTTACACAACTTGGTAGGGCAAATTTAGAGTAGGGGGGTCCTCAATTTAGTCGTGCCTAGGGCACCACAAATCCAAAATACACCACTGGCTGAGTTGTAGGATTTTTTAAACTCTATTTTGCTATTTAAGCCTTCATTTAGCAATTTGAATTTCAATTTAAGTACTATAATTAAAAGTTTAGTGGATAAACCTGTGTGTATTTTACTGCAGTGAGGCTTATTAATAGTGCAATAGTCACTGCGTATGAGTCCATAACAGATGTCCACAACAAACAAATTTCCACAACTCATATATTACAAATCCCCCATTATTATCTACTATTGAACTTCTTTCCATATGCCCTCAGCTTCTGTCTCTTCATATTCTCCCAAACTTAATTCTCCCTCTCGCCATATGACCCCCACCTTCTCTCCCTCTCGCCATATGACCCCCACCTTCTCTCCCTCTCGCCATATGACCCCCACCTTCTCTCCCTCTCGCCATATGACCCCCACCTTCTCTCCCTCTCGCCATATGACCCCCACCTTCTCTCCCTCTCGCCATATGACCCCCACCTTCTCTCCCTATCTATATATTACCCCTACCCTCTTTGTCTCTCTCTCCATTTTCTACCACCGCCTTCTGTCCCACTCTTCATATGCTCCACCACCTTCTGTCCCTCTCTTCATATGTTCCTCTACTTTCTGTCATTCTCTCCATATTCACCCCCACCATCTCTCCCATTCAATATTCTTCCTCTACACCTTCAACTTTCTCCATATTTTCCCCCTCACTTTCTGTCACTTTCTCCCAGTAATTAGTCACACATTCATCCCAAACCTGCTTTAGAGCATGGCTGAGAAGCATGGGACTCACTGTCCTGATCAGGGTTGCTCCCCAAGAAGAGATTGGTGCCAGGAGCTATGAGGAGGGGGCAGGGATAGAACTTAAAGTCACATCAACTTAAAGTCATATCCCTGCACTCTATCACAGCCTCACTGCAATGAGAGAGCAGGACTACCAGCAGGACTACCAGTCAAAAAGATCTTTTGATCTCCCTGCCAGACAGTGCATTCGGGTGCCCCAAGTTATTATGGATCTGGAGGTTCTTGTGCTGTATTACATTACAAGGTTAAACAGGTTGATGGAACGTATCCATTTGCCCCCTCTGCCACCTAGTCCTGCAGCCCAAGAGCAGAAGTTTTTCCTTAGAGCACCAGTAATAGGCTGAGAATGTCAGATGATGTATCTCTAAGGTACTTTTATAATGCATTTCTCTCAAAGGGCAGTCCGCTGACTATTTCAGCCTAAACTGGTGCACAAAGGAAAAAAGTTCTGCTTCACTAGCACCGAAGGGGAAATATTCCAAAATGGAGCAATGTAGACGGAGGCAGAGGGGCCAAATTTTGTTGAGAGATCTTTGGGATTTGTCAGTTTCAAAATGATTTAACCCCATAATGTAAAATGGCATCCAGGACCTCTAGGCTCCATAACTTGATTGAGATTAAGTTATTATGGGGCCTTAAGTGAGTGGTCTAGCAACGATTAGATTTATGGCTCTCCCTTTAGGGATGCACAAAGGTTTAAAACACGCCTTTAATCTAGTGCTGACCAAGGATAGTTGTGGCAACCACTCTGCCTGCTGTGCAATTATCAGTGATGATGATGATCTTTGGCCAATCCAAGGCTGCTCATAGAGAAGCATGACGAGCAGTATCTTAAAGTTTTACTAGGAGACGAAGAATTAGCATTCAGCACCTTCAAGATGTGCATAATAATGCCAAAAGTGAAACCTTCCAATTGTTGAAAATCTTCACTAGAAGGGGTCTTTAGCGGCTGTCTGAATCACAGCCACAACAGGCATACTAACCAAAAAATTTAAACATAGCTGTTACTCAGTAACATCAATGCTTACATTTCTACAAATGCAGATGAAGTGGTTTGTTGTTTACTGTTCTTTTAGTGTCAAGTAAACAAAGTTTAAAAAAATACTATCCACCACAGTATAACCACAGTGTAATTAATACTAAATTTTGTTGTTATAATCAAAAACTTACTTAGCCATATCTCTTGTCAGCTGCATGAAGCGTTCACCATCAGAAGGAGACAAAAGGTTTAGAATCCGTCGATATCCATCCATCGCCAGCTTGTGTTCTCCCACCTGTTCATACAAGCTTGATCTCTCCCACAAATAACGAACATTTGCAGGATTATATTTGAGTGCTGAAAAATGTCACAGACACTTCTTACCAGTCAGTACAACATGCATACATGTATAAAGTATTTACAATTAAGGGAAAGAACAGGAGTGTACAAAGTTGTATCTCCTGTTTATACCTACCATCTTGAAGTTGGGGAAAATCTTTAAGTACATATTTTAATCTATACACATGCTTGCAATTTCACCTGCAGGGAAGAATTTACGAGACGTTTGGAACATGCTTAGTGGCTGAAAGCAGAGGGCATTATGTGCGCAAAAGCAGTTTCAGTATATTCTTAAAATATTCAAGTGTTTTGTGTATAATCAAGTAGTATTAAATGGATTAAAATATTGTACTAATTACACAGGAAAAAATATATAATGCTAATCTAGATCTTTAGCACACCATAAGCCCAGTTGGCAAATATTAGTATGTTAAATTAAGGACTCATGTCAAGCAAAAGAAAATGTGAGGAACTTTACTACATAAAAGATTGGTAAATAACCTAAATATGCAAATGTATAGTGTACTCAAACACTATGTAAAAATGGATAGTTATAATACAGTAAAACCACAACAATAAAAGTAATTAAATAAACCACATACCTTTAGAGTAGCAAAATATTGCTTGTTTAATATTATCTTGTTCCAAAGACATTTCCGCTAGCCTAACCCATTCTTCAGTATCACTGGGGTTTAGATGAGCAGCAATCAGCTCAAACTGCAGTGATTTCTCCATATCCCCTTGATCCTCGTAGATCATTGCAAGAGTCGAGAAAGGTTCATAAGCAAGCGGTGCTAAGGAAATAAAGAAATTGCATGCTTATTTTATTTTTTCTAAAAAAATACATATTAAGCAAAATACACAGCATGAATTTAACTAGACTTAAAAAGTGTTTTGGAATGTAAAATAAGACTTTATTGTAGTACAGGGGTACATTAAACTTTCTAAATTATTATTTTTTTACTTTCACATCCTAAATAAGTAAAACAAATGTGGACACTGCTTTAATTTCTGCTTATCCAACTCCCTAAACTGAATAGGATTGTGCCAGATCACTCGCATCCAATGAGCCTTGATACGGTCTCATACATAATTAGGGCCTCAATGCAGAATTTATTCACATGCTTTTAGGTGAGATCTGATAATGTGCTGGAGGATTGAGAGAAACTATAGCTAACCTAATTCCCTATGGTTTTCAAGGTAGTGTGAGATCTGAACATTTCCAAGAGGAGATTTATTTGTAGCTGTTCCCTCAGTTAAAATCTCAGACCTTGGGGCGTGGCCTAACCTCGGAGCGAGCTGGACGTGAGAAAGTGAAGCTCCGCTCCACTAACGCTGCATTAAGCATACATTTGCGAAAATATCAGCTATAGAGACCTGAACATGGACAAAAGGAACCCCAAGAAAGTGCCTAAGAGGGGTACAGAGCCCGGGGCATCCGTAATGGACTTGCTGACTGCATCCAAGGCGGGAGCCCTGACAGACCAAGATGGCGGCGGAGTAGGCCATACTTCAACCACGGCCTCTCCGCGGAGCCCCACTGAGCCGGGACCATCCAAGTGTGACACCGCACAGATCCTGGAGAAGCTCGCCGAGGTGAAAACTTTCTTAGCAGGAGAGATCGTGAGATCCAAGTCTGTCCTGCAGAGCGAGATCCAAGCCCTGGGAACGAGAACCGGGCAGCTTGAGGAGGGCATGGAGGTGACCACGAGGGCGCATAACGAGATGGTGACTCAAGTTAACACGCTCACCGCGCGCTGGTGGAGACGAACCTGGCCCTGGAGGACATCGCCAACAGGTCTCGCTGGAATAATTTACGGATCCGAGGGCCTGCCGGAGCGAGAAAATGAAGGACCCCTCACAGACCTTGTACTCACCATGCTGAAGCCCCTGTTACCTGACATAACAGACAATCTATGGCAGCTGGAGAGGCACATAGAGCGCTCCGAGCGCGCCGTCCCGAGGCGAACTCGCCGAGAGACATCATCGTAAAATGTCTACATTATCCAACGAAAGAAGCAGTCCTTCGGAAAGGCAGAGAAGGTCCCATCGCATATGGAGGAACGAACATCACGCTCTACCAGGACCTGGCCCCCAGCACACTTCAACGCCGGAGGACATGGAAACCGATTACAGAGGCCCTACGCAGAGCAGAGATAAGATATGCATGGGGGTTTCCCTTCAGATTGATGGCGTTCCGGGAGGGCAGGCGATGCAAAGGCGATAAATTTAAGTTAGCTCCATGACAGTTCACGTAGTCTCCCTGAACGTGAAGGGCCTTAACATCCCGACTAAGAGGCGAATACTCTTTCGCGAACTAAAGAGAGACTTAAGGCGGATATCGCCTTTCTCCAGGAGACACATATCACCAAACAGACGCAATTTAAACTTAGCGACCGTCTTTATTCTGCCTCTCACGAAGCTAGAACCCACTGTAACCGCAACGGAGTGGCGATAGTATTGAGGAATAGCTGCCCACTGCAGACCACGGCGACGGGGCGACCGGCGCGGACCCTGAGGGATGTTACCTTATAGTTTCGGGGACCCTATTCTCCCACAAAATTCACCTAGTCAAGGTATATGCCCCGAATCGCCCGGACCCTGGGTTCTGGGACACGCTTACAAACAAAATTCAGGCTCTACCGACAGGTTTTTAGTTGGGGGGACTTTAATGCGGCACCGAGTCCAGCAGTCGATAGGAGTGCCCGCGAGGGTATCCCCAGGTCACAAGGGAGAGGGGGGCAAGATAAACTACTACACGACTTCATACGTCGGTCTGGCCTGGTTGATGTATGGAGGGCTCAGCACCCAGGTACGATCGACTATACCTATTATTCCGCTCCACACGGGACACATTCGAGGATAGACTTTTTCTTGACTAATGACAGTTGCCTCACACGCACTATTCGCTCTGCCGTGGGTTCTATCACGTGGTCAGACCACACGGATATCTCAGTCACCCTCGGCGGTCTGTGCACGGCTACTACCTGGAGACTTAATACATTACTATTACAGGACCCTACAATTCGGGAACCGGTACATAAAGACTTACTGGAATTTTTTACCATCAATACTACCCCCGACGTAAGCGTTAGCACGCTCTGGGCAGCCCACAAAACGGTAGTGAGAGGAACACTAATACGCCTAGCAACGATTCGGAAAAAACGAAAGGCTGAAACTTTAAAGTAGGCTGCTCACAGATCTTAAGACAGCCAAGCAAAGGCATCAGTCAAACCCGGACGGGGAGACGTTCCGGCAGGTAGAGAATAAGAGACTAGAGATCAGGGAATAATTAATAGATGATGCGGCGCGGTCCCTGGCGTGGTCCAAAAGGGCCTTTTACGAAAAGGCAAACAAGATGGATACACTACTGGCTAGGACCCTGAGACCTAGACAGGAGCGCGCCCATATCACCGCAATCAGGTATCCCGACGGTTCACTGAAAAGCACTCCGAAGGAAATCGAGGGAGTCTTTAGAGACTTCTACAAAATGCTATATAACCATACGCCAAGCAGTAGTGGGGGAGAGGAACAGGAGACTGAGCGTATCCTTCAATTCTTGTCACGGCTGGATTTGCCAAAATTATCGCAAGGGGCCAAAGATCAATTAGCGGCAGAAATCACGGAGGAGGAGGTAGACAGGGCAATTACAGGTCTCAAAGGTAACAAAGCACCTGGGCTGGATGGGTTCGACGGGTCCTACTATAAGACCTTCAGCGAGGACTTGGTGCCACACTTACTTAAACTATTTAATAACTTCAGAGAGGGTGGCACGCCAAATTAAGATATGGCACTGGCGTCCATCGTACTGTTGCCTAAACCAGACAAAGACCCACTATTACCGGGCAGCTATAGGCCCATATCCCTTATCAACCATGTTATGAAGCTGTTCGCCAAAATACAGGCAGACCGGCTCTCCCCACATTTGATATCTTTGATAGACGCAGACCAAGTAGGCTTCATACCAGGGAGGCATCTATTTGAAAACACCCGCAGAACCATAGACCTCATATGGAAACAATCAATTACTAATACACCCACCTTAGCCGTTTCGATCTACGCCGAAAAGGCTTTTGATAGAGTTAAATGGCACTACATGTTCACAGTACTACAGCACCTAGGATTCCCTGCGGAATACATTACGGCGGTGCGGGCAATGTACAATGTCTGGGGTAATACCTTCCCCTTTTCAATGGTACGAGAGAGGGTTGCCCTCTCTCCCCACTACTGTTTGTGATCTCGCTGGAACCCTTTCTACAGGAGCTTAGGAAAAACCCGGATATCCACAGAGTGAAGGTGAGAGATAGAGAATTTAAAGTAGCGGCCTACGCCGACGATGTCTTACTGACGATCACAAAGCCCGAGATCTCTATGGGGGCCCTAAGTGACGCCATAACAGCATATGTGGAAATATCATGCTTCAAGCCGAACATGACAAAAACATGTGCTCTCCCCATAGGGATGCCGATGCCGGAGGCCGATCGTATACGTAACAGGTTTCACATGAAAATTGAGACACACACCCTCAAATATCTGGGGATTCACTTGACTGCTGACCCCGGAGACCTATATGCCAGGAACTATGACCCCTTATGGCGTACGTTAATACAAGATGTAACGGACCATTTCAGCAGACAAGGGGTTAAAACCGCTTAGACGATAATCCCCTTTTCAAAGACAGGCACGGCTACTATAGAATCACCAAAACTCACGAATTGGATATAAGTGAATGCACCAAACTCCCGAACTGCATACAAGGGAATAAGGTAGCACTCCAAACTCCCGAACTGGAACCTCATGAATAGCTGCTAGCAGACGAACAGGCAAAGCTCCCAAGCGGCTTACACTCCTGGCAATCAGTCTCTATCAGCATACAGTGAATCCCCCCCAAGAACGAGACAAGGCTCCGTGTTGAGGGTCAAGCAGTGGTCTGTTTATTGAGGGCTACCTGCCCCTGTATTTATGCAGGTCTCCCACCTGGTGGACACTCCCCTTGGGGACCAGATGGAAGACTGTAACAACAGACAGACAAGTAGCATTTCAGGACATACAGAAGTAAATCATCCCCACAATGCATCCTGATCTCCTCCCCTCTGCCCTGGAGATAATTTAGAAGTAATTCAATTATCTCCCAGGACAAAGGCAAATCACCATTATGCACGTGGGGACACAAAGACAGTGAAACACCATAAAATACATAAAGTTAAATTTTACATATAACACACAGGCATTTAACATATCCCCAGATAGCTCAGGTCTGAGTGCACATTATTAGGTGAATGGCACTCAGACCACACGAATACAGTTTAATTGCCATGGAGCCAAAGTCTTTAATTCCACGAACAGGCTCCATGGCATGGCTATCTGGGTTAAAACATTCCCATAAAATAAACTCCCGAAGTTCCAGGTGTCCGCTGAACTGTCCCGAATAGGAACCAGCGGGGCTGGAGGCTCAGTGTCCGCTTTTAGTGTATGAAAGCCGGGCAGACAAGCGCTGGCTGCCCGGGGAGCTCCAGAACACCGCCATCGTGTGGCGGCTAGGTGTAACCGCGACCACCCAGTAACAATCAATTAAGCTGCGGTTAATCGCAGCTACTGGGTGGTCAATTGCCGGCACACGCTCGTTAAGCCGCGGTTAACCGCGGCTTCAGGGAGGTCCATTGGAGGCACACGCCAGCTTCTGGGTGGCCAATTAACGGCGCCGGCCGGCCGGCTTCTGACGGCTCTGGGGAGGCTGAAACAAAGGCTGTTTGTTCGGTAGATAAAATCTACCGAACGGCTGTGCAGAAAGGGAGAAATAAATCTTTCTGCACAGTAAAATTAACCCTTTAACTGCCGGACCATAATCCAAAGGCAGCAGGCGGGCAACCAGGCTCCGCCAATGCAATGTGGCGAGATTGGTCTTGTCACACAAGACATGGAACGATGGAACGAGAAACCCTGGATGGGAAGGATCCACTCAGTAAAGATGAATATCTTGCCGAGGGCCCTGTTCCTATTTCAGGCACTCCCGGTGCCTTTGACCAAAACGCTCCTGAACCCACTTTAACGAGCCATTGGTAACTTTGTGTGGCATAATAAAAGACACCGTATAGCTAGGCATATTCTATACAGACCCAAACAGAAAGGGGGTCTAGGCCTCCCTAATTTATTCTATTACTATCTAGCGGCACAGCTGACACAGATTGCACTGTGGCACTCGCCCTCCGATGAGCGGAAATGGGTAGAGATAGAATCACGAATGATGGGTGCGGATCTTCCCCAGTACGCAATTATACGCAGTATTACTGACGACTGCTGGAGGGGATGTGGTGTAAAGGGGACATACTTACACATGTGGTGGGAGTGTCCAGGGGTCGCCAGGTTCTGGAGGGCCATAAGGGGCCTCCTAGCACAGGTGTTTTCCCAGAGCCCCGGATTTGGATATTTATTGAATAGATCCATAGAGGGCTGGACCAGAAGGGAACAAAAACTAATTCACAAAGTCACCCTAGCTGCGAGAAGAGCTATAGCACACACATGGCTACAACCAGATACGCCACACATAGCAAGTGTCATAGCTAGAATTAGGGAAGTACGCCTAATGGACGACCTGACTGCAAGGGTTAGAGGGACCCCAGAGGCTTTCCGGAAGCTGTGGGAGCCGTGGGATGACAGCCCACTGAGCTCTTAGGTGCACGAAGGGACTTCGGGGGATCGCCTCGGTTCCCCCCCCCGTGATCCCGTGATCGCTTGGACCTTGGCCCCCCCCCCCTCTCCTTCATCTCGTCCTCAGGTGCCCCGCCGAATACGATTCTTCGTTTTTCCTTCTCTTCCTTCTTCACTCTCTGTCTCTACTGTTCATTCTATCCATGTCCTTTTCTCTCTTTCCTTATCTTCTCCAGTATTCCATGTTTCACTTCAGTGAAACTCCTTTCTGTTCTTCTTCTTCCTACTCCCGTATGTTCTGACTAGATCACAGCCCCGGCATCTACGGGATAAGAAGCAGGAAAATATAGCTACAGGGATGTCTTGTCAAAACCACTAGAAAATAAGCCATGTGAGGTGCCCATGTGTCCGCTTACCCCGGCAGAACTTAAATAGCTAACTAAGAATCTAGGTTACGGCCTGGACGCACTATTTGAATAATTCACAGTCATATTTAATAGGCCACGAAAAGGTATCTTCACTATTATTCTGGAGACAAGTGGTTGGGAGTGTGCCTGGGCTTTCTAGAAGGGCAATACTGCCGTATATGACAAATATAAAGAAAGCACCTTGAAAAATAAAAGAGGCATGTGGGTACTGCAGAAGTTGTACTAATGTGTGGAGACTGTGAATCAGTCCTGCTGTAAATACTGTATTACAGATGATCGGAGTTGTGATGCCTGACGCAAATGTTTATCTTGTTTATTTCCAACATAATTGTAAAAAGTGCACATACGCAATGCCTGTCTTACGCTCGTAGTATTATGTTACATGTTACAGGATATATCTATACGAGCTTTGATGGCTCGCGACTTTTGCAATGCACAAATCAAAATAAAGAATAAATTTTTTTTTTTTTTTTTTTTTTAAATCTCAGACCTTAATACATAGGTCACATTGACATGACATAATATGCCAGTGGCTGCAACCTTAATGAGTCTGCACAATGCAGAGATACTACAAAAAAATTACATGAGGAGTTCAGACCTCTTCCTCCATTGCTTCTTCCATTGTTCACCACAAAGGTTTCAAAGTTGAAAGGGTGTGTACAACAAGTAATAGACACAACTGGGAGTTGGGACAGTGGGGGCTGGATGGAAAAACAAGGACAAAAGTCAGAGGGGTGAGATGGTGGGGAGGTGCCTCTGGGATGAAGGAGAGAAAAGGGCATGAGTTTTGGACACAGGGTGGCAAGGTAACGGAGGTAATCAAACTGTTGGGAAGCATTAGAGACAGAATAAGGAAAGCTATGGGAAGTGCTCCATATAGACATGGATGTGACGGTAGTCCCCATCACCTGGACCTTAAGACAGACTATATATGTAGGTTGTTCGATTTTTCTTATGCTTTAGTCCTCCTGTACCCATTATAGGTGCTGGATGTGTATAATGTAATTGTTTATAATGTGTGTGTGTGTATACTGTTAAATGTTTTGCCTGCTCTCCTGTACTGCTGAGGATTGCTACCGACTAGGTGGATTTGGTTATGAAGCCTGTGTAGTGCCATCTTTTGGTAGCAACAGCAATATGCACTACCTGAATAGCAAGGCTGGTTAATTTGCATATTCAGGTAGAATTGCAAATTGCTATTTCTGCATGCAGAAAATATGTTTTATGTTAATTATCATCTTTCCCACCCCTTTACAAATATGTCATTATAAGTTCCTGTATGTTGTCTAATGTGATTTGACTATTTGTATTTTTATTGAGTTGTCACAGCAATCTTATCATATGGGCTAGTCCCAAGAAAAATAAAGTTTTGTATGTCAGTTCCTTTTGAACATGTGTCCTGTGTGGATTTGTGTGGAGATCCCAGTGATAGAGTCTTTGGACCGGTTTGCTGATTGCAGGATCCCTCTAGCCTTGGGATAAAGCAAGAGAGCTAGGCTGGAGAGCCACAATTGCCTTTGTAAAGGCAATACGTATAATCACTGTAAGCAGAGCTGCAACGGTATAGGCAGAGTGGACGATACCTGCCTGGTAGGAGAGCTTTGACCACTGGAAGCTAGACCCTTGACCCAGGGCCCTGGTCCAGGGTGGGAAGCAACAGCGAGACTCCAGCGAAGCTGCGGCGGCCAGGGGCTGAAGTGCTGATGGTGTCCCGGCGATAGCTAGGAAGCGTGTTTGGCGGAGGTACCCAGTCGGGGTACCAGGTGGTCCGCCACAAGTGGTGGGATGGCTTCTTAGCAAGTGGGGAATCATCTCAGGGACACCGGTGCATCTTCTGGGATTCTGAAAAGGGGTAGCGCTAGCATCCGTGCAGCGTCCCTGTCTGGAAAGGAGTCCCTAGGGCTAGGATCGGAGAACTAGTGGCACTCCTTACGTGGAGGAGGTAAAGAAGTGGCTGGCCAAGTATGGCCCAGATCCTTCAGCAAAGATAATCCTGGCAACCATGGACGAGGTGACGGCTGACATCAAAGCGGAGTGGGAACTGAAGTACCAGGTAGCCAGGGTGAGATGGTGCTCCAGGAGGACATATGCATGGAGAGGCAGCAACCGGTCCCTCTCCCCAACCACAGCTGGGGTTACAGGGAGTGGAGACGGTCGGTCCTACTCCACAGCAGCAAGCATCATTGGGATTGGAGACAACCGGTCTTACTCCACAGCAGCAGTGTACCATGGAGGGAGAGGAGACAACCAGTCTCTCTCCCCATCAACAGCCAGAGTTACAGGGAGATGATGGGTCCCTCTACCCTACAGCAACAAGCATCACTGGGAGTGGAGACAACCAGTAACACTTCCCAGCAACAGCAGGAGTTACAGGGAGTGGAGACAATTGGTCTAACTCCCCAGCGGCAGTGTACCCTGCAGGGAGAGGAGACAACCAGTCCCTCTCCCCAATCACAGCTGGAGTTACAGGGAGTGGAGACAAGCGGTCTCACTCCCAAGGGGCAGTGTAACCTGCAGGATGGTCCAGGGTGGGAAGCAACGGCGAGGCTATGGGCTGAAGTGCTGATGGTGTCCCGGCAACACTTTAAAATATGATTTCCTGGTCTGACGTTTTCTGTTTTTCCCAGGATCACTTTTACTTTCTGTACTTGGAATTGCAGAATTATTTTAATTACGGAATGGTTCCAGAATGACTACAATGATTAATGAATTTATTTAATTCCTCTAACAGAGAAAATTATATGCATGAAAAGAACCAAAGCATTTAAAAGAGATATTTATTAACCTATGTGTCGGCTTGGGAGAGAGAGGGACCTCGTGCCACCGGACTCGCCTTCTGACTGGCGGACAATTTGGGAGGCCACGGCCACGGTATCCATATGTGTTAACCACAGGGAACAGGCATATGAGACCCTCATGAGATGGTACCTCACCCCCCTTAGACTTAAACAGATGGGGATCACAAACTCTGACCTATGTTGGAAACAATGCGGAACCAAAGGCACCTACCTCCATGTGTGGTGGGAGTGCCCCAAAATAGCCGCACTGTGGAACCACATAGCACAAATCACCTCCCGAGTTCTACACACAACGATCCCGCTAGACCCCTGGACATGGCTGCTATCTAGGCCACTACAACACACCCCCAGATGCCAGAACAAACGAATCGCCCGCATCGCCCTGGCGACCCGAAGGGCGATTGCGGAAGTATGGAACAAACCCGAGGTACCAACACCACAAATTGTTTTACACAAAATTGATGAAGCCAGACACATGGATAAATTGTCCGCCATAGTACACGACAACATCACAAATTTTAACAAAATATGGGACCCTTGGCTATATGAATTCCCCACACCAAGATAAAAAAATAAAAAAAAACACACCAGCAACACAAATAGGCCACAGGTAGCCAACCCTTCATCTACTACGGGGCACATCCAATAGAGGATAACCCCCACGAGAACCCACCCTCTATCCCCCCCCCCCCCCCCCCATTTTATTTTTTCTCTCTCACTTTTCGTCTCTTCCTCTTCACCTCTCCTCTTCTAAGTCTAATCCCTCTAGACACAACACCACAGAAAGTACACAACTGAGTATCCAAATCACACACATCCCATGCGACCAACCACGATCAGAAGCTCCCAAACACCCTACCCCCACACCATATCATAAACTTACGACGACGATGACCAATCTCCACAGCTCACCCACCACCGTCCCCCACAACAGGGTATGGAACCACTGTCCCACACCCCCACACTCCTCCGACCAACACCAACGCCCACAGACCATAACAAAGATTCACCAGATCACTATAATGTACAAGACGTAGAACGGAGGTCAGACAGGACACAAGATAGAGAACACACCCAATAAGGCCTCCCGACCCTCATCCCTTCAGGTTCTGTACCCTTTCCCACCCCTTAGACCTAGAACAGCAAGAACAGTTTAGTACAGAACAACAATAAACGCGAGACCGACAGCTCTTATACCCACACAACCCCGACTCAAAAAGGAACCTACTACAAGCATAACATAACTTGTATGCACATGTTATACACACTGTAAAACAAGAATGTTAATCCCTTGTTTTTTCTTCTGTACCCTATTCCCTTTAAAAAAAAAACTTGACAGAACAGAACCGCATAGGAGGAACCTAACGTTGCAACGTTGCAAACCTTTCTGTATAATGAAGTACTGTTGCAATATTTGAAGTTTGGCTTTTGCATAAGCCCATGCATTTACATTTGCGCAACACTCATGTGCTTGTCAATTCTGTCATTTGAAAAATAAAGAATTACAAAAAAAAAAAAAAGATATTTATTCCATAAAGATATGTCAGGAGTGACAAGAAAATTTTTTTACTTCTAAATTGATAATATGTATGATTTTGGCAACAAGAAAAGTTAAAGTATTAGCTACTAAACAGCTTTCACGCATACCTTGCCTTATGATTTCCATGCACATCAATATGGCTTCTTCTCCCTCTCCTCTAGCAAATCGAATATTGGCTTCTCCCATCAGGCCTCGCAATGCTTTAGGAAGTTTACTGCGAGGTCTTTTTTCCTTAAAAAAATTTAAGCAAATATATTTTATTTATTTCAAAATATATTCTAATCAGCTAAAGGAAAAGAAATTGCATGTCACTCATTTGTAATTATACACATAACAAGGCCAATAATGCAGGGCTTATGATGAAGTGCATTTTGTTCTGGAGTAAGCATTTGCAAAATTACTTTATAGTCTCTATACACTATCTATATATTCATGAGAATTTCCCAAATCCTTAATATCACACAATCCTCACACATATAGCAAAATTTAGAGCTTTGTGGGCCTAGAACTGATATAAAAATAAAAGGATGGGCCTAATGAGGGAAAATGAATTTACATTTGTGTGACGTATAGCTAAAATACTGCTTATCCACATGCCCTCTGAACTCCCTCCTGTGTGATTGAAATGTCACATGGCTGCAAACAACATGAAACAAAGTTTCCATGCACAGTACAGCTGAGTATTGCAAAGCCTTAAACAAATAGACAAATCGAGCGACTAGTGGCAACAGACAATGTTATAATAAATACATTTAAAAATAAACATTTATATTGTGACATTTCTGTCTATATTAAGCATGGGACAGGAGCTTCTGCTCCAATATGTTAATCTTGCCCCTGTCCTCTATTCGTGAAAGCGAATACATGTTGGAATGTAAAAGAAAAATCTCCAACTGAATCATGATAAAAAGGTAAATACCCAGTTAGGCCTAAAATTTTTTAACTTGGATGTCAAGTCATATTCACTGACTATTTAGTGATAAACACCTATGTATCGTTGACTTTTCATTCAAAAAGCATCAGAACAATGCCTCAGAAACTAGGTGATAATTAATAT
Organism: Pelobates fuscus; assembly: GCF_036172605.1. Taxonomy (NCBI): domain Eukaryota; kingdom Metazoa; phylum Chordata; class Amphibia; order Anura; family Pelobatidae; genus Pelobates; species Pelobates fuscus. The sequence continues at coordinate 101,056,803 of NC_086324.1, read as the reverse complement.
AATAAAAAGAATCTGGAGTTTAACTGAATGTAGTTTAATAAGAATAAAAAGGCATGTGTAAATCTCAGAAGGTGGGTTTTGTAATGACAAAGTACATGTTAGTATTTTGTAGAAATACTTTTAAGGTTATAATTTTTAAAGGACTACTATAGTGCCAGGAAAACCTACTCGTTTTCCTGGCACTATAGTGCCCTGAGGGTGCCCCCACCCTCATGGTCCCCCTCCCGCCGGGCTCTGGGGGGAGGAAGGGGTTAAACTTACCTCTTTCTCCAGCGCCCGGCGGGGGACTCTCCTCCTCCTCGGCTGAATGCGCGGCAAGAGTCGCGCGCACATTCAGCCAGTCCATAGGAAAGCATTATCAATGCTTTCCTATGGACACTGGCGTCTTCTCACTGTGATAGAGGGCGCGGAAGCCCTCTAGCGGCTGTCAATGAGACAGCCACTAGAGGCTGGATTAACTCATTTATATTCTTTTATTTCTCTGAAACTGCTATGTTTATAGAAAAAATGGTTAATCCTAGCTTGACCAGGCACCCAGACCACCTCATTAAGCTGAAGTGGTCTGGGTGCCTATAGTGGTCCTTTAACAAACATTCAAACAAGATTTGGGTTTCTGTTTTTCCCCATTTATCCCCTTTTTTTGTACAGGGTGTTTGTAAGTTGTCAATTCCCCTGCATGTTTTGGAATGTAATTATTAATTACACTTTGATTAAACTTGTAAAGTATATCTGTAAGAAAGGTGTACCTAGTCAGTACACTGCCATTTTCAAAGTAACATGAGCAATAATATGGGGACTGTACTGCAGATGGGTGCTACAGAGACATAAAAGGAAGTAATCTATTCCGCTTGATGTGCAGTAAAAAGGAGGCAACTGTACTTCGGTGCTTGACTACAAAACAAATACATAAAAGGAAATTACATTAAATGTGAGATGAAAAAAAACAGGATGATATAGTTATTTTTGCCAAAACTAAATAGAGACAGTTTAAATATACATAATCTGTCCATTCCATAAAATGTGTAATGTGAATGTACTTTATTTTTGTGTGCATTTATATGCACAATTGTATTAATATAAAACAGATACCGGTACTTCCTTCTAAAGTTCCTGAAATGTGGTGAAAAGGCCTGTTAGAGGAAATAATAGCATGTGTCCACAAAGTGTTTCAAACTCTCTAAGTGGGAGGTAGGCTAGAGGTCGCAGGGATTTTTGCAAATCTCTGCAGTTAGTAACGGTGTGCAGGGAGACAGTGACATGTAATCTCATGGCATAATAACATAAAAAAGATGGAATTTTGTACAGTACCATGCATGAAAATATTTAGAAATTTAATAATTGTTTTGCCTATCTATCCTATAGAGTTAAAAGATAACACATGGTGGTAGGTTTCTAGCGCTTGTTAGGTGGTCGCATAGGTAGCTTGAGCAACCCAGACTAGAGTCTCTTTTTCTTGGTTGTAAGTGATTATTGTGTAGGAAAAGGGAAACATCTCCTTGTAAAGTTGGTGAGAACATGTTTTCTGTTCCATTGGATAACACATTGAGGACACCTGACCACAATATAGCAATCATTGCTTGCACACTATAATTATTCCTTAAAGAGTTGCCAGTATGGGTTATTTATAAAGGAGTTACTAGTTCCAGTGAGAGTTATCCTATCGATATTGTATACTTTCATCATCTTTTTGTTTTCACGATTAAGTTCCATCTCCAAGGCAAACACATCTCCTGCAGACGGTTGTTCTGGATTATCTTCTGCATCATCATCTTCCTCATCATCGTCGTCGTCGTCGTCCTCCTCCTCCTCCTCCTCCTCCTCCTCCTCCTCCTCCTTCTCCCTTTCATCTTCTCCAATCATTGAAGCAAATGCACGATGAACAGATTTGCTAACACCATCAGATGTATGCCCTTAAAAATAAATATTATTTACAGTTTAAGAAATATATATATCCTAAAGTGGAAATATCAAAGACAGTAGGAGCATTACATGTGTGTGCCAACAGAGTGCACAATTTGCTTTTCAGTGTGTGTTATTGGTTAAGAAGTTTGGTTTCAAATTCAGCAGTATCTAACTTTATAATAAAGTACTTCAATAGTATGTGAGGCAAAATTGGGTTGTAGTGTGCCACCCTTCTCTTAATGCTATAGATATAGATAATGTATTCAAAATCATGCAAAAAATAAAAAAGCAAAACAATATGTTCTCTTTTTGAATTTCCTCTTATTTTCATCCTCTATGATGTACAGGTGTTTGTTTTTTTTATAACTCGTATTTTATTGGAGTTTACAAATAATATAATAATGTACAATGAGGATGTACAGCTTTTGCACTGTGCACTTCCTCAATAACAAGCAGAGAAATGTCTCATCCATTTCCAATTGATCCAGTTATTTCCACTGGAAGTGTTGGGCAAATCCAAAAATCAAGCAAAACATAAGGTTAGGGAATTTGTATTTCAGCTTTTTACAAAGTGTTTTATCGCTTGCAGAAAACTCTGCTCTGAAATCAGCTGAAAGGGTTACTCCAAAAAAATTTCACAGAGTACTGCACATAGAGAGATGAAGGACTTCTCTGCTGGAGGTGTAACTCCACTTTCAAGTGTCATTAGCGCCAAGATCAGTTGGTGCATGCTGGGTACCTGTTATCAGCAAAACAAGCATGCTAGTGACAGACAAACAATGTTGGCACAGCTTTTCCCCTCCATGCTGCCCAAATCATTCCCTCATCCTTTTTGAAGAGTGGTCCATCCCCATGCAGTAAGGGGTAGAGACATCACAGGAGCAGGATCGGGCTTCAGGGAGGTGTGGAATTGCAGGTACATTTTTATATTACTTGTTTAACGTATTTCTTTTTCGGAGGGGGGAGACCATGCCAGCACTACAATCAAAACTGTGTTTTACATTTAAAAAAAAAAAAGTACAGGTAGAGAGCACTGTTTGAGATTTGAAGTTCACAATTAGTTCCAAATTCAATTTCATTTTCTATTCTGGAATTAACAGAGATAAACAAACCAAAACATCCGAGTGTCTGAGTGTATTATTAGCTCACCTGAATTGAAACACGTAATTTTGCAAGTTCAGCGTTACAAACATTTGTTGTAAGCACCATTAATTGTGCACACATCTTACAGTTTTGCTGATCTTAGTGAATTATATTTTTTGTCAAAATACCTTCATCCTCACTGTGTATTCTGCGCTTTTCATGGCTAATGCCTGATGTGGATGGAATAATGGGATCTTCTTCATCACATTCAGTTATTTCTGTTGAAGTTTTTGAAGCATCCTAAGAGCAATGAAAGATGAAATGTTGTTTTTGGTGGAATAAAAAATGCTGACAGAAACAAGGCTGATATTTTATAACATTTCTTTCAAAATGCAAAATGTAAATTTGTATGTTATTAGTATTTCTGATATTAAACAGCTCTCAAAAGGAAAAAGAAAAAAAAAACCTCAGGCACTCACTGTGATAATTTCAGGCAGATTTAATGGACACAGCAACATTTCGACCTGTTACCAGGTCTTTATCAAGCTAACCCCACAAAAGTAAGCGAATGTTTATATACACACACACATCATTAATGTGAAATTACAAAACTGATTAAAACACACAAAACACACAATGATATTGTGGTGGAATCTCAGTAAAAATAAATTTACTAGGACAAGATTGCCACATGGTATGTGCATTTGCATATGTTGATGTACCAGTTAAGTCAGTTACACGTAGCTAAGATACAATCAGTAGTGTAAGGAGCATAAGTAGGAATACAGGATATACGAGTATTTCCCCTCCTCCATTGTGCTGGGCAAGCCATGTGGTCAAACTGGATTTTAGTCTCTATTCGGTTGATTAGATAAGATTATGTGTAGGTTGAACTGATTATGGGAGGAGCTACATGCCTATATAAGGGACCTACACTGTATGATCAGGACTCAGACTTTGCTGTTTTTTGGTGACATTAGTCCCTCTGAGTCCCGATCGGTGAACCGAATAAAGAATCTCTTCCTTCCTGAAGAAACCTGTGTCCATCTCTCTGTGCTTGGCTTCCGTCAGTTTCTCCGGTATCATTTGGTGCATTGGGCCGGGAAACTCATCGTTCAACGGTAGCTGAGAAGCAGAGGCGTGAGACGGTCTATCTTTGCCCACGTTCTCTACGGCTGCACCCCTGAACTTCTGCGTGGACCTCCTTTCGTCTCGGCGCCACTGGTCTGTTGTCCAGGAGATCATCGGCCTCTACGTAGTAAGTGCTGGGGTGCCCCCGTCGATGAGTGTGAACCCAGGTTCAGGAACGAAGAGGTAAGACGACCGCTGTTTTAGACGGCGGACCCACTAGGGGTATTGGATACAGATTGTGCGGTAGGCCCATAAGGGGTATTTGGAATTTGCCCCCTCCAGTGGAGGGAAGGAGCGAAGGCGCACCGCTCAATTAAACGCCCTTTAGTAAGCCCGTTTAATTTTGGTTTGGAGTCAGGCGGGGTTCTGGTGTAAATAGCCCTAGCCGGACACCGGTGTCTTGTCTAGACTAGCGTTCTAGGGTGTATATTTTTCGCTAGGTCGGAGGGACCGGGAGACTAAGCGGCGTCTGTGTAAATTCGGTCCGCTAGATCTCAACCTATCTTGGCTAAGTGGGAAGGCGTGTAAATTTGGAACCCACTAGACTATTGATAGAGTAAATAGACTAAAAGGGTGCTGTTGTAAATTCCGCCCTCTAGTTCGCTATATGTGGTGCTTGGGCAGTGTGGCTAACCAAAACGTATGTAGATAGCTTTAGGTAGTCCATCAAGGTACTGGCCAATAGATTAGTTGGGAATTGTAAATGTGTTAAAGATTGTTGTAGTAGCGTGTATATCTTGCTAGATAGCGTGAGCTCTGCCGTCTAGCGAGAGTGTGAATAGTGTGTAACTGTATTATAGCGCACGGTACCATAACCATGTATAATTACTGATACTGTAAATAAGTACTAATTGTACTGTGATTTTAAATTTTACTTTAACCTATGCTAACCGTACTGTAACTACTGTTTGTAAAGACGATGTTACTGGGGTATGTTATAGACGGGTAATTCAAATATAGGGAATTATAGCGTGGGTGACCGTATAGTTTCGCCAAAGGGCACAGTATTGGTTACTTAGTGACTGGTGTAACAGCTGTGAGTGTACGGGAATTCCCTGAGTGTTTTGTTGTGTGCGTTTCACTTAGTAACTGTACCACGTGGTGCTGTTGCCGAGGGAACGGGTGTGACCGTTGGTAGAGTGTTTGTATAGTTTCTGTTGGAAACGACGCTCCATTGTTAAGTATGGGCGCGTCAGATTCGACGATTTTGGATCCCTTAGGATGTATGATAAAGAATTTTAAAAAGGGATATACAGTATGTGATTTTGGGGTAAAGATGTCTCCAGCACGCTTGATTACATTGTGTAGTAGGGAATGGCCTGCTTTGGTTGCCCCATGGCCGCCACGTGGCAGTTTGGATCCTAATCTGGTACAGCGTGTACACGTGGCTGTATCAGGTAGGCCTGAACTTTACGGCCAGTTTCCATATATTGATTGTTGGAGGCAGGCCGTAAAAGACTCGCCAAAATGGATCCGAGTATGCCACGAGGAACAATGTCGCCTCATGGTGGGCAGGACTCGCTTGTCCACTAAGGCCGTAATTCCGCCCATTTTGGACACGCCTCCTGAGTCTGAGATCCCTATGCCGCCCCCTTACTCCTCCTCCACAGGAAGAGGAAGAGGAGGTGCTGCTAGAAACGCTCCTCCCCTTGCCCCATTGTCCCCACCTACTTCCTCCTCTAGCTCAGAGCCCAGCCCTCTTGTTTTAAACCCTCCCCTCTCAGTACCTACCTCTGTCAACTCCACCTACCCAGATTTGGCGCCATTTCTAGTTCCTGGTCAGGCTCCTCCTAGCCCGGCCCGGAATATTTTACTCACCGACCTCCCCCTCAGTAAAGCGTCCCCATCCCCTTGTCTTACTACCCCTCGACCGGAACCCCTAACTGACGTATCTAAACGAAGCCCCATACTAACCCGACCATTGACCGGTACCCTACAACCCCGACATTATCAAATGCCACTTCGACTGACACCTGGCCCGACACACATTAACGGTGATGGCCAGATACAATATGCTGATCCAGTATTCGTTTAAGTTCCCTTCACAACTACTGATCTATTTAATTGGAAGACCCATAACTTTTCATACACCGAAAAGCCTCAAGCCATGACGGATTTGTTTACCTCCATAGTCCAGACACATAATCCCACTTGGGCTGATTGCCAGCAACTGCTTATGACATTGTTTAATAACGAGGAAAGGACAAGGATAAACCAAGCGGCAATTAAAGCGCTGGAAGAAGGGGCCCGTACACAAAATCAGGCCAACCCAGCAGCATGGGCCACAGCCCATTATCCAAACACCGATCCAAATTGGAATATCAATGGCGCAGATATGGCCCATTTAAAAGCATACAGGGACGCTATCATTGCTGGCATGAAAGCTGGAGGAAAGAAGGCGATTAACATGTCTAAGACGGCTGAGGTATTGCAGAAATGTGATGAATCGCCCAGTGTCTTTTATGACCGATTATTGGAGGCATACCGCTTGTATACCCCCTTTAATCCGGAGGCCCCTGAGAATTCCCGGATGGTTAACTCTGCCTTTGTCAGCCAAGCCTACGGAGATATAAAGCGCAAGCTACAAAAGTTAGAAGGGTTTGCAGGGATGTCCATAACCCAACTAATGGAGGTAGCAAATAAAGTGTACATGAACAGGGATACAGAGACAAAGAAAGAGGAAGAGCGCAAGATGTGTAGATAGGCAGATATGCAAGCGGTAGCAATCGCAGGCGTAGATAGAAGGGAAAAGGAAGTATATAGGTGGAACAGATAGAGGCGATAGTAAGTGAAATGGGGAACCCCTGAGTAGAAATCAGTGCGCATACTGTAGGGAAGAAGGGCATTGGAGAAGTGAGTGTCCGCGAAGGGAACAGTATGAGAGAGACAGACCTAGGGCAGGATATGGTAATTATAGAGGCAGAGCGAGAGGTAGAGGAGGTCCTGGAGGGAATAATGGTAGCAATAGAGGAAGTGTTAGAGAAGACCGGTATTATCCAGCAGCGCAGAGATCCCGCGATAGAGAAGATAGGGACTTTGTAGGATTGGCTGACACGGTCATGGAGGACTATTGATACCGACCGGGCTCCATCCCCCTTGGCCGAGCGGAGCCTATGGTCGATGTATCAATAGGGGGAAAAAGGAGTGCGTTCATGATCGATACTGGTGCTGAACATTCGGTGGTGACTGACCTAGTTGCTCCTCCATCCGGAAGAACTATCACCGTAATAGGAGCAACTGGAAGGAGTGCTGCTAAACCGGTTCTTAAAAGTCGACTCTGTACATTGGGAGGCCACGTAGTGAAACATCAATTCCTTTATATGCCTGAATGTCCAGTCCAACTGTTAGGACGTGATTTGTTATCAAAACTACAAGCACAGATAACGTTTCTACCAAATGGAACAACATCTTTAAAGTTCAATGGACCTTCAGGTATAATGACAATATCTGTACCAAAGGAAGAAGAGTGGCGACTTTATACAGTTTTGACTAGCCAAAACCCTAAGAGTGATGAATCCTTGTTTAATATACCAGGAGTGTGGGCAGAGAACAACCCACCAGGACTTGCTCGCAATATCCCACCAATTCGAATCGAACTGAAACTTGGGGTCTATCCAGTGAGCTTAAGGCCAAGAAGAATATACAATCGTATTTGGATAAGTTCATATGGTATCCTAAAATTCTGTACTTCCCCCTGGAACACCCCATTGTTGCCTGTTCAAAAGCCCGATACAGATGAGTATCGCCCTGTGCAGGACTTGAGAGCAGTCAATGATGCGGTCGTAAGTATACACCCAGTTGTGCCCAATCCATATAACCTGCTTGCTTTAATTCCGGGCGGGGCTACCTATTTCACTGTCTTAGATCTCAAAGATGCCTTCTTTTGCCTTCGAATTGCTGCGGAAAGCCAGTGTATCTTCGCATTCCAATGGGAAAATGCTGTAACGGGCTCGAAACGCCAGATGACTTGGACAAGACTGCCCCAAGGGTTTAAAAATTCACCCACCCAATTTGGATCAGCTTTAAGTCAAGACTTACTGGATTTCAAGTCCATCCCAGGAGAGTGTGTACTATTGCAATATGTAGATGATTTGTTGATAGCGGCAGTTACAAGAGAAATATGTCAGCAAGCAACACATGATCTACTACACATTCTCTGGAAGGCAGGATACAAGGTGTCCAGGAAGAAAGCTCAGTTGTGTCAGCCAACTGTCAAGTATCTGGGATTCCATATCTCTGAAGGTCAAAGGATAATGGGGCCAGAGAGAAAAGAAGCTGTATGCCAAATACCAATACCCAAGAATAGAAGACAAGTGCGGGAATTCTTGGGGGCAGCAGGCTTCTGTAGGATATGGATTCCCAGTTATGCGATATTGGCGAAACCTCTTTATGCAGCTATAAAAGGTACAGAACATGATCCCTTCCTGTGGACCCCTGAACAGCAAAAGGCATTTGAAGATGTGAAGAAGGCTTTGATGAGTGCCCCAGCATTAGGTCTACCTGATCATACACGTCCATTCTACTTATATGTACACGAGCAAAGAAGAATGGCTGTGGGAGTATTGACACAGTACTTGGGATCATGGCAAAGACCTGTTGTATATATGTCCAAACAACTGGATGCAGTGGCCAGTGGTCTTCCACCTTGTCTAAGAGCTGTAGCTGCCGCCGCCCTGCGGGTAGCCGAAGCTGATAAGCTCACTCTGGGTCAGGAACTCTACGTGCGAGTCCCGCACGCAGTACAAACGTTGCTAGACTATAAAGGCAATCATTGGTTTAGTAATAGCCGCATGACTAAGTATCAAGCTATGTTGTGTGAAAATCCAAGAGTGCATTAAGAGACTGTTAATACCTTGAATCCAGTAACCCTTTTGCCACAACCTACTGAGAGTCTCATGATTGCCTGGAGGTGATGGATGAAGTGTTCTCAAGTAGACCGGACCTTCGTGATTTTCCTATCCAGAACCCTGATGTCCAGTATTATACGGATGGCAGTAGTTATGTGAAAGAAGGGATTCGCTATGCAGGATATACAGTGACTACCATAGACAAGGTGATAGAAGCTCGGCCATTGTCAAAAAGAACATCGCCACAGAAGGCAGTATTAATTGCACTAACACGAGCGTTACAATTGGCAGAAGGTTTAAGAGTGAACATCTACACGGACTCCAAGTATGCGTTTTTAACCACTCATGCCCATGGAGCTTTGTATAAAGAAAGAGGACTATTGAATTCAGAGGGTAAAGAAATTAAGTACGCAGCTGAAATGAGATGGTGACGTAACCAAAGGAAATCGGATGGCAGATAATGCAGCTAAGCGTGCCGCTGAATCAGGAAGACAGGAATATGTGGAACATATAGCTGCACTTATACCGACTCCACTGTCTCAATGGACTCCAGTTTATACAGCTCAAGAAGAAGAGTGGTTAAAGACAGAAGCTGGGAAATACCTGGAGAACAAATGGTATCAGTTAGAAGATGGAAGAATAGTCATTCCAGCATCACTAGCTGTAGAAATTGTCCAGAACTATCACAACGGGACACATTCTGGAAGAGATAGTATGGAAGAATCTCTCTGAAAACATTTCTACATACCAAGATTGTCCAACTTGACTCAAGCCATTGTACGAAGATGTGTCATATGTGCTAAGAATAACGCAAAGCAAGGACCAGTGAAACCACCGGGAGTCAAGTATATGGGGGGACTCCCTATGTCCGATCTTCAAAGAGACTATACGGTAATGCCTAAATCCGGCGGACATCGCTACCTACTAGTAGTTGTGTGTACCTACTCAGGTTGGGTAGAAGCATGTCCCACTCGAACAGAGAAAGCAGGAGAAGTTGTGCGATTCCTGTTGGGATAAATAATACCCCGATATGGACTACCATGTTCTATAGGATTGGATAATGGTCCAGCCTTTGTTCACCAGTGCCTACAACAACTGACTCATATGCTTGGTATTAAGTGGAAGCTTCATACGGCATATAGACCTCAGAGTTCTGGGAAAGTGGAAAGGATGAATAGAACTATTAAGAACCAATTGGCAAATATGGGTCAAGAAACTCAACTTAAGTGGAATGTTCTTTTGCCTATAGCTCTGTTACGTATTCGTAGTACACCTACCAGAAGGATGGGTCTCTCACCTTTTGAAATCATGTATGGGCGTCCACCTCCCGTACTTGGTAACTTAAGGGGGGATTTGAGTCAGTTGGGAGAAGGAATTACCCGGCAGCAGGTTGTAGAGTTGGGTAAAACTATGGAGGAAGGTACAGAAAGATAGATTTTACCTGTGAATATTTATCCCCCTGTTCATAGCTATCATCCAGGAGATCAAGTGTGGATTAAAGAGTGGAACAGTATACCGTTAGGGCCTAAGTGGAGGGGTCCTTATGTTGTTCTTTTGTCTACCCCTACAGCAATAAAAGTGGCCGAAGTGACTCCGTGGATTCATCACTCCAGGGTTAAACCAGCAGCAGTAGATTCTTGGCAAGCTACACCAGATCCAGAGAATCCCTGCAAGATCCGGTTAAAGCGCATGACTCAGTCGGAGTAACGAGGAGATATTGGGATTACAAGTGTGTTTAAAGAGATCAGTAAGTGAGTGTTTTGTCGGCCATAATAAAGCCAGACCACTCACCCACGTGACATAGCCAGGGTGTCTCGAAGGGACCTCTGTGAAGGGAAGAGAGGACCTGCAGAACTCCATTCCTTGCAGCCCTTACATCCTGGAAGCTGAGGTGCCATCGCACAGACGAAGACTGAGGATGAAGACGTCGAAAGAAGTGCTCTTGATAATGTGTATTTTTATGTTTTTTTATTATTCAGGAAGGTAGAGGTACCGACACACCTAGCTGTGAGGTTTGCATTAAGACTACTATAACAGGTAATCATATTTCCCAGACCCTAATTTGGCATTCACAATATGAATGTAAAGGATATGTATCAAGGTGTAGATACTTAGGTATAGAGTATAGTGTATGCCATTTAGGAGTAGGCGAACCTAAGTGCTTCAATCCAGAGTATCAACCCCGTACAATTTGGTTGACCCTCCGGAATGGAGACTCACAGGGGACCCTAATAAATAAAACAGTATTAGAAACCGTACATTCTTCGGGTGTTCTGCTATTTGATGCATGTAAGGCGATATCAAGTGGTAGAAAACCGTGGAATGTATGCGGGGATCTTAAGTGGGAGAGAACGTATGGGTCTAACGATAAGTATATTTGTCCCAGTAGTAAAAATAAATACGTAAGTCCAAAATGCCCAGATAGGGATTATAATTATTGCCCACATTGGTCTTGTGTGGGGTGGGCAACTTGGGGACAGACAGTAGATAAGGATATGATTGTTACTAAGTTGCCTACCAAACCGTATTGTAAGTCTATGGAGTGTAACCCAGTCCATATACTTATTAATAATCCTGAACAGTTTATAGATAGGTTCGGAAACTTATTTGGGTTCCAGATATATGGGACGGGTTTGGATCCTGGGACAATATTATTTATAGGGATAGAGACCGATACCGTAGCATCCCAAACTCATCAGGTTTTCCATTCTTTTTATGAAGAGATGAGTGTAGAAAATAAGATTCCCCATAATGCTAAGAACCTGTTTATTGATCTAGCCGAGAGTATTGCTGGTAGTCTTAATGTGACCAACTGCTATGTGTGTGGAGGTACTAATATGGGAGACCAATGGCCCTGGGAAGCAAAGGAGGTAATGTATTCTGGTTCTGAGACAATTGATTATCAAATGAGTGTTAGAGGTAAATCTGAGTGGCGATTAAAGACCTCCATTATAGGTTATGTTTGCATAGCAAGAAAAGGAATAATGTTTAACACATCTGTAGGAGAACTAACTTGTCTAGGGCAAAAAGCTTATGATGATACTACAAAGAATACAACCTGGTGGTCGGCTTCAAATGTCTCAGAACCACCTAACCCGTTTGCAAGTTATGCCAATTTAAAGGACGTGTGGTTTGATCTATCACATCTAGTTGGAAAGCCCCAGCAAATTTGTACTGGATCTGTGGTAAGAAGGCCTATTCGGAGTTACCACAGGACTGGGAAGGGGCATGTGTGTTAGGTATGCTCAAACCATCCTTCTTCTTGTTGCCTATTGAAACAGGAGAGACTTTGGGAGTTAAAGTATATGAAGTGAATCATAGGAAGAAAAGGGGACCCCTAGAGATAGGTACCTGGGAAGATAATGAATGGCCTCCCCAGCGTATCATAGATTATTATGGGCTGGCCACTTGGGCAGAAGATGGTACTTTCGGATATAGAACCCCAATATATATGCTCAACCGCATTATAAGATTACAGGCAGTGGTTGAGATAATTACCAATGAGACATCACAAGCGCTCAATCTCCTAGCGAAACAGAATACTAGGATGAGGACAGCCGTTTACCAAAATAGATTAGCCTTGGATTACCTATTGGCAGTAGAGGGAGGTGTATGTGGGAAGTTTAACCTAAGCAATTGTGGTCTTCAAATAGATGATGATGGGCAAGCAATAGCTGAGCTTACTAGCCATATGGTTAAACTAGCGCATGTGCCTACCCAGGTATGGAAAGGGTATAATCCATGTAGTTGGTTTGGTAATTGGTATGAGCAGTTTGGAGGACTTAAGGCATTGGTAGGTGGAGTCATGCTAATTTTGATGCTGTGCCTTCTCCTACCATGTCTGATTCCTTTGGTAGTTAGGTCTGTGCAGAGCATTATAGAGAATATAGCAGAGAGAAAGGCTGCTGCACAGATAATGGCTATATATAGGTATGAGGCTCTAAATCAGGGAGAACTAGTACAGGAAGAGGAATGTTGAGGGATTCATATCGTTAGGGAGTCGCAAGGTCTGGTCTGGTTCATAGCAACCTGAGGTGTAAGCAAACTATGGTTAAGTGATGCATCTGGAATTGTGAAATATCAGAAGCATCAAAGGGGGGAATGTGGTGCAATCTCAGTAAAAATAAATTTACTAGGACAAGATTGCCACATGGTATGTGCATTTGCATATGTTGATGTACCAGTTAAGTCAGTTACACGTAGCTAAGATACAATCAGTAGTGTAAGGTGCATAAGTAGGAATACAGGATATACGAGTATTTCCCCTCCTCCATTGTGCTGGGCAAGCCATGTGGTCAAACTGGATTTTAGTCTCCATTCGGTTGATTAGATAAGAGTATGTGTAGGTTGAACTGATTATGGGAGGAGCTACATGCCTATATAAGGGACCTACACTGTATGATCAGGACTCAGACTTTGCTGTTTTTTGGTGACATTAGTCCCTCTGAGTCCCGATCGGTGAACCAAATAAAGAATTTCTTCCTTCCTGACGAAACCTGTGTCCATCTCTCTGTGCTTGGCTTCCGTCAGTTTCTCCGGTATCAATATAATTAAAAGTTGATCAACCAATTAATTAAGCTCACCAGCTCCTTAAGAAACATGGCAAAAGAAAGCAGTCCATGACATATACATCAAATAACAGAAATGGGATAGAAGAAATCCCTATATAATATCAAACATAAGAGGTCTCAAAAAAGTGTACACCCCTCTATCATGACAGGAGGTCTATCAAGGTAGCCACACACAGAGCAAAACTCCACTCAGAGTGTATATAACACCGATAATACTAGAAATAAATCCCCTCTAAAATAAAAAAATTTATAATCCTAAGCTTATGGTACAGTACCCAATATGTTCCTCCATTCCAGCAGTCCGATGTACCCACGGCAGACCAAGTCCCCTATGCGCATGTCCCACAACTACATCACTTCCACAACTACGGAAGCCCGGCGCATGCGCGGTGTGATGTGCCGTCCGCGTATGTGCCTTATTTGCCGGTTGTGCCCGTGCCCAGGTAATTGTGGAAGTGCTGGGTGGGCAGGACGGCTCATGGTGCATAGGGGGATCGGTCTGCCGTAGATGCATCGGACCGCCGGAATGGAGGAACATATTGGGTACTGTACCATAAGCTTAGTATTATTAATTTTTCTTTTTTTTAGGGGGGGGGGGGGGGGTATTTCTAGTACTATGGGGTTATGGTGGAGTTTTGCCCTCAGTGTGTGGCTACTTTGATAGACCTCCTGCCATGAGAAGGGTGTACACTTTTTGAGACCTCTTCTGTTTGATCTAATATATGTATTTCTTCTTTCCGCTTTCTGTTATTTTATGTATATGTCATGGACTGCTTTCTTTTGCCATGTTCCTTAAGCAGCTGGTGAGCTTAATTAATAGGTTGATCAACCTTTCATTCTATTATTGTGTGTTTGAATGAATTGTGTAATTTCACATTAATCAATGGTGTATATAAACGTTCACTTACTGATGTGGTGTTAGCGTGATAAAGACCTGGGTAAACATTGCTGTGTCTATTAAATATGCTTGAAATTATCACAGCGAGTGCCTGAGGTTTTTTCCTTTTGATATCAGCACCCTGTGGTTTATTTGATTGAGTGTGACCCTCTTTTTTCTACTGGTACATTAAACAGCTGTGTCACATTCAGTAGTCATATTTTGCAAAGACTCCAGATGGTGGCATTACCACTTGGGGTGTGGTGATCCAGGAGTGTCGCCTTCTTTGATATTCAGCTCCTTTCGCTTCAACTGCCAGGAGTCTACGTCAGTGCTCTGGTCTAAATAAGGAGGATCCAGCAAGGAGATACCACGGGGACCTCCATAGATATTGAATCATGATGAGCAAGACAATGTCTTTTTCCCACAGTGGTCGTTAGCGACAAAACGTAACAACGCTACCTATGGCTCTTGTCAAGTTTTACCAAGTTAGTAATTTTACATAAAACAAAGTATAAGTATATCTTATCATATATTTTGACTGTGTTGGAATTTCAATGAAATTGGCATTTAGCCACTTAAACAGTATGCAGAGATCAAGAATCAATAGGTCTTTCTAAAAATCCAAAAAATACTTCTTTGTAAAGTAAAAAGACAAAAAACAAACGCATTTCACATTTGGTACATACAAAACATCAAACAAACACTGTAATGCTCTACCGGCATTAGAATTCTACTTAATCCCCTATAGTGATAGCCCACCAAATATTGCTTGTACAAAACTGAGTGTGTTGGGATTTCCTTTATAAGGGTGCATCAGATATTCTTATGAAAAGGTGGTCTCCCCTTTTCAGGGGGTTTTCGGGGGTTCCTAAACCTATGATGTTATGAACAAAAGTGTTTGTATTGTATTCAAACACAT
Organism: Pelobates fuscus; assembly: GCF_036172605.1. Classification (NCBI taxonomy): domain Eukaryota; kingdom Metazoa; phylum Chordata; class Amphibia; order Anura; family Pelobatidae; genus Pelobates; species Pelobates fuscus. The sequence goes on along the minus strand of NC_086324.1, from coordinate 101,041,470 downwards.
GTGGTCTTACCTTTTTCTCATTTGCTTGTCTTTCCTCTCGACGCTTCTCAAACTCTTCAAAGGAAATTTTACCTTCCAGGTAATCAATAAGTTCAGGACTGAAGCCAGACATCTTCGTTTTGTAGTATCATATCAAAGATTGATAAGATAAGCAAAACATTTCCATTTGTTCTAGAAAAAAAAAAAGGAAAAAAAGCTTTAATAGACTCCACCAAATAATTCTAAAAATAAATAAATACAGAATACGTTCTTATTTATTATTAAGAGGGGCTGTGAAAAAAAGTTTTCCATGCATCTTTCAGAAGAAGTCTTTTAACTTTATTTCTTTTAAATGATTTTTAATCATCGAGTTTAAAGTCAATAATCTAATTAATATATGATTATGATATGAATTAAAGTAGGATCTAGAACACAAAAGGTAGAAACACAAATGTCTACATGACACTTATAGTATTTGCTTGTTATACATTTGCTAGCTATTCCTGCTAGCTTTGCCGGTCATTTAACAGAAAAAATAACAGTGAATTTAAAAAGGTATTGGTAAAAACACAGCTTTCTAATGCCATAACCAAGATGTACCCACTGAGAATCCTTCTGTTACTCCCGACCTCTCAATCTTTTTCTCAATGACACAGGAATAGCCCTAAAGGCTGGGAATTGGATAACAGGTGTGGAGAGGGAATTCTTTTTTTTTTTTTTATTCTTTATTTTTGCAGTGCATATATTAATCACAGGCATACATTTGGTACCCCAACGGCAATCCATATGCAGGTTTCAAGACATTAGTTACAGTGGGGAATAGAGAAACAATGCACTTTTTTTTTTTTTTTTTTAATTCTTTATTTTTGTCGTGCAGGTGATTACAAAGCATAAACATACGCCACAACAGCGTGCATGAATAGTTAAACATTGGATTAGCAGTGGCATGAGTGGTTTGCACATTTTTGTTTTAAAAAGAAAATAAGCTGTTCAACAATATTAGGTAAGCTTACAATCGTTAGGCTAGACAAGCTAGTGTGTGGTTCAGTCACGTTTAAGGTTGAGTGAAATGTATAATAAATGAGAGTATCTAACTATTAAACCTCGTTTTCACGTTATGGCAGGCTAAGCTAGGCATGTGTAGAACAATTTTAGTTGCGCTTAAGATATGGAGTCGGCTGGTCGTTTAGGTGTATGTCTTCGTAGCGCATTACAAACAAAATAAAATAAAAAAGGAGATTAGAGTAAGTAATAAACGTTAACAAACAATGAGTTATTACGGAACTAGTTTAAGAGGTAATCAGGAGTTGGAGCTCGGGTAATACGGTGCCGTTGCTCACTGTGCCCCAACAATAATCGTCAGTGTTCTGAGTGGCAAGGTAAAACAGTGTTAAGGCATGTATCATGCTTGAGATATAATATGGGTTAGTCTGGCGTGGAGTAAAATGGGTGAACTGCTTGGGCATTGCTCAATTGCTTAAGAACCTGCTAAAGAAGGATACATTCTGAATAAGGTACCATGCTAAATAAGGCACGGTTGCATTTGCTATATACTAGACATATTAAACATACTTGCGTCGGACATAATAACTCTTAGTTTCTTTGGTGTTCACGCCATATAGTATTATTACAGTAAATAATGCTAGGCTAAGTACTGGTCGTACATGTGACTATAGGTGCATTGCACCTTTTCATAGTGCAACACAATTCTGTAGGGTAGTATAAGGCTTATGTGTGCGCATGGAACAGAGTTAGTAAATCAATTGTATGTTATAATATAAGTTTGTGGGTTATCTGCTTTGCACTGGGAGATACAACATATAAAACGTAAATAAGAGTCGCAGTGGCAATAACTGTTGAAGTAAAAAGTTACTGGTAACGGTCTGTCGCAGCGGCAGCAACTGAAGAAAAGATTTGTAGTCACTGGATGTGAGGAGTCCACATAGCGATGGCTGTAAGCGTGCCCTCTAAATGCAGGAGTAATATGTCCACCTGAGGGGCGCTGAGATAGGCCCTTTAGCCGATACCCAGTGCCTGGGCATGTTTCTTGCCGTCAGTGCTTGGCTCTCGGTGATGCTTGGTGACATTTCTGCCCCAGATTTTCAGGGGGCCTGAGCCCGATGTGGGTACAGTCTCTGTGCCCCTGCTGAGCTGGTCCAGCTTTTCTAGGTAAAGAGTGGAGTCCTTGCTAGCTTTGCAGGGGAGGCTTGTGGGGTGCCACCCAGGTCCCTTCAGCAGTGCGGGTTTACGTTGCTGGGCTAAGTGTGGGGTCCGGGGGGTTCCCTGTGCTAGTCGGGATTGTGAGCTGTAGTGCTCGGGATGGCTACCACGGCGGTGCCCTGCCTGTAACTGTGGTGTTATCACCCTCCATGTAGGTCTTTGCTTACTTTGTCGCCTATGGGCTGCTTTGGGGGTGCGAGGGAGGGTCCGGCCTATTAGGCGCCGGGTTGCCGGGCGGATCCATGCCTCCACTACCTTGATCGCCACCTTGAAGGCCTGTCTTCGGGCATAAAGTCGTGACCACAGTTTGGTATACAGCTTATTGTAGAGCTCCTCCGTGTTCTCGGGCGGTAGGTGAAGTGTGCGGCGCCTTGCAGGCCGCATCTCTCCCTCCTGGCTAAGTTGCAGAGCCGAAGTGTGCTTGTCCGCCATTTTGGAGGCCCCCGCTCCCGTGCTGCTGACATGGGCTACAGGCTTGTTCGGAGATTGCCGGGTGCTAGGTTCTCCGTCTGACAGGGATCGGGATATCCCCCGCCGATCCATAGGGGGGGGGGGGGAAGGTTTCGTTCCCAGCTTACTAGTGTCTGGGTGCGTCTGGCGGGAAAGCGGCCGCCTTTCTCCGCCTCCTCCTCCGGTAGGCCTCAGTCCGCAAATGCGGTGCCCGGGGGACCCCAGCGCCGTGTTCAACATCTTCGGGTTCAGGTCGACTGCCCCGGTCCAATGAGCCCACTTACAGGAGGGTGAGCGCACTTTATTTCGGTTTAGTTGTGGTTTTCGTGCTTTTTTGTCAGGAGCTGTTGCAGAGCACGTCTGCCCTGCTCGCTGGTCAGACTCCGCCCCCACTTTTTTTTTTTTATGTATACATACGGTTTGACATCAGGTTGGAAATAAACATGGTTTAAGAATAACTTGCTCATTCTTGCAATATGACATGTCAAAATAATTATGCATTTAACTTCGATAATCATAGATGAGCACACTGTTGCTCATATTGAAAATTGCAGGCCTCTTGTAGAACATAGGAGGAAAAAATAAGAACAAAAGGGAAAATAGCAATATAGTCAAACATTGTACGTTTGTGACAGATTAACCCCTTAAGGACCGAGGACGGTTCAGGACCGTCATCGGCATTTTTGCATTGCCGACCGAGGACGGTCCTGAACCGTCCTAACGGTCCAATGTACTTACCCGATCGCCGTCGTTCCCCCGGCGGCGATCGGCGGTGCTCCCGTTGTGGGGAGACTGCCTGCAGCCCAGACAGTCTCCCCATGGCGGATTAGGACCCCTGTGGCCATGTGATCGCCCAACAATAGGTGTCCATGTCTCTGCCTGCAGGGGGACTGTCTGTGCTGACAGGCAGTCTCCCTGCTTAGTGTAAAATCATAAAAAAAATAAAGTTTAAAGTTAATAAATAAAAATTATAATTATATATGTGTATATATATATATATGATATATAGACGTATATTATATATATATATAATATACGTCTAAATATCATATATATAATGTCATACTAAGTGTATTTTTATATTAATATGTACATATATTAATATAAAAATACTTATAATTAAATTACACACGTGTATATATATAATATATAATAACTATATATATTGTGTATATATTATTATAAACTACAAATAATAAGTAATTTAAATTAAACTAAAAAAATTAAAAATAATAATAAAAATTAAAAAAAAAATTATATATCTATACGAAATTTTATTCTAACTGTATTTTGATATTAATATATATATATTTATATCAAAATACACTTAGAATGAAATTGTATATATATCTATGTATATATAAATAAATAAAAAGAATACGAACTATTCATATGTCCATATACAAAATTACATAAATAATTATATAAATATACACGTAGACTTCAAATGTATAAATATGCATATATATTTAAATTCTATGTGCATATTTATGTAATATTTTTACATAATTAAGTTATTTTATTGATTGCAATTTAAGGGACCTGCCTGCCAACCCAGGCCGAAAGTTCAGAGAATTTAATTTGCTATCACTGTATTTTACCCTGTAACGTTCTACGACACCCTAAAACCTGTACATGGGGGGTACTGTTTTACTCGGGAGACTTCGCTGAACACAAATATTAGTGATTCAAAACAGTAAAACATATCACAGCGATGATATTGTCAGTGAAAGTGACTTTTTTTGCATTTTTCACACACAAACAGCACTTTTACTGATGATATAATTGTTGTGATACATTTTCCAGTTTTGAAACACTAATATTTGTGTTCAGCAAAGTCTCCTGAGTATAACAGTACCCCCCATGTACAGGTTTTATAGCGTTTTTGAAAGTTACAGGGTCAAATATATGGGTCATATTTTTACATTGAAAATGGCCAGGTTGGTTACGTTGCCTTTGAGAGCGTATGGTAGCCCAGGAATGAGAATTACCCCCATGATGGCATACCATTTGCAAAAGTAGACAACCCAAGGTATTGCAAATGGGGTATGTACAGTCTTTTTTAGTAACCACTTAGTCACAAACACTGGCCAAAATTAGCGTTCAATTTAGTTTTTTACTTTTTTCACACACAAACAAATATGAACGCTAACTTTGGCCAGTGTTTGCGACTAAGTGGCTACTAAAAAAGTCTGGACATACCCCATATTGAATACCCTGGGTTGTCTACTTTAAAAAAAATATGTACATGTGGGGTGTTATTTAGCGATTTATGACAGATAATAGTGTTACAATGTCACTATTGATACATTTTAAAAATATAGGTTTTGAAACCTCAATATCCTACTTGTACCTATAGCCCTATAACATGCAAAAAAATTGCAAAAAGCATGTAAACACTGGGTATTTTTAAACTCAGGACAAAATTTTGAATCTATTTAGCAGTTTTTTTCATTCGCTTTTGTAGATGAGTAAAATATTTTTTACATAAAAGTCAAAAAACATGTATTTTTTTAAATTTTTCATCATATTTTTTCATTTTTTAAAAATTAAATTACATGAGATTATATAAATAATGGTATGTAAAGAAAGCCCCTTTTGTCCTGAAAAAAACAATATATAATTTGTATGGGAACAGTAAATGAGAGAGCGGAAAATTACAGCTAAACACAACCACCACAAAAGTGTCAAAAAGATGCCTGGTCGCAAATGTACAACATCGCAAAAAAAGTCCGGTCCTTAAGGGGTTAAAGCTAGACACATTAATTGTGAGACCCCATTAGCAGTGCAAGTATACATCTCGCCAAAAATCTCTAATATGACCTGCTAAGATGAGTATGCGTGGGACCATTGGGTCTGCCTATAAATGGGGTGTAACGACTGGCATAACTGGGCGGTAAGTAATCATGCTGTGACTTAGCGTTAAGTACACTACCCGATTTAAAGTACCGTTTATGATTAAAGCTGCCTAGTTACTACAGTATAATAATGATCGGTAAGAACATCGCTTAAGATGCGTTAGCGTATCCAGCAACTGCACAGCTCAGCAACAGTATGTGGCAGGAGAAAAGGATGCGCAATAAATGCTGCAAAAGATAAAAACAAAAAACTTGTTGGACTAGGTGGAAAGACAAAAAAGAATATTGACTAGGTGACTTATACGTGTAACAGTTATATACACGAGTGGGTTGAAATATTTGAGCGCTAACGGGGCTTGCTAGGCAGGTTGATAATAAGATTTACTGAGAAGACATGCCTCACTGCGCAAGTTCTGTCTAGTTTATATTAACTGGACTCAATGATAATTATGTGCGAGTAACGCTACACAATCTTGGCTCTGAGAGATTTTCATAGGAATAACACGAACTCAATAAAAACATAGACATCGCTTATAGTAAACTGGTTGACAGTCTTATCTGGGCCCTAAGGGAGTCGCAGTAGGTATCCCAGCAGGTTCCGTGTGGTTTATGCTGCTTGGATCCGCTGCAGGAGGGTCGCCTGTACTGCTTCCGTGTGGCTGACAGTCTTTTTTAATAGGGCGTTCAGCCGATGCCCTGGCTGGGCGTCATGTAAGCAGTGTCTCTGTCCGTTCGGGATCGGTAAGTGGGTTGGTGGGGTGGGTTGGTCGTGCCTTGTTGCTGGTGTGTGCTGATGTCCAGGGGGTTGCTTTCTGTGTTCCACTCAGGGCCTCCTCCATGTTGCAGCCATTTTCCCCTCAGATGAGGGTCAGGGTGCTGTGACATGTGTATTGCCTTCCTGGGTTTGGGCTTTGGCACCAAGGGGCCCCTTCTGCTTTGTTTAACGTGGATGGTTTGCCTGAAGCTCGTGTTTGGGTTACTCTGCTGCCAGTGAGGCTTACTCGCCTTCCGCTGTGTTGCTTGGGAGTCCTGGCGCTGAGTCACCGGCCGTCTGGTCGGCCGCGGTTTCTGCGTGAACGGGTCAGTGCTGCGTGGCTGGGCTGGTTGGTGCAGCCTGCGCTCCAGCTGCTTCCAGAACCGCTCAAAGTGCCCGTTGATCCTTGCCAGGACATCAGATACCGCGTCTGTGGGGCTCTCAGCGCCTGCAGAGTCCGCCATCTTGGGCAAAGCTCTGCGCTCGACTGTCGCTTGCGAGATTTGGTTTGCTTTTTCTCCGCTGGGTGGACCGGGATCTCCTCATCCTGTCGCCTGAGTATCTCTGGGTCGGGAGAGCGGCCATCTCTCCCGCCCGTTGTGTGCTAGGCCGCGCTGACCGTCGTCGTGTCGGCGGGTCTCGAGTGGGTCTTTCACCCTCACCCTGCATGCCCTCAGTGGTAGGGAGCCTGTGGGTATCTTTTGTTGTCGTTTTTGCCCTGAGATACTGCCTTAAGTCGCTTGTTTCAGCTTCGTTGAGCGGGAGCTCCTGAGAGACACGTCTTGTCGCCATGATGGTTAGGCCCCGCCCCCCCCCATATATTTATTTTTAACTATACACTTCTATAAATTCTGCTAGCACAATATTTCGATGGAATGTAATTTAAATTTTAGCACATGTACAGTTTGAACAAAACTCTGTGAAAATGCACACAAAGTCATACATTGTCTTTCTACACAACGTTACAATAAAATTGAAAGCAAAAACAAACCAAAAAAAGAGGTGGGGGGGAGAGGGCAAGGAAAGTGCATGTGCCTTACAAAATGTTACCTACTCTTGTATTATTTAAATTTAGAAAGCGCCAAACTGTTCAGAGTACCATACATATAATAAATGGAAATGCAGTAAAATGTTCATTTTAATAATTTAAAATATAATTATAACTGCCAATTCTCCCAAATTCAGCAGGACAGTCACAGTTTTTGTTCCCCATCATACCATCCCAGACCATTCCCCAAAGGTGCTGGACAAATGTGACATAGGGCATGCACCAGGCTGACTGCACAAGTGCTTCCACAAGCTCCCTGCATTTATGCAGGTACAGTAATGCAATCCAGTTCAACATTGCAATATCGCTCAATATATGTTGTTTTTTTTTGGTTTTTTTTTTTAATCAAATCTGTATTTAAAGAGACACTATAGAGACCCTAAAGAGACCCTGACCACTTCAGCTCAATGAAATGGTCTGGGTGCCAGGTCCCCCAGGTTTTAGCCCTTCAGATTTAAACCTAGCAGTTTCAGAGAAACTTCTATGTTTACATTGCAGGGTTAATCCAGCCTCTAGTGGCTGTCTTCCTGACAGCCGGTAGAGGCGCTTCTGCGACGATGGATTCGAAAATCGCATTCAGCGTGCAGAAAATCCATAGGAAAGCATTGAGAAATGCTTTCCTATGGACTGTATGAATGCGCACGCGCGGCTCTTGCCGTGCATGCGCATTCCGCTCCACTCGGGAGCTGACGTTGGCGGGGGAGAAGAGGTCACCAGCGCTGAGGGAGCCCGGCGCTGGATTAAAGTAAGTAACTGAAGGGGGGGACCTAAGGGTTATATAGTGTCAGGAAAACGAGTTTGTTTTCCTGACACTACAGTGATCCTTCAAACAAACCCCAACTTCTTTGAAGAGTAAATTTAATATATGTTATTAGCTCTCCACTTATATATTGGTAGTGGCTATATCACTTAGTATTCGTTTTAGCTTTGCATGTATTGTAGGGTGCATGAAAGAAAAAAAAAAAAAAAAAAACACACACACACCAACATCACTTTCATATCAATGACGCCTCCCTAAATATATTTTGCATACCACCCCACAAATACACTCCCATCTGACGTATGTAATTAGGGCAAAAGTATTGAGAACTGTTTATCTTCCCAAGGAGTGGGATGTGGCTATGGGAGGTGGTCAGGGCTCTTCAAGGATACATTATGTTACTTAATTTAAAGGAACACTATAGTGCCAGGAAAAACTAATTTTCCTGGCACTATAGAGTCATTAGGTGCCCCCTTCCCTCATGGCCCCCCTCACGCTGGGCTGAAGGGCTTAAAGCAATTAACTTATCCAGCGTGGGCTCCTTCGACGCTGGTGACCTCTCCCTGCCAATGTCAGGTCCCGAGTGGAGCCGAATGCGCATGCGCGGCCAGAGCCCATAGGAAAACATTACTCAATGCTTTCCTATGGGGATCTGAACTCACATTGCGTGAGTTCAATGCGATTTTCACACTGAGAATTGCGGAAGCCCCTTTAGTGGCTGTCGGTGAGACAGCCACTAGAGGCTGGATTAACCCTGCAGTGTAAACATAGCGGTTTCTCTGAAACTGCTATATTTACAGCTGCAGGGTTAAAACTAGGTGGACATGGCACCCAGACCACAAGTATATATATATACCTATAGTGGTCCTTTAAGTAAACCAAAATCTTAAATCATTTATTATAGTGTGCATCTGGAATTACAGTCTTGGCTTAGCATTAAAGGGAAACTCCAGTGCCAGGAAAACGATCTGTTTTCCTGGCACTGGAGGGTCCCTCTCCCTCCCACCCCCCAATCCCCAGTTACTTAAGGGGTGAAAACCCCTTCAGTGACTTACCTGAGGCAGCGGCGATGTCCCTCGTCGCTGTCTCCGCGACGCTCCTCCTCTTCATTGCGTCGGCCGGTGGGCGAGACTGATCTCGCCCACCGGCCGAGGGGACCTAATGCGCATGCGCGGTAATGCCGCGCATGCGCATTACATCTCCCCGTAGGAAAGCATTGAAAAATAATATGGGGTTTTGAGCGACGCTGGAGGTCCTCACACAGCGTGTGACCTCTAGTGGCTGTCTAATAGACAGCCACTAGAGGTGGAATTAACCCTGCAATGTAATTATTGCAGTTCATAAAAAACTGCAATAATTACACTTGCAGGGTTAAGAGTAGTGGGAGTTGGCACCCAGACCACTCCAATGAGCAGAAGTGGTCTGGGTGCCTAGAGTGTCCCTTTAATGCAAAAAAATGAGTAGAGGATACCAAACAAATGGAAGGGGTGTCATACGCTATATCCAAGAACTACACATTTTTCTCCAAAATCTGGGACCCTTGGACCCAATTCCCAAAAACCGACATAAACTGACAACACTGAAGAGAAATTTCCTCATCTCTTTAAGCTCACACAAATATGAAATAAACTCCCTAACTCTATCTCTACACAGCTCCAACAGTTACCGCAAATAGGTAATTAGCTGACAGCCTACTGGAATATCCGAATTATCCAGATGTGTCAGTTCGCTCATTTCATCTTTTCACAATACTGATGTTACTACTTCAACTGTTCAATTAGACTGTATTACAATTGTTAAATCTACAAGATATTCTGTCCGCTATGTATAATCATATGTCGAACTGTAACATGATGTACCATCGTAACATGTCTTTTAGTGTTCTTATACTAATGTCAAAAATCTGTATGCATTGTTTTCTTTTTCTTCATTGGAAACACGAAATAATAAAAAAAAAAAATAACGTGAAAAAATGTATGCCTATATAGTGCAGAAACCAAATTGCTAGTACCAATGCAGGTGCTTCTCGCACTATATTCTAAACGGTTATATATATTTTGTTAAATGGCACCCATAGGCGGCTATACATACATTCAGTAGCAAGAGACAAGGTACTATCCCTCAACTACTAGAATGCAACTGTCATCTATTTTTAGACTAAATCTTGAAGGAGGAAGGATAAATCTTCAGGTAAGTATGAATTTTCTCCAGGATATGTTTATATCAAAGTTAATCTAGAGTTTTAGGAATACAAAGTTGTATTGCCTCAATCGATGGGTGGATTGCCTCAATGCTTTTCCTATGGGGATTTAACGGATGCAGGGTGTCCTCATGCATAATGTGAGGATATCCAGCATCATTTAATTAAGGGACTCAGAGTCCACTAGAATCCAGACAGTCACTGGTAGACAGCCATTTTTATTACTACAACGCAAACATTGCTGGACTAAGGGGGACAGGGAAATTGCACCTAGACCACTTCATTGAGTTGAAGTGGTCTGGGTTCCTATAGTGTCCATTTAAATGTGCAACTAGACGAAGGGTCAGTGAAAGGGTCACTAATAAAGGCTTGTTCTTTTGGAACACTAAAAATAAATTAGTGTATTCATAGTCTACTTTATCCATGTGGGTGGGTTGGTCCTGACCATATCGGTTATATATATGCTTGCTCTTATGAGATTAATCCACTTACTTGGGAAATGCTTCCCTACTGGGACTCTCTGCAAGTCAAGGCTAAATAGGATCCTGGAATGAGACACCTGTGGCAGGGAGGGGTGCAAAACCCAGGGGTTGGCCTAGACCGCTACAATTATAAACAAGGTCAGGAGGGCTGCACTCACCTAAACATGCATTTATTCATGGATTTATTACAGGGTGCTACTGAGACCAAAATACAAAATATACAGATCAGTGCACTCGCTTGTTAACTAAACAGTGATTTCAAATCCTAAAAAGTACTATTTAAAAACACCTCAACTAGGTAAAAAAAAATGGGGGTTTGGTTACACTATATGATCATACACATATATATATATATATATTTTTTTTTTTTTTTTTATTGTTTTGGGTGGTTAAAGCAGGTATATCACAGTAAAATAATATGGTTTCTTGCAATTAGATCCACTTAATGGCCAAACGGTATTGATAAAACAGTTTCCATCGGGGACATACTAAAAGGAATGACAGATTGGAATGCCCATAGACTTTAACAAGGCAGTGGAATGCCCATAGAGAATAATAGAAGTGAAAGGAATGCCCATAGAGAATAATGGAAACAAAATATTTCAATTAGAGATAAAACTATAAGACATATGAAATAAATCTTTTGCTACAATACTCTCCAGATTTTTTAAATTGAGATTAGGTGGGATTATTATTACTTTCTTTGGAATGACAAGGGTGAATGACTAAAGAGAATGCCCATGGACTATAATGGGAGGCAACACAAACTCATTCACATGTAAATCTGTGTTACATAGCAAATTCATCTTTAGCACAGGTGTTCCCCAAATACAGCAGTAGATTGTAAAATTAAAAGTAACTGGGATTATAGCTCTTTTTTATGGAATGACAGTTAAATGATTCAATGGAATGCCCATAGACTATAATGGGAAGCAATATGTGACTTGGAATCTGAACCGTGAAACATATCAAGTAAATCTTTTGCAGGTTACTCTACGAGTTCAGTGGCAATTTTTGAAATTGAGATTAAGTAGGATTTTATAACAAGACACGGAGGCTCATATTGCATATCCCTTTCTTTACTGTCCACAAATAGCAGCAAAGGATACAAACAGAATGAAAAAAGAATGAACATGTGATAACATAGGCCCCTCCCCGCTCAGGTCCCAGTATAACAGGCAGCACTTCCCTTCCATTTCCCTCTTTCTTTGCTGCTCCGACACAAAGTACATGCCATTTTCTCTTCATATTCTCTTGTATACTAATTTTGTTCATTGATATTTTCTCTCATTTATTTGTATTTATTTATCCACTTATTTATTCATTTATTCAGTTTCTTTCTTTTCATTCTGTATTACAGTTTAGTATTTTGTCTCATTGTACCTCTATGTCCATCTGGTTTTTCCATTAGTCTCAGGGCCCAGACCTCCCCTGTCTATGTAGTCTTGTCTCCTGTCTGTATTTTCTGCCCGGGCGCCTTTTTGCGCATTTTGCGTTCTCTCCCTCATGCGGGTGCCGCGAATCCCGCGAGATTTCCGGCGGCCATTTTCAGACATCCTGTCCCTACATTTTAGTGTGTCACTGGTCTGGGCCCTGGTGAGAGCGATTTTTCTTAGTTTCTGTTTAGCTGTTTGGGTGACTAACCCATACATTCTTTTCTATTCCCTATTACTCCTGCTAGTTTCTCAGCATGCCTAAACCCAGACTATCCGCTGGGTCCACTCCCTCTGGGGAGTCTGATACCCCACTCATTAGGACTGAGGCTCCTGTCACCTCAGACATATCGCCTTCTATGGCTGATGGAAATACCCACCCCGGTGGGGCACAGTTTCTAGCGCTACAGCGCTCAGTAACAGACGCCATTATGGCAGCTATGGGGTCTATGTCCTCCACCCTCTCCCACGCCGTTTCACAGGCCCTCTTGCCACATCCTTCAGACGAGCAACTTTCGGGCCTATTGACGCCCCAGGGAGAGGTGTCTAAAGAGGGGTTCAAAAAGGCTACCCGTAAGCCCAAGCATTCCTCTGCCTCCAGAAACACCATGACTGGCGTACCTTCGGTCGCCCCAGAAAGCGTGTCCCATCCACGCAAAAGAGCCTTTCCGCGCCAGGCAGAACGGGCGCGGCTATGGAAATGTGCCAGAGCACAAATTGAGAGCGACACCGACTCAGAAATCGGGTCAAATGAGGAGGCTATGAACAAGTCGGATACCGACTCTGATGCGGATGCCGCCGATGGCGCTCTTGACCTCCTTTCTTCTGCTCAGGCAGAGATGCCCGGAGGCGAGACAGGGACCAGGAACCCCGCGGCTGCGGGGTCCACCCTCGTGGATCCTTCGGGGGTCCCACTCTTCGACCCGGATGACCTACACCATCCGAGGTCGGCAGAGTGGCTCCCGGCTGACCACGTTGCCACATACCTGGAAAATTGGGTCAGAAAACCCTTAAGCAAGGCGGCCCGCAACAAACTGAGGGCAGAGTGTCCTAGGCCTGTGGTGCCCAACAAGGTTTGTGACACTCCAGAGGTAGATCCCAAAATGACCCAGTTCCTCGCTAAAATGGGCTGGAATCCCCGTAAAGGACTGGAGTCCGCATTGAAATCCTGCCAGGACAAGCACCTGGACATATTCGGCCCTTTGGCCAAACTATTTGACTTGGAGGAAGACGCCAGAGCGGAAAACCGCATGTCAACCCTGAAGACCTTAGAGGTTGGGTCCAGAGAGCAATTTGTATTGCTGGGAGTGTAAATACCTCCCTATCTATAGAAAGGCGTAAGGCCATATTATTCAAAATTGTGCCCAAACTGGCCAACCTCGCCCTTACGGAAGCGGGTAAAGACGCCCAAGGACTCCTCTTTGGAGATTCCTTCATAAAAGATTTAGGGCGCTTCTGTAACGGAGCTCTGTGTACTCCGACCGAGTACCCTCCGTTGATGGATGCTCCTAGCGCTTACAGAGGACTCCAAGCACTGCAGACGACACCACAACCACCGCACGCTCCACAACCGCCGTAGCTTAACTGGAGCCGCGCCGTCTTCCTTCCACCCTGGAATGAACCTCCAGCATTCAGGACCGTGTGGGGAAGACCTCTCCCCCAGGAGAGCGTATCCGGAACAAGCTCTTAAAAGAGCTAAGTGATTAAGCTCAGGGGAATATGCAGAGCATAGCAATCCCCAGTGTGATACAGCAATTCCCTCCAATAACGAGACAAGGCTACGTTTTGAAGGGTCAAGAAGAACTGAGGACTGGGACACCCAGCCTGCTTTTTATTACAAAAAGGTACACACAGGACACTCCCAGGGGGAGGTTGAAATTAACCAATCACATACATGGTACCACCACCACGTCTCCTCCCCTCAGATAAACATATAACATAATTATAGCATACAGTAAAAATACAGTTTTCACACATAAACTGTAACTTTAAAACTATACATTCTCCATAAAAATTACATATTCAGACTCCGCATACATCAAACATAAACACTTCCAAAAATCAGCCAAATCCCTCCAGCGGATCAAAAGTTAGCTGGAGGTCCCTTTATGACCGACCGCAAGCACAATTTCCTGCCCAAAACAGTTCCATAGATTTGGGCTGTGCGGCCGGTCAATTTCATGCCGAAAAACGACTAAGTCCCATTTCGAACGGGACTTAGTCTCTGGAGCTGCAAGTTCAGTATGGAAGAAGGTAAGGGTCAGCGGTGTTCGGTAAAATGTGTAGCCGATTTCAGTTCCACAGAATCTTTAGCATACACCGCTGACCGCATTCGACTGAACAAAGATGGCCGCCGCCACGTGCAATTAACCTGCAGTAACCTCACAGCCTGGGAGGTAAATTGCCTGCACACTTTAACTTCTGGGTGGTCCGCCTGTGTGGTACTTGGTTCAGTAAGCCCTATTTACTGAACCAAGTGGGGGAAAGCCAGGAACAAGTTATTTTACAGGTCTGGGGACATAGTCTTAAAGGGGTATTGTTCAGCAAAGTCACAATATGTCCCCAGACGGTTCTTAAAGGGCCATACACACCCAATAAAAGTTAATACGTTTTCAGGGGCACAATCTTCCAGGGGCCATAGTCATGAGGAAGGAGGCTGGCAAATAGGCTTCTCCACAATCCAGGGAAGCAGGGCAATTTTCCATTTAAAGGGCCAGTTACAAATAGCGATTTGTAACAGCTTCGTTGGAGCATTCACGGCTCTGGACAAGGCCCAAGCCTCCATGAGACGAGTATTCCAGGGGCGGGTCTCTACCAGGGCCGGCAGACTCAGGAGCCGTCTGTCCGGCCGCAGCTACCCCCAATCCCGTGGCACGGGAAGAGGCTCCTTCCAACACCATAGCCAGTACCAAGATGCCTCCCGCCCCATGTTTTTTCCGTCCCGCGGACGTCCATGGCGATCCAGAGGCCTTCGGGGTAACCCAAGCTCAAGACGACCATACGGTGAGTTGCCTCATACCACACATTTCTTCTCCGGGTTACGTAGGGGGCAGACCAAAATTTTTTCCCAGCCTGGTCACAAATCACTTCAGACCCCTGGGTACTGAACACTATTCAGGGTTCAATATAGAACTCACCAGCCACCCCATACACATTCCCCCTCCTCGACCGATCCGCCTTTCCCTCCAGGATCGCGGACGGATCGACGAGGAACTTTCAACCCTCCTTCTCAAATGGGCTATAGAACAAGCACCCCCCAACCCCGCAGGTGTACTAAGCAATATCTTCCTGGTGGAAAAGAAAGACGGCCAATTGAGGCCAGTCATAAATTTGCGCCCCCTCAATGCCGTAGTCAGGTACCGCCATTTCAAGATGGAGGGTATTCACCTGCTAAGGGATCTCCTCCTCCACGGAGACTGGCTAGCGAAACTAGACCTAAAAGACGTGTACCTGACAGTGCCGATAGCGGCGGCATCTCGGGACCTCCTACGCTTTTACAGGACTATTAACCTTTACCGTTCTGCTATCTCAGCGATTCACCAAGGTTTCGAGGGCCGCCCCGTGGGACAACACCCCCTAGTGTGCAGACTCCTCAAGGGTTCTAGATTTTCAAGACCACCCAGGCCCCGCTACTCCACGACCTGGGATGTCTCAGTTGTATTGGCTTTCCTCTCATCCTGGCCCGCTAACGCAGGGCTCTCCCTCAAACAGCTGTCTGCCAAATTGGTTTGCCTGCTCTGCCTCATCTCATGCAAGAGAGTCTCGGATGTCAGTGCACTGGACTTCGATGCCAAGTCATATACCCCGGACGGGGTAACTTTCAACATCAGCAGGCGGACTAAGACTTCCATCAAAGCGGTATCATACCCTAGTTTCCCTACCTCTCCTTCACTATGCCCAGTGACCTGCCTTCGCGAATACGAAACTCGCACCAAACCACACCGCTCTACCGTCTCTCCTCAGTTGTTTTTATCTTTCCGTCCTCCTTTTCATCCGGTTTCTAGCACTACCTTGTCACGCTGGGTGAAATGGCTGCTGTCCCAAGCAGGCATTGATACTACGATATTTGGCGCCCATTCAGTCCGGGGGGCATCAGCCTCTTCTATGATGTCGGCAGGCGCACGCTTAGAAGACATTATGAGGACAGCTGACTGGTCTAGGGAGTCTACCTTCCGAGAATTCTACTTTCGGCCGGCCCCACATACATTCGCTGCGGTAATGGATCAGCTTTAAACTTGCAATATGAGCCTCCGTGTCTTATGAAATTACATGATTTTGCTATTACATGACGAAAAGTCATGATTTTATTAAAGACACGGAGGCGAGTATTGTCCCACCCTTTTTGTTGTTCTTACACACTTGTAATAATGTATTTCCCCCCCCCCCCCCGAATTACTCATACCACGACACACTGCATAGTATGGTTCAGTACGGTAAGTGGGGCCATCCTTAGACATTGTTGTTTCAATAATACTGGATATATCAATTGTTTTGTGGGACTGTGCATATGGGGGTCATTTTCTCACCGGTGTAACCTTGAAACTAGTTGCAAGTATCGACTTTAACCTATCGGCTCCTGTTCCTTTATGTCTTCACAGCTTAATCCGGCAAGACAGCAAGCAATGGTCCGGTTTATAGGACTCTTCCCGTTGTTCTCCATCGGTCCTATGGATTCTATGGTCAAGCTTCCCAGTTATTGATGTTCTACCTTCTTCGGTTTTAAGCTTTTACCTTGGGACTTTATTCTCACACTACTCTCGTTCTGGACATTTTACCTTGGTCGCATCTTCAGAAAGAGGGAAATGGAAGGGAAGTGCTGCCTGTTATACTGGGACCTGAGCGGGGAGGGGCCTATGTTATCACATGTTCATTCTTTTTTCATTCTGTTTGTATCCTTTGCTGCTATTTGTGGACAGTAAAGAAAGGGATATGCAATACTCGCCTCCGTGTCTTTAATAAAATCATGACTTTTCGTCATGTAATAGCAAAATCATGTAATTATCATTGTTTTCTATAGAATGACAATGGTGAATGACTAAAGAGAATGCCCATAGACTATAATGGGAGGCAACACAAACTCATTCACATGTAAATCTGTGTTACATAGCAAATTCATCTTTAGCACAGGTGTTCCCCAAATACAGCAGTAGATTGTAAAATTAAAAGTAACTGGGATTATAGCTCTTTTTTATGGAATGACAGTTAAATGATTCAATGGAATGCCCATAGACTATAATGGGAAGCAATATGTGACTTGGAATCTGAACCGTGAAACATATCAAGTAAATCTTTTGCAGGTTACTCTACGAGTTCAGTGGCAATTTTTGAAATTGAGATTAAGTAGGATTATCATTGTTTTCTATAGAATGACAATGGTGAATGACTAAAGAGAATGCCCATAGACTATAATGGGAGGCAACACAAACTCATTCGCAGGTAAATCTGTGTTACATAGCAAATTCATCTTTAGCACAGGTGTTCCCCAAATACAGCAGTAGATTGTAAAATTAAAAGTAACTGGGATTATAGCTCTTTTTTATGGAATGACAGTTAAATGATTCAATGGAATGCCCATAGACTATAATGGGAAGCAATATGTGACTTGGAATCTGAACCGTGAAACATATCAAGTAAATCTTTTGCAGGTTACTCTACGAGTTCAGTGGCAATTTTTGAAATTGAGATTAAGTAGGATTATCATTGTTTTCTATAGAATGACAATGGTGAATGACTAAAGAGAATGCCCATAGACTATAATGGGAGGCAACACAAACTCATTCGCAGGTAAATCTGTGTTACATAGCAAATTCATCTTTAGCACAGGTGTTCCCCAAATACAGCAGTAGATTGTAAAATTAAAAGTAACTGGGATTATAGCTCTTTTTTATGGAATGACAGTTAAATGATTCAATGGAATGCACATAGACTATAATGGGAAGCAATATGTGACTTGGAATCTGAACCATGTAACATATTGTGACAGATCCTTACAAGTTCCTGATGTCTGTTGAAATAATCAAGGGAATTACAGTTTATATCCTCTATTCGTTCCATTTCCTTCGTTCGTATGGTTTGCATGAATCCACTGTGTAAAGTATAGGTGGCTGCCATTTCGGGACTTTACACGTGTTCGCGGTCATCTTGCGCACGAACAGCGGTGTTTACCAGCCATCGTCTGGAACTAAAATCGGCTACGCTACAAGGCGAACACCGCTGAGACCTCTATAACACCGGGAATTCGTGCAACAACTACCGAACGCCCTGCTGTTCGGTAGAAAGACTTAACAAGCTATGGGGATTCAAGCGACCACCGAGATTCGACTGGATGGCACGAATTTCATGTCTTTTCACCGTACGAACGGAGACCGACCGCAAGGCCAAAACTTATGGAACTATTTTCGGCTAGTTGGTCTGTGCGGTCGGTCAAAACTTTGGAACCTTATAACTCCCGAACCATTTGTCCGAATTGACTGATTTTTAGGTATGTTGGTCCCCTGGACAAGGGCTATCTGGGGATACCGGACTTAACGCTGTTTATGGAGATTGAATGTATAATTTTAAAGTTACAGTGTAAGTGTGAAAACTGTATTTTTACTGTATGCTATAATTATGTTATATGTTTATCTGAGGGGAGGAGACGTGGGGGTGGTACCATGTATGTGATTGGTTAATTTAATCCTCCCCCTGGGAGTGTCCTGTGTGTACCTTTTTGTAATAAAAAGCAGGCTGGGTGTCCCAGTCCTCAGTTCTTCTTGACCCTTCAAAACGTAGCCTTGTCTCGTTATTGGAGGGATTTGCTGTATCATGCTGGGGATTGCTATGCTCTGCATAGTCCCCTGAGCTTAATCACTTAGCTCTTTTAAGAGCTTGTTCCAGATACGCTCTGCTGGAGGAGAGGTCTTCCCCACACGGTCCTGGAGGACAGAAACCGATCCAGGGTGGAAGGAAGACGGCGCGGCTCCAGTTAAGCTACGGCGGTTGTGGAGTCTGCGGTGGTTGTGGTGTCGTCTGCAGTGCTTGGAGTCCTCTGTAAGCGCTAGGAGCATCCATCAACGGAGGGTACTCGGTCGGAGTACACGGAGCTCTGTTACAATTATGTTAACTGTTTATCTGAGGGGAGGGGATGTGTGGGTGGTAACCTGTACATGATTGGTGATTTAATGCCTCCCCCTGGGTGTGTTCTTATTGTATGCAACTCTAATAAAAAGCAGGCTGGGTATTCCAGTCCTCAGTTCTTCTTGACCCTTCAAAACGTAGCCTCGTCTCGTTCTTGGAAGGGGATTATTTGGGAATATTACTCTGCTCTTTTTACAGCTGAACCTGACTCTCTCTCTGGATATCGTGTATGGGATTATACCAGCTTTACTTCTCCACAGCAGCTTGCAGGGAAAAGGACGTCTCCAACGGCAGATACCCTCTCTCCACCTGGGTAGCCGTTACATTGGTTGGCAGCAGTCGGATGGTCCTTTTATCCAAGGAGCAAGTGCTGAATGGAGTCTCAGTATGCCAAGCTGAAAAGACCCACACTGAAAGATTTATTGGAGAGTCGTGGTAGGAGTGCCAGTAACAGACCACGGAGAGAGACGATAGCTGACCTGCTGGAGCTGGACGAAATGGATAGGTCCATGGAGGTAACTGAACCTATTGCACATGTCAGCGAAGACGATGTACTTACGGCTATTGTACAGCGGAGACTAGCCTTGTATCCAGAAACATCCACGGAACTAATAAACCAGCTGTTCTGGGACACAAAGGAAGAGATAGAAACTAAGAGGAGACAAGAAACGGAACTGGTATTAGCTAGACAAGCCATTACACATGCAGTTCCTACTCCTCCACCCGCTGCTACAGGGAAGAAAATACAGTTTACTGCGTTTAAAGCTTTTGTAGAAAGTGAGGAAGAAATAGATGGATATTTGGCGGATTTTGAGAGGCAGTGCTCACTACACCAGGTACCACCAGACCAATGGGTCACTATTTTGTCTGGTAAATTGTCGGGCAAGGCCAATAGAAACATAGAATGTGACGGGCCGAATGGTTCTTATCTGCCATCTAGTCTGTCAGTTTTCTAAATACTTTCATTAGTCCCTGGCCTTATCTTATAATTAGGATAGCCTTATGCCTATCCCACGCATGCTTAAACTCCTTTACTGTGTTAACCTCTACCACTTCAGCTGGAAGGCTATTCCATGCATCCACTACCCTCTCAGTAAAGTAATACTTCCTGATATTATTTTTAAACCTTTGTCCCTCTAATTTAAGACTATGTCCTCTTGTTGTGGTAGTTTTTCTTTTTTTAAATATAGTCTCCTCCTTTACTGTGTTGATTCCCTTTATGTATTATAAATGTTTCTATCATATCCCCCCTGTCTCGTCTTTCCTCCAAGCTATACATGTTAAGATCCTTTAACCTTTCCTGGTAAGTTTTATCCTGCAATCCATGAACCAGTTTAGTAGCCCTTCTTTGAACTCTCTCTAAGGTATCAATATCCTTCTGAAGATATGGTCTCCAGTACTGTGTACAGTACTCCAAGTGAGGTCTCACCAGTGTTCTGTACAATGGCATGAGCACTTCCCTCTTTCTACTGCTAATACCACTCCCTATACAACCAAGCATTCTGCTAGCCTTTCCTGCTGCTCTATTACATTGTCTGCCTACCTTTAAGTCATCAGAAATAATCACCCCTAAATCCCTTTCCTCAGATGTTGAGGTTAGGACTCGATCAAATATTCTGTACTCAGCCCTTGGGTTTTTACGTCCAAGATGCATTATCTTGCACTTATCCACATTAAATGTCAGTTGCCACAACTCTGACCATTTTTCTAGTTTACCTAAATCTTTAGCCATTTGGCTTATCCCTCCTGGAACATCAACCCTGTTACATATCTTAGTATCATCCGCAAAAAGACACACGTTACCATCAAGACCTTCTACAATATCACTAATAAAAATATTAAAGAGAATGGGTCCAAGTACAGATCCCTGAGGTACCCCACTGGTGACAAGCCCAAGCTTCGAATATACTCCATTGACTACAACCCTCTGTTGCCTGTCACTCAGCCACTGCCTTACCCATTCAACAATATTGGAATCCAAACTCAAAGATTGTAGTTTATTGATAAGCCTTCTATGTGCAACAGTGTCAAAAGCCTTACTGAAATCTAGGTAAGCAATGTCTACTGCACCACCCTGATCTATAATTTTAGTTACCCAATCAAAAAAATCAATAAGATTAGTTTGGCATGATCTCCCTGAAGTAAACCCATGTTGTCAATGATCTTGAAATCCATGTGTTTTTAGATGTTCAACAATCCTATCCTTTAACATGGTTTCCATCACTTTCCCCACTACTGAAGTAAGGCTTACTGGCCTATAGTTGCCCGACTCCTCCCTATTACCTTTCTTGTGAATGGGCACAACATTCGCTAACTTCCAATCTTCTGGGACTACTCCTGTTATCAATGATTGGTTAAATAAATCAGTTAATGGTTTTGCTAGTACACCACTAAGTTCTTTTAATAGCTGTGGGTGTATTCCATCAGGTCCCATTTACTTATTTGTCTTTACCTTTGACAGTTGAAATAGAACCTCTTCCTCTGTAAACTCACGTGTAATAAATGACTCATTTATCCTTTTTCTTAACTGAGGTCCCTTTCCTTCATTTTCATCTGTAATGAAGCCATTCGGGCTCTTTCGGGCTCTTGCGCCAGAGGATATTTAACAGTACCAGCAAGTTAAAAAGGCACTGTTAACCCGATATGCTGTGACCCCAGAAACCTACCGCCGCCGCTTCCGGGAGTCCAAGAAAAAAGTTGTGGACTCCCACATGGAATGGGCTAATAGGTTACAGCGAGTGGCATCACACTGGGTACAAGGGTGCAACGCCAACACTGGAGAAGAAGTACTACAACTATTTTTATTAGAAAACTTCTTCCAAGGTGTATCTGCTGACTTACAGGATTGGGTAAGGGACAGACGACCTAACAACCTAAGTGAGGCAGCTCGGCTGGCGGACGAGTACGCCGAAACCAGGAGAGTGAGCCAAAGTACCCCAAGGCCAGCTAACAAAGTGGAACCACGTACCACAGCTGCCACCCCTCTCCCGGAGTTCCGTGCTCCCATACCACCAGGGCCAGCTCGCCCTCAAGGGCACAACAACTACCCCCGAGACTCGCCTAGAATCACCTGCCACCGGTGCAACAATCCTGGACATATCGCACGAGTCTGCCCACTGGGGTCAGCCGCTAATAATAATTGGAGGCGCACCTTACCCACCACAGAGAACAACACCACACGTACCTCTGCTGCCCACTGTATAGAGGCCGAGGTGGGCCCAGAGGAATGCTTGGGCATCTTGTATGAGGCGGATCCGATACAAGCCGCATCCCCAGATAATCGCCAGCACCATAGGCAGGAAGTACGAGTGAATGGACAAATAGCCCAAGAAATGAGAGATACGGGGGCTACCATTACCTTGATACGACGACACTTGGTAAAACCAGAGCATCTGGCCAAACACACCATTGCTGTCCGTGTCGCAGGGGGAGCTGTATTTCGTTTACCCACGGCCCGGGTGCACTTGGACTGGGGGGTCGGGTTAGGAACGACCACGGTGGGCATCATGGATAATCTACCCGCTGAAGTCGTATTGGGCAACGATATTGGCCCCCTGACTTCAGCCTACTTACCCACCACAGATGCAGCTTGCCCCGTAACCACCCGAGCCCAGAGCAGGCTTGCAGATGACTCCACAACAGGCCGGGAGACCCAGGTAAGCCAAAACACAGACACGTAGGTCACACATAAGAGAGAGACCTTTAGTTTGGGACACCCCAGAAGAGTTTGGGAGGGAAACTAGAGAGGACCCAACCCTCCAGAAATATCGGGAGGTAGCAGCCAGTGGGGGAGATGAGCAGGAAAGTTTTGTGTGGGAAAATGACAGGTTATACCAACTGACTGTAAGTAGGAAGAGAGGCTGTGCCCCTTCACAGAAGCGCCAACTAGTGGTACCCAGAAAGTACCGGTTGGAGCTTCTCCGAATTGGCCATGATATTCCCTTAGCAGGACATTTGGGGGGTAACCGCACCGCCTATCGAATCACCCAGACCTTCTTCTGGCAGGGGATTTCAAATGATGTGCAGCGCTACTGCAGTACATGCGACATATGCCAGCGGGTAGGGAAAAGGGGGGATCACCCTAAAGCTCGACTGTCACCTATGCCCGTGATCGAGGAACCGTTTAGCAGGGTGGCAGTCGACCTGGTAGGACCCCTACCTAACCCCAGTCCATCCGGTAAGAAATATATACTCACTGTGGTGGACTACGCTACCCGCTACCCGGAAGCCGTCGCTCTGACGAATATCCAGGCTGACACTGTCGCCAGTGCCCTAGTGGGGATATTCACCAGAGTGGGCTTCCCACGAGAAATACTGTCTGACAGAGGGACTCAATTTACCGCAGATCTGACCCAACAGTTATGGAAGGTCTGCGGTATTCAAAACCTCCTCAGCTCGCCATACCACCCCCAGACTAACGGTCTCTGTGAACGCTTTAATGGTACCCTGAAGCAGTTGCTAAGGACCTTTACAGCGGAATAGAGACTGGGAGCGATACCTGCCGCACCTCTTGTTTGCATACCGAGAGGTACCGCAGGAATCCACGGGGTTCTCTCCGTTCGAGCTGCTCTACGGAAGAAGAGTTCGAGGTCCCCTCAACCTCATCCGGGAGCACTGGGAAGGAGAGATGGAACACGAGGGGGTCCCCATTGTGCCATATGTTCTGGAAATGCGGGACCGCATGGAGCAGTTGGCCCGGATGGCACGGGACCATCTCTATGCGGCCCAGGGTCAACAGAAACGTTGGTACGATCGGGGCGCCCGACAGAGAACATTCCAGGTGGGACAGAAGGTTCTAGTACTTAGACCAGTAAAGGGAAATAAACTCCAGACCTCTTGGCAGGGCCCTTACAAAGTAGTAGCGCAGGTCTGCGACACTACTTATGTAATTGCCAGGAACAACGATGAGAGAATCCAGAAAACTTTTCATGTTAACCTACTAAAAGAGTACCAAGAGCGGCCAGAGGATATTGCCGCTATATGCATTCCCGCTACCGAGGACCCCGATAACCTACCCATCCCAGACCTTTTAGCACCCAGATAATCCCCTAGCTTACTGGACACGATCCAACTAGGGGAGCGACTAACCGCAGCAGAAAAGGGCCAACTTAGGCAGTTGATAATAGAAAATAAACTAACGTTCTCCCAGGAAGCAGGATACACCATGCTAGCGACCTACTATGTCGAGACCCCAGGACAAACCCCTCTTAGACAGACCCCTTACAGAATCCCTGAGGCAGTCAGGGAGGAAATGAAAAAGGAAGTGCAGTTTATGTTAAGGTTAGGAGTCATAGAGCCATCTGACAGCCCCTGGGCTTCGCCAGTAGTCCTAGTGCCCAAAAAGGACGGAGCTACTAGATTTTGTGTGGACTATAGGCGATTCAATGACCATACAGTGACAGATGCGTACCCCATGCCCAGAGTGGATGAGCTATTAGACCGCATTGCCAGGGGGAGATATCTGACCACCATTGATTTATGCAAGGGATACGGGCAGATTCCCCTGGCCAAGGAGGCTATCCCCAAGTCGGCGTTCGTCACCCCATTTGGCTTGTACCAATTTA
Organism: Pelobates fuscus; assembly: GCF_036172605.1. NCBI lineage: Eukaryota > Metazoa > Chordata > Amphibia > Anura > Pelobatidae > Pelobates > Pelobates fuscus. Next base: position 101,016,606 of record NC_086324.1, on the reverse strand, counting down.
GGGTCATGCCATTTGGGTGAAGAACGCCCCAGCTACCTTTCAACGCTTGGTAGATAAGACTCCTTGATGGCTTCCAGGACTTCGCTTGCGCGTACCTGGATGACATTGCGATCTATAGTGAAACATGGGGGGAGCACTTAAGACATGTAGAGACCGTACTGGATCAGATTCGGGCAGCGGGCCTGACTCTGAAGCCAGAAAAGTGTAACTTCGGCATGGCCGAAGTCCAGTACTTGGGACACAGGGTAGGGTGTGGGAAACAACGCCCAGAACCCGCTAATGTTGAGGCGGTAGCCAACTGGCCCACACCAAGACTCAAGTATTGGCATTTTTAGGGACGGCAGGGTACTACAGAAAGTTTGTCCCTGACTATAGCGCCATCGCCAAACCCCTGACAGACTTAACTAAAAAGAACTTGCCTAGGGTAGTCCTGTGGTCTCCAGCCTGTGAAACAGCCTTTCAAGCCTTGAAAAATGCTCTAATCCACGCACCTGTTCTATCTGCCCCCGTCCCTAACAAAAGATTTGTCGTTCGTACAGATGCATCCATGTATGGACTGGTGGCAGTTCTGAGCCAGATCGGAGAGGATGGGGGAGAACACCCTGTCACGTATCTCAGCAGAAAACTGTTACCCAGAGAAGTGAGTTACGCGGCAGTGGAAAAAGAATGTTTAGCCCTAGTCTGGGCCCTAAAGAAACTTACACCATACTTGTATGGGCAGGAATTTACTTTGATTACAGACCATAATCCCCTGGTATGGCTGAACCGAGTAGCTGGAGACAATGGACGCTTACTGAGATGGAGTCTAGCGCTACAGCCATATAATTTTTCCATTCAGTATCGCCCTGGCCGGTTCAATGGAAACGCAGACGGACTGTCCAGGCAAACGGAACTTTTACCGTAGCAGCAGACCGGACAGCCCCAAGTTGACCCGAAAAGGATCAATCCGGGTCTGCCGGAGTGTTCCACAAAAGGGGAGCAGTGTAACAGATCCTTACACGTTCCTGATGTCTGTTGAAATAATCAAGGGAATTACAGTTTATATCCTCTATTCGTTCCATTTCCTCCGTTCGTATGGTTTGCATGAATCCACTGTGTAAAGTATAAGTGGCCGCCATTTCGGGACTTTACACGTGTTCGCGGTCATCTTGCGCACGAACAGCGGTGTTTGCCAGCCATCGTCTGGAACTAAAATCGGCTACGCTACCAGGCGAACACCGCTGAGACCTCCATAACACCGGGGATTCGTGCCACAACTACCGAACGCCCTGCTGTTCGGTAGAAAGACTTAACAAGCTAGCACCCTAAATTTGGGGGGGGCCCTAAATTTAGAATAAGGGGTGGGGACCAATTGACCTCCACCCCCCCCCTGGCCCACACCCCTGCACAGTGGGTGGGGCCCTAAATAAAAATTTAACCCCCTATCACTTCCCTACCCCCAAAAAATAACCCCTACCTACACCCCTCATCCTAAAAATAATGAGGGGGGACCATAAGCTAGATACCTGTAAAAAATAAAAAAAATAAAAAACTTACCCATTGATGTCTTCTTTCTTCTAAAATCTTCTTTTTTCAGCCCAAAAAAAGGCCAATTAAAAATCCATAATAACCGACGCACTTTAAAAAAAAAATAATAATAAAACAAGCGGGAAAAAAAATCCATCTTCACCTGGAGAGCTTCGCGCAGACTGAGCTCTGCAGGGCGAGGGAAAGGGTTATAAAGCCTTGCCCCGCCCTGCAATTAGGCTCAGAGCACTCTGATTGGTGGGTTTAAGCCATCCAATCAGAGTGCTCTGACAGGTAAGTCTCTACATTTACCTGTCACGGAACTCTGATTGGTTAGCTTGAAATCCACCAATCAGAGTGCTCTGTGTCATTTTACACCGTGTGGGAAAGTTCTTTGGAATTTTCCCACGCTGTGTAATTAAACTCATAACAACACTCTGGTGGATTTAAAGTAACCAATCAGAGAGTTATGAGTCAAATTACACAGCGTGGGAAAATTCCAAAGAACTTTCCCACGCTGTGCAAAATGACACAGAGCACTCTGATTGGTGGATTTCAAGCTAACCAATCAGAGTGCCGTGACAGGTAAATGTAGAGACTTACCTGTCAGTCTCTTCATTTACCTATCAAAGCACTCTGATTGGATGGCTTAAACCCACCAATCAGAGTGCTCTGAGCCTAATTGCAGGGCGGGGCAAGGCTTTATAAGCCTTTCCCCACCCTGCAGAGCTCAGACTGCGCGGAGCCCTCCAGGTGAAGATGGATTTTTTTTTGCGCTCGTTTTTTTGGGGGGTTTGTTTTTGATGTGCGTCGGTTATTATGGATTTTTATTTGGCCTTTTTTGGGGGCTGAAAAAAGAAGATTTTAGAAGAAAGAAGACATCAAATGGAAAGTTTTTGTTTTTTGTTTTTACAGGTTTCAAGCTTATGCCCCCCCCTCATTTTTAGGATGAGGGGGGTAGGTAGGGGTTATTGTTTGGGGGGAGAGGGGTGACAGGGGGGTACATTTTTATTTAGGGCCCCCACACACTGCGCAGGGGTGAGGGCCGGGGGGGAAGGACAATAGGTCCCCCCACCCCTTATTCTAAATTTAGAGCCCCCACCCACCGCACAGGGGAGGGGGCCGAGGGTGGAGGACAGTAGATCCCCCCCCTTAATCTTATTTAGGGGGGAGGACAGTGTAGCGTTACTTACCTTTTCCAGGGGCCGGCCGCGGTCCTCTCTTCAAGCCGCGCGCGGTCCTGCGGCTCATCCGACGGCTGCAACAGGAAGGCGGGCAGTGACCGTGAGAAGCGGTCACATGTTCCGCCTGAATCTAAGAGCGCGCCGCGGGTCTCGGGCGCGCTCTTAAAGAAACAGTGGGAGCCTAAATTGGCAAAAGGCTCCCATTGGCCCCTGTCATGCCACACTCCCCATACACTTACCTTTTGGGGGTGTGGATATGACAGGAGCCAATCACATTAACTTAGAAGGTACTTATACTAACCTCTTTCCCTTAGTCCTTGCCCTATCGTGGTTTCTGTTCCAGTTCCCTTTAGCGCATGTTGTGTTCAGTTGTGTTTCTTCGTATTGACCTTTGCTTTGTTTCTGACTATGTTATCTCTTTATCCTTATCTGTTCTGTTTCCCGGCTTGCTGTTTACTGTGTACCAGACCCCGGCTAGTCCTAGTTTACGCTGTCTCTTTGTGCCCTTGACCTCGGATCGTTCCTGACTCTGTACTTCTCCTATTACGTCGAGTCCGGCCACTCTAAGGTCCGGTAGACGTATCTTTCCTCTGTGCTGTCTTCTGTTGAGTTGAATCCTGCGAGTTGGGGTATATTTTCATTACAGACAGTAGGTCACCCTCCCCCCTCATTCTTATTTAGGGCCCCCACCCACCGCTCAGTGGTGGGGGCCGGGGGGGGGGGAGGACAGTAGGTCCCCCCAATTGTAATTTAGGGCCTCCACCCGCCGCTCATGGGTGGGGGCAGGAGGGAGGACAATAGGTCCCAACCCCCTTATTTTACTTTGGGGCCCCCACCCGCCTGCAAAAGATTTACTTGATATGTTACACGGTTCAGATTCCAAGTCACATATTGCTTCCCATTATATTCTATGGGCATTCCATTGTATCATTTAACTGTCATTCCATATAAAAGAGTTATAATCCCAGTTACTTTTAGTTTTATAATCTACTGCTGTAGATTAGTCATTCACCATTGTCATTCTATAGAAAACAATGATAATCCTACTTAATCTCAACTTCAAAAATTGCCACTGAACTCGTAGAGTAAGCCTGCAAAAGATTTACTTGATATGTTTCACGGTTCAGATTCCAAGTCCCATATTGCTTCCCCTTATAGTCTATGGGCATTACATTGTATCATTTAACTGTCATTCCATAGAAAAGAGCTATAATCCCAGTTACTTTTAATTTTATAATCTACTGCTGTACTTGGGGAACACCTGTGCTAAAGATGAATTTGCTACATAACACAGATTTACCTGTGAATGAGTTTATGTGTTGCCTTCCATTATAGTCTATGGGCATTCTCTTTAGTCATTCACCATTGTCATTCTATAGAAAACAATGATAATCCCATTTAAACTCAATTTCAAAAATTACCACTGAACTCATAGAGTAACCTGCAAAAGATTTACTTGATATGTTTCACGGTTCAGATTTAGTGATGTACTGAACTGTTCGCCGGCGAATAGTTCCTGGCAAACATAGCGTGTACGCGTTCGCCACGGCGGGCGGACACATGCGCGGTTCGATCCGCCCCTTATTCATCATCATTGAGCAAACTTTGACCCTGTGCCTCACGGTCAGCAGACACATTCCAGCAAATCAGCAGCAGACCCTCCCTTCCACACCCTCCCACCTCCCTCCCAGCATCCATTTTCGATTCATTCTGAAGCTGCATGCTTAGTGAGAGGAGGGAAAGGGTAGCTGCTGCTGATTAGATAGCTAGGCTAGGGTATTCAGTGTCCACTACAATCCTGAAGGACTCATCTGATCTCTGCTGTAAGAACAGCACCCCAAAAAGCCCTCTTTAGGGCTAGAACATCAGTCTGCTTTTTTCCTGTGTAATCTAATTGCAGTTGCCTGCCTGCCAGCTTCTGTGTCAGGCTCAGTGGATACTGTGCCCATTTGCCCAGTGCCACCACTCATATCTGGTGTCACAATAGCTTAAGCTTGCATTTAAAACCAAAAAAAGTTTTTCACTGTAATAGATTGAAGAGCAGTTAGTTGTCTGCCAGCTTCTGTGTCAGGCTCAGTGGATACTGTGCCCATTTGCCCAGTGCCACCACTCATATCTGGTGTGACTATAGCGTGCCTTTAAAAACAAAAAAAGGGTTTCACTGTAAGCTAATAGCAGTTAGTTGTCTGCAAGCGTCTGGGTGTCAGGCCTTCAGCGTGTGCTCTGCCAACCTCCGCAAGTGTTATTTGCCACTCATATCTGGTGTCTCTATAGCGTGCATTTAAAACCAAAAAAACTTTTTTCACTGTAATAGATTGAAGAGCAGTTACTTGTCTTCAAGCGGGTGTGTCAGGCCTACAGCCTGTGCTCTGCAGACCTGTGCCAGTGCACATTGCCACTCATATCTGGTGTCTCTATAGCGTGCTTTTACAAAGAAAAAAAGGTTTCCAGTGTAAGCTAATAGCAGTCAGTGTCCTTAAAGCGTGTGTATCAGGCCTACAGCGTGTGCTCTGCAGAACTATGCATTGCCACTCATATCTGGTCTCACAGTAGCTTTCACGCATAGTACCACTAATCCCCAAAAAATGACAGGCAGAGGCAGGCCACCCCGCAGGGGCCCATCGTGGTCGTGGTGCTGTGATTCCCTTTTGCCCTAGAATAATGCCCAGTTTTCAGAGGCCACGTACCCTGAACTTGTATGTTCTTAGGACATAGTTGACTGGCTAACACAGGACACCCAATCTTCTACAGCCTCCGCTCGGAACCTTGACGCACCATCCTCCTCCAGCTTAGCTTCAGGCACCTCTCAAGATACCACTCACCCGCCTGCCGCCACCACCAAAACTAGGACCACAGCCGCTTTACTTGGTATGTCAGAGGAGTTATTCACACACCCGTTTGAAGAAATGAGTGATGCGCAACCATTATTGCCAGAGGATGTAGATAACAGGGATATGTCTCAGGCAGGCAGCATTACACACATGGACGTACGGTGTGATGATGATGTTGTACCCGCTGCTGCTTCCTTTGCTGAGTTGTCAGATACAAGTGAAGCCGTTGATGACGATGCGTCCATGGATGTCACGTGGGTGCCCGCTCGGCTAGAAGAAGAACAGGGCGAAAGTTCAGATGGGGAGACAGAGAGGAGGAGGAGGAGACGAGTTGGAAGCAGGGGGAGGTCGTCGCAAGGAGCTAGTGGCACAGTCAGACAGCATGGATCGGCACCCGGGGTCAGCCCGACAGCACGCCAATCAACGCATGCTGTGTCCACCACCAAAATGCCGTCATTGCAGAGCTCAGCAGTGTGGAATTTTTTTGGTGTGTCTGCCTCTGACAACAGCGATAACATTTGCAACCTGTGCCAAAAGAAACGGAGTCGTGGGAAGTCCAACACCCACCTAGGTACAACCGCTTTGCGTAGGCACATGATCTCACATCACAAACGCCTATGGGATCAACACATGAGTACAAGCAGCACGCCTACTCTAAGCCGCCATCCTCCTCCTGGTCCAGCATCTTCAGCCACGTCAACCACTGCCGTCCTCCTTGCCCCCTCTCAACCATCCGCCACTCCGTCTCGCGCCTTGAGCAGTTCCCGCTCATCTGCCCACAGTCATGTGTCTGTCAAGGACATGTTTGAGCGTAAGAAGCCAATGTCACAAAGTCACCCCCTTGCCCAGCGTCTGACAGCTGGCTTGTCCGAACTATTAGCCCGCCAGCTTTTACCATACAAGCTGGTGGAGTCTGAGGCGTTCAAAAAATTTGTAGCTATTGGGACACCGCAGTGGAAGGTACCCGGACGAAATTTCTTTTCACAAAAGGCAATCCCCAACCTGTACTCGATTGTGCAAAAGGAAGTAATGGCATGTCTGGCACACAGTGTTGGGGCAAGGGTCCATCTGACCACTGATACCTGGTCTGCAAAGCATGGTCAGGGCAGGTATATCACCGACACTGCGCATTGGGTAAACCTGCTAACGGCTGACAAGCATGGAATGCGTGGCTCTGCAGAGGAGTTGGTGACACCGCCACGACTTGCAGGCAGTCCTGCTGCCACCTCCTCTACTCCTCCTACTCCATCCTCTTCCATAACCTCCTCGGCTGAGTCCTCTTCTGCTGCTGCGTTTTGCTCCACATCAACGGCAGTGTCACGCCGTCTTGGGTTTGACTTGATTGAAAGCAGAGAGTCACACCGGACAAGCACTCCTGTCCGCCCTGAACGCACAGGTGGAAAAGTGGCTGACTCCGCACCAACCGGAGATCGGCAAAGTGGTTTGTGACAACGGAACAAATTTGTTAGCGGCATTGAAGTTGGGCAAGTTGACACATGTGCCGTGCATGGCACATGTGTGTAATCTGATCGTACAACGCTTTGTGCATAAGTACACAGGCTTACAGGACGTCCTGAAGCAGGCCAGGAAGGTGTGTGGCCATTTCAGGCGTTCCTACACGGCCATGGCTCACTTTGCCGATATCCAGCGGCGAAACAACATGCCAGTGAGGCGCTTGATTTGCGACAGCCCGACACGTTGGAATTCAACACTCCTAATGTTCGACCGCCTGCGCCAACAAGAAAAAGCCGTTAATGAATATTTGTATGACCGGGGTGCTAGGACAGCCTCTGGGGATCTGGGAATTTTTTTGCCACGTTACTGGACGCTCATGCGCAATGCCTGTAGGCTCATGCGTCCTTTAGAGGAGGTGACAAACCTAGTCAGTCGCACCGAAGGCACCATCAGCGACATCATACCATTTGTTTTCTTCCTGGAGCGTGCCCTGCGAAGAGTGCTGGATCAGGTCGTAGATGAGCGTGAAGAGGAAGAGGAAGAGTTGTGCTCACCATCACCACCAGAAACAGCCTCATCAGCATCGCTTGCTGGACCTGCGGCAACACTGGAAGAGGATTGTGAGGAAGAGGAGTCAGAGGAGGAATGTGGCTTTGAGGAGGAGGAGGAAGACCAACCACAACAGGCATCCCAGGGTGCTCGTTGTCACCTATCTGGTACCCGTGGTGTTGTACGTGGCTGGGGGGGGAAGAACATACCTTCATTGACGTCAGTGAGGAGGAGGAACGGGAAATGAGTAGCTCGGCATCCAACCTTGTGCAAATGGGGTCTTTCATGCTGTCCTGCCTGTTGAGGGACCCTCGTATAAAAAGGCTGAAGGAGAACGACCTGTACTGGGTGTCCACGCTACTAGACCCCTGGAATAAGCAGAAAGTGGCGGAAATGTTACCGAATTACAACAAGTCGGAAAGGATGCAGCATTTGCAAAATAAATTAAAAAGTATGCTTTACACAGCGTATAAGGGTGATGTCACATACAACGGGAATCTAACAGGGGGAGAGGTGGAAGTCATCCTCCTCCTCCCACGACCACGCCGGCAAGGACAGGACGCTTTAAAGACGTGTTGTTGATGGAGGACATGCGGACCTTTTTAAGTGCTACGCATCGCCACAGCCCTTCGGGATCCACCCTCAGAGAGCGACTCGACCGACAGGTAGCAGACTACCTCGCCTTAACTGCAGATATCGACACTCTGAGGAGCGATGAACCCCTTGACTACTGGGTGTGCAGGCTTGACCTGTGGCCTGAGCTATCCCAATTTGCGATACAACTTCTGGCCTGCCCCGCTTCAAGTGTCCTGTCAGAAAGGACCTTCAGTGCAGCAGGATGTATTGTCACTGAGAAGAGAAGTCGCCTAGGTCAAAAAAGTCTAGATTACCTCACCTTTATTAAGATGAATGAGGGATGGATCCCGAAGGGACTGACACTGGGCGATACATTCGATTAAAAAAGGCCTGATGAGATGAGCTGCCTTGGGCTAAAAATGGTCCACACATTGCTGTATTTTAGCTCTGAATGCCGGTTGACTTGCGTGACTTATCCGCCACCAAATAGGGTTCAAGCTGCCATGTTTTAGGGCACTTTCTGCCTGTGAAACAAACATCAATTTTTCTGGCCGCTGCAACAGCAGCGGCTGCAACAATACCAAATTTTTCAGGCATGTGTACATGCCTAATTTTTAGACCCTCTGGTGCTGCACTGTGGCTTCAAAAAACAAACCAAAAAAAAGGCACATAGTGACCCCATGTAGGGGGAACAGTCCCTATTCTGCCCTGTGTCAGTGTGTATCATGGTCTCTGAGGACGAATACTAAACACACCACTCCTATCTGGTGGCACATTAGATTGCCCGCGCAGTGACCCAAATTTGAAGTAAGAGGACCGACCAAGCATCTTCTTCCATCTCCCTGTTCAGAAATCGCTGCCATATCCATACAAGTTGTACATAATGTCCAGAATAGTTTTCCAGGGACAAATGTTGTAGCCTGTTGAAAGAGGTGACCTTGCTCGGGTCCCAGGTGTGCGGTTCCTAAAATCGCTGCCATATACATGTCCACTGATAGGAGACGCAACAGGTATTAAACTGATAAGAATAGTACACCACTCCTATCAGTAGGTCCCCCCATTGGGATTTATGGCCCCCACCCACCGTGCAGGGGTGGGGGTCGGGGGGGGGGGTCGGGAGGACAGTAGGTCCCCCCCCAGTGTGTATCAGGGTCCCTGAGGACTGGTGTCAATCCATACCTGCCAAGTGACCCTATGTAAGGGGAACAGTCCCTATTCTGCTCTGTGTCCGTGTGCATCATGGGCTCTGAGGACAGGTGTCAATCCATATGTCAAGGTGTCAATATGTCATATGTCAGGTGTCAATCCATATTCATTACGATTTAGGAATGTTAGGTGATTTCTGCCCTTAATGGATTAAAACCAGACACTGCATCAACTGTGTAATTTTCCATGGGAGTTTTGCCATGGATCCCCCTCCGGCATGCCACAGTCCAGGTGTTAGTCCCCTTGAAACAACTTTTCCATCACTTTTGTGGCCAGAAAGAGTCCCTGTGGGTTTTAAAATTCGCCTGCCCATTAAAGTCAATGGCGGTTCGCCGGTTCGCAAACGTTTGCGGAAGTTCCCATTCGCGAACCGAAAATTTCGGGTTCGCGACATCACTATTCAGATTCCAAGTCACATATTGCTTCCCATTATAGTCTATGGGCATTCCCTTGTATTATTTACCTGTCATTCCATAGAAAAGAGCTATAATCCCAGTTACTTTTAATTTTATAATCTACTGCTGTACTTGGGGAACACCTGTGCTAAAGATGAATTTACACAAGTCACATATTGCTTCCCATTATATTCTATGGGCATTCCATTGTATCATTTAACTGTCATTCCATATAAAAGAGTTATAATCCCAGTTACTTTTAGTTTTATAATCTACTGCTGTAGATTAGTCATTCACCATTGTCATTCTATAGAAAACAATGATAATCCCATTTAAACTCAATTTCAAAAATTACCACTGAACTCGTAGAGTAACCTGCAAAAGATTTACTTGATATGTTTCACGGTTCAGATTCCAAGTCACATATTGCTTCCCATTATAGTCTATGGGCATTCCATAGAAAAGAGCTACAATCCCAGTTACTTTTAATTTAATAATCACCTGTGGTAAAGCATAATTTGCGATGTAACACAGATTTGCCTGTAATGGAGTTTATATTTTACTTCCCATTTTATTCTGCGGGCATTCTCTTTAGTCATTCACCATTGTCATTCCATAGAAAACATTAATAATCCCACCTAATCTCAATTTAAAAAAATGACATTGAATCTGGAGAGTATTGTAGCAAAAGTTTTTTTTCATATGTCTAATAGTTACATCTCTAATTGAAATATTTTGTTTCCGTTATTCTCTATGGGCATTCCTTTTACTTCCATTATTCTCTATGGGCATTCCACTGCCTTGTTAAAGTCTATGGGCATTCCAATCTGTCATTCCTTTTAGTATGTCCCTGTCCATCGTGACTGATGCATAATTTTACAAGCAGTTCTAAACAATGATGCAGTTTTATCAGTTTAACACAAACATACACTAAGCACTACAAAAAAAAGTAGACAATATGTAAAATTAAATGCTTGTAAATTTTAAGGAAGCAAACAATAAAAAGAAAACTTTTATGCATACATAATTTATTTTTACGCAGGTCAGTGGCACAATAATTCGTGGGTGCTGTTTAGTGCATTCACACACTAAGCCCTGGGAACCTATAGACCCTTGTAGTCTTATATAGAACACTGATAGACACATACTTGCACCTAAAAGAGAGCTTTTACACTAAATGAGTCTTTATTACCCCGCCTGAAACAATTTACACTGACATATATCACAATGCTCCAGTAACACTGTACAATAACGATATAAACATAGCATCTAAAGCAACAATTACCTTACTACAGCAAAGCTAGCATGCAGGCTCCTTCCTGTTATACCCACTCACTGGTTTGGTACCCGCCCAATGGGCTCTCTAAGAGGCGATTATTGACATTGCATTTCACCAATCAAAGCTACGTGGTGGAACACGAATTCTAACCAATAGGAGAAAGAATCTAAAAGACGCGGCCGCACCGGAAGTTACGTTGGGACGGGGGTGTGCGCCAGCTAGGTAGGGATTTTTCACGGGGTAGGGGAAATTAACGCCGCAGTGCGCACGCGCGGCTCAGTACTCCCGTCGGAGGTACAGCGCGCGTGCGCAGTAGTGGCCAGGGTGCACTCCACACACCGCGCATGCGCAGTATAGGGGTAGGGAAATTTGATGGCTATTAGCCCTGTGAAATCTCCCTACCCCTATACTGCGCATGCGCGGACTCTGAACATTAGATTAAAGCCTCTCCCTGCTCTCAACACTCTCAGCCATCCAAGGGGAGGGTAAAGTATGGTGGGGGTTTCTGTGAACTATATGGGGGGTCTGCGCAGTATGATGGGGGGGGCTGCGTAGTATAATCAGAGGGCTGTGCAGTATGATGGGGGGGCTGCGTAGTATAATCAGGGGGCTGCGCAGTATGATGGGGGGCTGCGCAGTATGATGGGGGGCTGCGCAGTATAATCAGGGGGCTGCGCAGTGTGATGGGGGGCTGCGCAGTATAATCAGGGGCCTGCGCAGTATAATCAGGGGGCTGCGCAGTATAATGGGGGGGCTGCGCAGTATAATGAGGGGGCTGCGCAGTATAATGAGGGGGCTACGCAGTATGATGGGGGCTGCGCAGTATAATCAGGGGGCTGCGCAGTATGATGGGGTCTGTGCAGTATAATCGGGGGCTGCGCAGTATGATGGGGGGCTGCGCTGTATATTGTGGGGGTCTGCGCAGTATATGGGGGGCTGTCTGCGCAGTATATGGGGGGCTGCTCAGTATATTGTGGGGGGTCTGCGCTGTATATGGGGGGTCTGTGCAGTATATGGGGGGCTGCCTGTGCAGTATATTGGGTGGGTCTGCACAGTATATGGGGGGGGCTGCGCAGTATATTGGGGTGGCCTGTGTGTTAGATGTGGGGGGCAGTGTGTTAGATGGAGGGGCTGTTCGTTACATGTGGGGGGGGGGCAGTGTATTATATTTGTGGGCTGTGCGTTAGATGTGTACATCCCTATTTTCACAGAAAAATATTTATTTCCTAGATATCATATGCCATGGCCTACTTTTTGCTACGAAACCGCAGCCATCTAGTCATTCGCCAGAGAAGGATGGGAAACTGCACCCCAGCGAGAGGGACTGCCCCACATCTGCAACCAAATCCGTCGGTCACCGAATTCAGTAATCTCTGTCTCTTTGTCCCTTCTGTATGTATGGTACTCCCAATTCTTATATTTAATCCGGTGTGTCTCCCACAATCTTTGTGTCTGTCTGCTGTATGTATGTGGCACGCAAGTCTGCATGCACTGTGCCTGTTATGCCAGTCACTCTAACCTGTTTATTTATGTTTGTTTGTGTCACAGCTCTGACAAGCATTCTCCTATGGGACACGAAGTACATGAAGAGGAATGAAGAAGCCCATGTTTGATGCTCGTCTCCAGGTTGGAGAATTTAATTTATAAGTAATGAAGTGGCATCTGACACGTGACAAGCTGCTCCTGTTTGCACAGCAACTTCAACATTGTGTTCTGTGATCACGGCATAGTTCAGAGGTAGGTAACCTTAGTCAGTCCAGATGCTGTGAATTACATCTCCCATAATGCTGGCAAAGCATTATGGGAGGTGTAGTCCAAAACATCTGGAATACCGAATGCGTTTGAATGAAAAGTAAGGTGTGTGTGAATGGTCAGTAACAAGGGTTGAAGCCTTGACGTGGCGTTACTGCTCACATGTGTATTCATGTGCCAATTCAACCAATGTGAGTCACTAATACTTATGAGGTAACCATAAATACCGTGACTATGGAGAATTAAACGCCTGTATCACCTAAACACTGCTTATACTGTGACCGTATCTCCTAAACACTGCTCACACTGTGACCGTATCTCCTAAACACTGCTCACACTGTGACCGTCTCTCCTAAACACTGCTTACACTGGGACTGTATCATAAAAACTGCTTATACTTATCGGGATCCATCAAAGGTGAAGTCTAGGGTTATATACTCCATGCCACTTTAATCAGGGGGGGTAATAAAGTTTTCCAGATATAGTGCCCCAGTTTGGTCAAGTTTAAATCATTATATATACTGTTTTCTCAATTCCAGATCAAGTTTCTGTTTGATGTGGGAGGCAGCTTAAAGCATTATACACTAAGTGCATTTTCTGTATTTTAGATCTGGTGTCCCAGTACGGGATAGAGACCATCGTTCTGTTTAACAAGAGGATAGTTGTGCATCATCTATGACTGGCGGCTCAGCAGGAATTCAACAAGTTCTTGAGATGGAAACCTCTGTTGCATTAGACCCAATTCTGATATTATGACCGAACCCTAAAGCACTTAATATTTTTATGATATTTTATTTATGTATTTTGAATGTTGTGCAAAGACCCCAGATGGTCACTGTTCCACTTGTATTCCAGTGGCCATGAAGGGCAGGTGAAGGTAGTTTTTATTTGACTTAAAATGTCCTTTGTATGCATCTTCTTTCTCAAGGTCCTCTTCAGCTCCTGGAGCGTTAATCTGCCAGAAGTCAACGGAAGCGCTCTACTCAAGTGTATGCATTAGCTCTGTCTTTTGTCAAAAGTAGAAAAAATACTTAAGATAAAGTTGTTCCTGTTTGCTCTTAATTTGTGGGCGTCGCAGGGATGCTTTAAGTCAAAATTGAAAGCGCTCTATCATTCTTTCTATTCTATGCCTCTAATCCTCAACATGGAAATTGTAGTTTGTAATAATAGAAAATATGTAGATTGTAATATGCGTTCTGGTTACGTTCTGGTGAGTTTTAACTTAATTTTTTATTTTTACAGCTCCCGAGGGAAGGAGCAAACCGCCTTGAGGAGTCTCTGCATAAGAGACTATTGGATACAGAAGGCTGTACTAAAGGAAGATCTCATCACAGCATCATCCAAGTCCTAGTCAGGAGTATATGAGGCATCTTAAGAGTAAAGAGCGGCTAACAATATCTGATAATAGGCCACGTGCAATTATTATGTATATTTTTTCACTATTTTGTTACATTACAAATGAACAAATATTGTTAGACTTTTTGTTTAATGCTGTTCCCTGCAAAAAAATAATATTAAAACTCCAAACAATTTTGAAATGTGTATCTGTAATCAACGTTAACCTGCTAATTACTGTGGGACAATGGAGAGCAACCCCAAACTGGTACTCTATCAAACAATCCAGGACTGTTCGGAAATATGGCTTTGTATCAAACTATGATAATTTATGGTGCACATAGGTCCTCTTGTCACTGTGCCTATGGAAAGTTTTGCTTATAACAGTGATGACTTTCAAAATATAGCAATAAGCAGAGTAAGAAGTTGCTCTTTAAAGGGACACTATAGGCACCAAGACCACTTCATCTCGCTGAAGTGGTTTGGGTGCAGTGCCTATGTCCCCTTAACCCTGAAATGTGAAATATTGAAGTTTCTGAGGAACTGCAATAATTACCTTGAAAGGTTATCTCATCCTCTATTGGCTGTTTACCAGACAGGCACTAGAGGCGCTTCAGGTCCTTAGCGGAGACCAACTACGTGAAATGACACTGGACATCCTCACGCTTTGCATGAGGACAACCAGTGTCTTTAAAAACGCTATAGAAAAGCCTTGAGTTAATGCTTTCCGATGTGGAAGCCCAAATGTGTGCGCAGGAGGGACCTGATGTTGGCGGAGCCTGACCTAACAATCAGGTAACTGACAAAAAGGGTGAAGAGGGTGTTAGAAATACAGTTTGATATTCCTAGCACCATAGGTTTCCTTTAAAACAAAGAGTCTTTACCCCATTTCTAAATTTATATAGGTTCCCAAAACATCTATAACGCCAAAAAGGCACTCCAATCTGTGTTCAACAATAGAACCTGAGGACCTACGGTCACAGTGTAAGCAGTGTATAGGCGATACGGTCACAGTAGGAGCAGTGTTTAGGAGATACGGTCACAGTATGAGCAGTGTTTAGATGGTGCGGTCACAGTGTAAGCAGTGTATAGGCGATACGGTCACAGTATTAGTCAATGTTTATGTGATACGGTCACAGTATAAGTCAATGTTTATGTGATACGGTCACAGTGTGAGCAATGTTTAGGTGATACAGGCGTTTAATCAGGGGCGTATTAGCCGCGAGGCAAACAAGGCATTTGCCTTGGGCGGCATTTTCCAGGGGGCGTCAAAAAACGCCGCCCCCAAATGCCCAGGGCAAATGTCTTGTTAGCCTTGCGGCTAACAGACATGCTGGGCTGGTTGCTGGGCAGGCAGGCGGGCGGGCGGCCGGCGAGGGAGCTCTTCCCCTGAGCTCTCTGCTCAGCTCCCTCGTGCGCCGCCTGCAGAGTGAGACTGGGAGCCGGAATATGATGTCATATTCCGGCTCCGCCTCCCAGCCTCACTCTGCGGGCGGCGCGCGAGGGAGCTGAGCAGAGAGCTCAGGGGAAGAGCTCCCTCGCCGGCCACCCAGCCTGCCCGCCAGTGCCGCCCTGCAGCCACTGGACCACCAGGGAATGGGAGAACCCCCCCACCCCCAGCATTCCCAAAGGTAAGGAGGCTGGGGGGGGAAGTAAATAAAAAAAAGGGTTAATGTGTGTGTGTGTGTCTGATAGTGTGTGTGTGTGTGTGTGTGTCTGACTGTGTGTCCGACTGTGTGTGTCTGTTAGTGTGTGTGTGTGTGTGTCCGACTGTGTGTGTCTGTTAGTGTGTGTGTGTGTGTGTCTGACTGTGTGTGTGTGTGTGTCTGTTACTGTGTGTGTTAGTGTGTGTGTGTCTGTTAGTGTGTGTGTGTCTGTTAGTGTGTGTTTCTGACTGTGTGTCCGACAGTGTGTGTCTGTTAGTGTGTGTGTGTCTCACTGTGTGTGTGTGTCCGACTGTGTGTGTTTGTTAGTGTGTGTGTGTGTCCGACTGTGTGTGTCTGACTGTGTGTGTCTGTTAGCTAGTGTATGCGTATCTGTCAGTGAATGTGTGTGTATTTAGAAGGCGGGGGAAGGGTTGGGTGGGGGTGACGCGCGCGCGGGGGGGGGTGTCTGAGTTTTGTCCTGCCTAGGGCAGCACAAAACCAAGATACACCACTGCGTTTAATTCTCCATAGTCACGGTATTTATGGTTACCTCATAAGTATTAGTGACTCACATTGGTTGAATTGGCACATGGATACACATGTGAGCAGTAACGCCACGTCAAGGCTTCAACCCTTGTTACTGACCATTCACACACACCATACTTTTCATTCATACGCATTCGGTATTCCAGATGTTTTAGACTACACCTCCCATAATGCTTTGCCAGCATTATGGGAGATGTAATTCACAGCATCTGGACTGCCCAAGGTTACCTACCTCTGAACTAGGCCGTGATCACAGTACACAATGTTGAAGTTGCTGTGCAAACAGGAGCAGCTTGTCATGTGTCAGATGCCACTTCATTACTTATAAATTAAATTCTCCAACCTGGAGACGAGCATCAAACATGGGCTTCTTCATTCCTCTTCATGTACTTCGTGTCCCATAGGAGAATGCTTGTCAGAGCTGTGACACACACAAAAATAAATAAACAGGTTAGAGTGACTGGCATAACAGACACAGTGCATGCAGACTTGCGTGCCACATACATACAGCAGACAGACACAAAGATTGTGGGAGACACACCGGATTAAATCACCGGATTAAATCTGCGCAAGAACTTGAATCTGACAATTTTTATTTTATCAGAGAACTTGTTCAGGATACAGAAAGGAAAAAAGGGAGGGTAAGCGGTTAAGGTACATCGATCTTATTCACATCTTATACATTCAAGAGGAAACTGGTTATTCATTCTCGTGGGAGTTTTTCCGCTGCCCTTGTGCCTTAGGTCTAGTACCATTTCAGGGTTGTCTTTCTCTCCTAAACCTGGGTTTGGTCCGGGGTATGGGAAGGGGTAAACCTGGGGACAGGCTACGGTAGGGGAAGAAGAACAGGGGAAATAGACGTCGGAAGCCCCTCATCTCCCTTTGTCTACTTCTTAGTTAGCACGCTGTGTGCGGTCACTGGGTCTATTCCCTTATCTAACTACTTAACTATGTACAATGTGGGTGTTTGTTCCGTTATGCCCTGTAGATTGTTTAACCTCAGCTTGGTATACCTCAATGTTGGCTGTTGTACCATGGTGTTTGGAGTCGTTGTCTCGCTGCGTCAGAGCAGTTAGGTCTTAGGAGTGGTACTATTCATCCTTTGTGTATATATATATATATATATATATATATGTAATATATGTTATTGTTCTAACACGACCCCCTCCTCCTCCTTCCTCAGATACGCCTCCCATATGTTCCTGGCTTCCACTATGTGGTGTGGGGGGTGTAGCCGCTGGCAGGTTTTAGTTTCATATGCTAGGTTTAGGGAGATCTGTTGGAGAAGGCTAGATCTCTCCGGTGGCTGTTGTTGTTTCCACCCTCTGGCTATTAATAAGTTGGCAGCAATCAAAATATGATATGTTAGGTCGGCATGTGCTTTTGGGAATGGGTCAATCGAGATGAAGAGTAGGGCATTTTCTGGTCTCAGGTTGGTTCTCGTGACCAGTGCCCCTTGTATCACCCCCTCAACTGCCTTCCAGTATCCTCTGATGGCCGAGCAGGCCCACCAGATGTGGAGCATTGTGCCCTACTCTATTAAACATCTCCAGCAAAGTCTCAAGGTGTTGGGATATATGGTCGCTAGTCTAGTCGGTACCAAGTACCACCTATATTGTATCTTGCGCATTAGCTCTAGGTGGGATGCGCATCTGGATCTACCTTTATGGGCTATGAAGGCTTGGTTCCATTGTTCTTCTGAGAAGACTGTACTCAAATCCTTATGCCATGCCTCCCAGGTGTGCGTTTCCTAATATGGCTGCCATATACACGTCCACTGATAGGAGACGCGGAAGGTATTAAACTGATCAGAACAATACTAAACTCACCACTCCTATCTGGTGGCACATTAGCTTGCCAGCGCAGTGCCCCAAATTTCAAGTAAGAGGACCGACCAAGCATCTTCTTCCATCTCCCTGTTACAGAAATCACTGCCATATCCATAGAAATTGTACATAATATCAAGGATAGTTTTACAGGGCCAAATCTTGTCACCTGTTGAAAGAGGTGACCTTGCTCGGGTCCCAGGTGTGCGGTTCCTAAAATGGATGCCATATACACGTCCACTGATAGGAGACGCGGAAGGTATTAAACTGATCAGAACAATACTAAACACACCACTCCAATTGCTGTTATTTATTTACATTTTTTTGGGTGAGGCTTTACACGACAGAGTGCTTCTCCGCGGGACATGTTAACTCACGGGCAGCTGGCTCATCAAGGAACCAGAGCAGCTTGAACGAGGTGACCTTGCTCGGGTCCCAGGTGTGCGGTTCCTAAAATGGCTGCCATATACACGTCCACTGATAGGAGACGCGGAAGGTATTAAACTGATCAGAACAATACTAAACTCACCACTCCTATCTGGTGGCACATTAGCTTGCCAGCGCAGTGCCCCAAATTTCAAGTAAGAGGACCGACCAAGCATCTTCTTCCATCTCCCTGTTACAGAAATCACTGCCATATCCATAGAAATTGTACATAATATCCAGGATAGTTTTACAGGGCCAAATCTTGTCGCCTATTGAAAGAGGTGACCTTGCTCGGGTCCCAGGTGTGCGGTTCCTAAAATGGCTGCCATATACACGTCCACTGATAGGAGACGCGGAAGGTATTAAACTGATCAGAACAATACTAAACTCATCACTCCTATCTGGTGGCACATTAGCTTGCCAACGCAGTGCCCCAAATTTCAAGTAAGAGGACCGACCAAGCATCTTCTTCCATCTCCCTGTTACAGAAATCACTGCCATATTCATAGAAATTGTACATAATATCCAGGATAGTTTTACAGGGCCAAATCTTGTCGCCTGTTGAAAGAGGTGACCTTGCTCGGGTCCCAGGTGTGCGGTTCCTAAAATGGCTGCCATATACACGTCCACTGATAGGAGACGCGGAAGGTATTAAACTGATCAGAACAATACTAAACTCACCACTCCTATCTGGTGGCACATTAGCTTGCCAGCGCAGTGCCCCAAATTTCAAGTAAGAGGACCGACCAAGCATCTTCTTCCATCTCCCTGTTACAGAAATCACTGCCATATCCATAGAAATTGTACAGAATATCCAGGATAGTTTTACAGGGCCAAATCTTGTCGCCTGTTGAAAGAGGTGACCTTGCTCGGGTCCCAGGTGTGCGGTTCCTAAAATGGCTGCCATATACACGTCCACTGATAGGAGACGCGGAAGGTATTAAACTGATCAGAACAATACTAAACTCACCACTCCTATCTGGTGGCACATTAGCTTGCCCACGCAGTGCCCCAAATTTCAAATAAGAGGACCGACCAAGCATCTTCTTCCATCTCCCTGTTACAGAAATCACTGCCATATCGATAGAAATTGTACAGAATATCCAGGATAGTTTTACAGGGCCAAATCTTGTCGTCTGTTGAAAGAGGTGACCTTGCTCGGGTCCCAGGTGTGCGGTTCCTAAAATGGCTGCCATATACACGTCCACTGATAGGAGACGCGGAAGGTATTAAACTGATCAGAACAATACTAAACTCATCACTCCTATCTGGTGGCACATTAGCTTGCCAGCGCAGTGCCCCAAATTTCAAGTAAGAGGACCGACCAAGCATCTTCTTCCATCTCCCTGTTACAGAAATCACTGCCATATTCATAGAAATTGTACATAATATCCAGGATAGTTTTACAGGGCCAAATCTTGTCGCCTGTTGAAAGAGGTGACCTTGCTCGGGTCCCAGGTGTGCGGTTCCTAAAATGGCTGCCATATACACGTCCACCGATAGGAGACGCGGAAGGTATTAAACTGATCAGAACAATACTAAACTCACCACTCCTATCTGGTGGCACATTAGCTTGCCAGCGCAGTGCCCCAAATTTCAAGTAAGAGGACCGACCAAGCATCTTCTTCCATCTCCCTGTTACAGAAATCACTGCCATATCCATAGAAATTGTACAGAATATCCAGGATATATAGTAGAGGGTTGGTCCTATGATAAGTGACAGCGCAGGGGATAACCCTAGATAGATAAATACAAGAGGAGAGAGAGGAGGCTGTCTCTAGATAGTGTGTAAGAAAATCATTAAAAAAAATATGGTTTAAACAGGCATTTCAAAGAGCCAGCGGAATCAATAGACATCAGAGCCTCACCACGACCAAACCTAAAGTGGATTCCAAAATCCCGAGATGTGTCGCGACTTTTGACCAAGGCTGGGGGACAATGTCAAATATACTTCACACTAACTGGCCCATTTTGCTTCACAATCCATTCCTCAAAAACATTCTACCAAACTACCCACCCCTTACAGCACGGAGACCTACCAACCTACAAGACCGCCTGGTCCACAGCCACCTGTCACCATCACCCTCACCCGGTAACTGGTTATCCAGTACCAAAGGGACGTACAGATGCGGCCATTGCAAGGCCTGCCAGTACATCACACCCTCAAAGACTGTTCAATCGACACAATCTAAGATGACCATACCCACTAACGCCTTGGTCAACTGCAGCACCACCCGGGTGGTATATCTGATTACTTGCAGCTGTGGAACACAATATATCGGCAAGACATTCCAACAGTTCCGCAGGAGGATCCTGCAACATATCAATTCTATTGATAATACCATTAACCCTACACCAGTGGCCAGACACATCAGGAATTTCCATGATGGCAAACCTGAAAATCTCAAGTTCCAGGCAATAGAAAAACTATCGCCCAATCCAAGAAAAGGAAATTTTAATAAAACACTACTACAAAAAGAATCCAAATGGATCTATCTCTTTAAAACTTTGGCTCCATCGGGACTGAATGAAGAATTTAACTACACCGCATTCATTCACCGATGACGAGCACTCTATACCCTATCCACGATGTATTAGCACTTATGTTGCATGTACACCACTTGAATACTTCTTAGCTAAAATTATCTACTAAGACACACCCTTAATGATATACCCTTCCTTTATGACCAACCACCAAATATTGTGACCCATATACTATGTATTTTAATCGCTACTATATACATCACCCGTATTGCTGATCCACCATGCCATAAACTTAACCAATTGGCAAATATTATGAGGGACTTCTCCTTATTTAGATCTTTGTCCCTGCACTGATGGGAACTATTATATATCTCCCACTATCTAAGATTATCGTCACCATCAAGTGTTATCATTCAGGGTACATTATCCCCAAATTATGAGGATGAACCATCTCCCCCTTCCCTACCTAATCAGCATGACTCTGGGTGTTACTTTTAGAACATATTAGTTGAACATTACGGGGCATCATTTAGTCAGCGCAGTCTGACTCGAAATGATTGCGTTCAGCCACCGTACGTCTCACTACTGACAATGACGTCACACTCTTTGGTCCAATAAGGAAAATAGGCGGCTTATTTAAACTCGCCTCGATCGGGAAGCCGGTTCCCCCTGAAGAGCCTGTGTTTGGTGAAACGCGCGTCGGGGCTCGATAATCGATCCGGTGTTACTAACTCTATATGATTGTTCGTGTGACCTTACACGCTAAACTTCACAGTACCTTAGCCACTAGCGCTCGGTTACACCGAGGATCATTGGACTCTGACCATAGTTTCCACTCAGCATCCCAGTTTGCTAATCTCTACGGTTAGAGCTAGGTGCCCACAAAGGCACAGCTTAGAATAGCCGTTAATAGGAAGCAGAGCTTTGCTAACGATTTAGGTGCCCACGAAGTCACAGGATATCTCTGGTTAACTCTTTGATTATTCAGGTGCTCATCATAGGCACAGTTTAGAACAGCCGATTTCAGGTAGCACAGCTCTGCTAACCACGTAGGTGCCCACGAAGGCACAGGATTTCTCTGCTACATTTACTCCGACCATTATTTAGGTGCTTATGTAGGCACAGTGTATCTAGTACTACCATAGCCTTACCAGAAGCTAGGTGCCCTTGAAGGCACAGATTAGGATATTAGTGCAGATTATACTGGAACCACTAGCACCCAGGTTGGATACTTTTATACAGACATAGGATTTCTCTGCTACATTTACTCCGACCATTATTTAGGTGCTTATGTAGGCACAGGATATCTAGTACTACCATAGCCTTACCAGAAGCTATGTGCCCTTGAAGGCACAGATCAGGATATTAGTACAGATTATACTGTAACCACTAGCACCTAGGTTGGATACTTTTATACAGACACAATTCTTCGTTATATGTACTTCACTAGATTTATACTAGGATGCTGACCTACTACTATATCCTCCACTAATATAGGGACGCCGGAGTATATTACAAGCGTTACTTTCCCTGTGAGGATACAAGTTAAAAACTTTTATATGCTGTATAGGGCACCAACCCACGATTAAGTTCCCACCCACTACCCGGAATTGACTAACGATTTCCCCTATTCTTCCTGAGATAAGGGGCATTTCTGGCACATTGTAGCCATACTGTGATTTTCGTCTGAGATTTTAGTTACTTTGCACCCATACTTTACGATCTTGCCAGTTAACCAGAATAGGGCAATAATATCGTATGCACTGTACCTTTCCTGCTGTGGGGATCTATTTACTATTTTAGTGTGGTTCTTGCCCTGTCTCTGTCCATTTACGTTTTGTTTATTGTCTACCCGTTTGTACCCACCTTCACGTAGTTCGTCTAGTTGCAGCCACCGTGTCTGCCTCAGGTATCCATTACTGAGACAGTAGTGACTAGCAACTTCGTCAGTCATTGTGTGTGTCTTTAGCATTTCTGAATTAAACCATATTTTTTTTAATGATTTTCTTACACACTATCTAGAGACAGCCTCCTCTCTCTCCTCTTGAATATCCATGATAGTTGTACAGGGTCAAATCTTGTCGTCTGTTGAAAGAGGTGACCTTGCTCGGGTCCCAGGTGTGCGGTTCCTAAAATGGCTGCCATATACACGTCCACTGATAGGAGACGCGGAAGGTATTAAACTGATCAGAACAATACTAAACTCACCACTCCAAGTGCTGTTATTTATTTAAATTTTTTTGGGTGAGGCTTTACAGGACAGAGTGCTTCTCCACGGGACATGTTAACTCACGGGCAGCTGGCTCATCAAGGAACCAGAGCAGCTTGAACGAGCAGCTTGAACGGTGTCCCAATAGCTTGCATTTAAAAACCAAAAAACATTTTTCACTGTTATAGATTGAATAGCAGTTAGTTGTCTCCAAGCGTCTGTGTGTCAGGCCTGCTCATCTGCCCACAGTCAGGTGTCTGTCAAGGACATGTTTGAGCGTAAGAAGCCAATGTCAGAAAGTCACCCCCTTGCCCGGCGTCTGACAGCTGGCTTGTCTGTACTATTAGCCCGCCAGCTTTTACCATACAAGCTGGTGGAGTCTGAGGCATTCAAAAAATTTGTAGCTATTGGGACACCGCAGTGGAAGGTACCCGGCCGAAATTTCTTTTCACAAAAGGCAATCCCCAACCTGTACTTGATTGTGCAAAAGGAAGTAATGGCATGTCTGGCACACAGTGTTGGGGCAAGGGTCCATCTGACCACTGATACCTGGTCTGCAAAGCATGGTCAGGGCAGGTATATCACCTACACTGCGCATTGGGTAAACCTGCTGACGGCTGCCAAGCATGGAATGCGTGGCTCTGCAGAGGAGTTGGTGACACCGCCACGACTTGCAGGCAGGCCTGCTGCCACCTCCTCTACTCCTCCTACTCCATCCTCTTCCATAACCTCCTCGGCTGAGTCCTCTTCTGCTGCTGCGTCTTGCTCCACATCAACGGCACCCCCCCAGCTCCCCAGGTACTATTCCACATCCTGGATACGGCAGTGTCACGCCGTCTTGTGTTTGACTTGCTTGAAAGCAGAGAGTCACACCGGACAAGCACTCCTGTCTGCCCTGAACGCACAGGTGGAAAAGTGGCTGACTCCGCAGCAATTGGATATCGGCAAAGTGGTTTGTGACAACGGAACAAATTTGTTAGCGGCATTGAAGTTGGGCAAGTTGACACATGTGCCGTGCATGGCACATGTGTGTAATCTGATCGTACAACGCTTTGTGCATAAGTACACAGGCTTACAGGACGTCCTTCTTGTCTCTGTACTTAACTGCCAACAGCTCCTCTTGGCGCAGAGCTGAGGTCTCCCCCCTTCGTAGCGTGCAAGTTGTCCTGGGAAACCAGTGCTGTTCTTTTTAATTGTGCCGCAAGCTACTGTATCAAAACAGTACAGTAGCTTGAATAAAGGGACACTTGTATAAAAATTGTCAGTATACAAGTGGTACCCTTTGTTCATCAGAGGGAATATCAGGTCCCAGACAATCTTGCCACTGGTTCCCATATGTTCTGGGCAACCTGGAGGGTCAAGGTGGCTATCCTTTCCCTCGTACACCCGGAAGGCCTAAGTATACCCAGTCTCGCTATCACAGAGCTTATACATCTTTACACCATACCTAGAGCGCTTGGAAGGAACATACTGCTTGAATCCCAGCCTTCCCTTATACTTCATCAGGGATTCATCCACACATATATTCCTTCCAGGTGTATAAGCCTCTGCAAACCTGGCAGCAAAGTGGGTAATCAGGGGGCGGATTTTATACAGCCTGTCAAACTGGGGATGCTCCCTAGGGGGACACAGGCTGTTGTCGCTGAAGTGCATGAAATGCAGAATCATTTCATACCTCTTCCTCGACATACATTAGGAGTAAATGGGGGTAGAGCAGATGGGGCTACTGCTCCAGTAGGAGCGGATGGAAGGCTTCTTTATGATGCCCATCAGCATAGTCAATGCCCAGAATCTTTTGAATTCTTGCACAGTGTGTATCTTTGCCAAAAAAGAGTCCGGATTTGTAGCTCGGAATTGATGGGCATATACATTAGTTTGGGCGACAATGTTCCCCAATACAGGGATCCTTAGGACAGGTGTCTGTGTCAATCCATATCTGCCAAGTGACCCTATGTAGGGGGAACAGTCCCTATTCTGCTCTGTGTGAGGAGGAGGAACGGGAAATGAGTAGCTCGGCATCCAACCTTGTGCAAATGGGGTCTTTCATGCTGCCTGTGCCTGTTGAGGGACCCTCGTATAAAAAGGCTGAAGGAGAACGACCTGTTTTGGGTGTCCATGCTACTAGACCCCCGGTATAAGCAGTCAGTGGCGGAAATGTTACCGAATTACAAGTCGGAAAGGATGCAGCATTTGCAAAAATAAATTAAAAAGTATGCTTTACACAGCGTATAAGGGTGATGTCACAGCACAACGGGAATCTAACAGGGGAAGAGGTGAAAGTCATCCTCCTCTTTCTCCCACGACCACGCCATATCTGCCAAGTGACCCTATGTAGGGGGAACAGTCTCTATTCTGCTCTGTGTCAGTGTTTATCATGGTCTCTGAGGACAGGTGTCAGTCCATATCTCCCAAGTGACCCTATGTAGGGGGAACAGTCCCTATTCTGCTCTGTGTCCGTGTGCATCAGGGGCTCTGAGGACAGGTGTCAATCCATACCTGCCAAGTGACCCTATGTAGGGGGAACAGTCTCTATCCTGCTCTGTGTCAGTGTGTATCATGGTCTCTGAGGACAGGTGTCAATCCATATCTGCCAAGTGACCCTATGTAGGGGGAACAGTCTCTATTCTGCTCTGTGTCAGTGTGTATCATGGTCTCTGAGGACAGGTGTCAATCCATATCTCCCAAGTGACCCTATGTAGGGGGAACAGTCCCTATTCTGCTCTGTGTCCGTGTGCATCAGGGGCTCTGTCAATCCATATGTCAAGGTGTCAATATGTCATATGTCAGGTGTCAATCCATATCCATTGTGATTTAGGAATGTTAGGTGATTTCTGCCCTTTATGGATAAAAACCAGACTCTGCATCAACTGTGTAATTTTCCATGGGAGTTTTGCCATGGATCCCCCTCCGGCATGCCACAGTCCAGGTGTTAGTCCCCTTGAAACAACTTTTCCATCACTTTTGTGGCCAGAAAGAGTCCCTGTTGGTTTTAAAATTTGTCTGCCCTTTGAAGTCAATGGCCGTTCGCCCGGTTCGCCGGTTCGCGAACATTTGAGGAAGTTCGCGTTCGCAGTTCGCGAACCGAAAATTTCGGGTTCGCGACATCACTAGAGAGGACTGATCGCTAACCTCCTGCCCTGCGACTATGGCCCTGGAAGGTATTGCCCTTTGAGACTTTAAATACATGGGAGCAGTGTTCCAACTTTTAAACTGGCACTTCGAATGCAGTCAAAGTGGCTGCCATTAAAGTTGAACACGCGGCCATTTTAATCCAGTTGAACGTGGTTTGCTGTACCTTCGACATTGCGGCTGGAGACTAAGTCCCGTTCGAAGATTCGAACACACGTTTGAACGGTACTTTGTCATTTCTGGGTGTAAAACAGAACTCTGGTAGACAATATAACACCACGCAAACCACCCCGGTTTCACTTCGACACTTCGACAAAGTCAAAATGAGTTTGACGATTCGAACGCCGCCTTCGGATGGGACATATAACTTTTTAGGGCAGAAATAGACCGACCGCACAGCCTGAATCTGTGGAACTGTTTTGGGCATGAAAATGTGCTTGCGGTCGGTCATAAAGGACTTCCAGCTAACTCTTCTTTTATGAAGATTGAATGTATCGTTTTAAAGTGATAAAAATGTATGTTTAAATTGTACGTTATAATTGGGTTACCTCTCAGGCTAAGGGGAGGGAATCTGTGGGAGGTAACCATTGTGTGAGTGGGTAATGTTTAATTGGATGTGGGCGTCTCCCTTGCAGGGGAGAATTGCATAAAAGCAGAGTGTGTGTAATTAAACCAGAGTTCTTCTTGACCCTCAATAAGTAGCCTTGTCTTGTTATTGGAGGGAACTGCTATATCACACTGGGGATTGCTATGCTCTGCATACTCCCTTGCGCTTTTATCACTTAGTTCTTGTTCCTGATACCCTCTCCTGGAGGAGAGGTCTTCCCCACACGGTCCAGAATGCTGGAGGTTCATTCCAGGGTGGACGGAAGACGGCGCAGCTCCAGTTAAGCTACAGCGGTTGTTGAGTCTGCGGTGGTTGTGGTGTTCAGTGCGGTGCTTGTGGTCCTCGGTGCAAGCTAGGAAGTGTCCATCAACGGAAGGTGTCCGTTACAGGTTGCACTGACTGTCCCAATTTATTATACACACAACCCTGTATTATACAGAGAGCACTGACTGTCCAGGGATATTATACACAGACAGTAATTGATAGCTGTGCTGCAAAATGTCCTTGGAAATTTTTTTCAAATGTTGGCAACTATGGCACTGTATCAAAGGAAATGTGTTTGTTTTTTTTAATAATCCCTGGTGGAAAATAATGAATCCTCCACCAGGGATTATAGCAAAAAAAACAACAACACATTTTGTCGGGGGTGGAGCTTAACATGCGGCAGGGGCGGGGTCAAACTGCGGCGAGGGCGGGGTTGAATGTGCCCCCCTACTTTTGTCCCTGGCCCACCCTGTGCCCCCCCCCCCATAAAAACAGTTTTACGACCGTACACTCTCTTGAAATCAGCTTGCTAAACCTTTCTTAGTACAGGACTCTTCGCATCAGCACAGCGTAAAGCAATAGACTTTGGCTACAATTCTCACAAAATACACTTTTTTTTTTTTATTATATTGCAATGACAGATACAATAGTTCTCAGACCAGTTAACCATTCGTTCTCATCCAATAAGAATAATTCTAACCAGATTTTAACTTTCCTAATTAGACTATTATCCCTAATTTCAGGTCGTTTTTTTTTTGTTTTGTTTTTTACAAATTACCAGTAAATATTCTTCCTGCAGTAAGGAATTTATATAACTAGATATCACTATATCAGAGTTCATAATAGTTGAAATCTGACCAGCCTTTTTATCCAGATGTTTTTAGTAAAATTAATTCAAATTAAATAAAACCAGCTTCTTTGTGTAGAATTTCTTTTAGACTTGGAGATATATCCTAGGAATTGTGAATGCAGGTATAAATGAGAATTGTGGGGAAATAGGAAAGTTTTCAGATGGAGAGACAAGTTTTATTTATTTTTGATTTTTGGGAAGTGCGAAAGTTAGGTGTCCTCATTCCTACACCAGATGTTGGATCTAAGATCTCTGCCTTTTGCTTTTTTGTCCTTAAATTTTAAAGGAGAATCTTCCTTTACGTCAGTGGTTCCCAGTCCTCAAGTACACCCTAACAGTCCAGGATTTAGGGATTACCCTGTGGTGTCTAAGGTGTTTTTTAGAAAAAGGGGGAAAAAAAAACTTTAGACACAAGAGGGTAATCCCTAAATCCTGAACTGGTAGGGGGTACTTGAGGGTTGGGAACCTCTGGTTTATCTTCCCAATAGAGTAAGGCTATCCCTACAGGCTATCAAGAGTTTGGTCAGTAAATGGCCTAACACCACCAGAAATTTGTCAGGAGTTCCAATTATCCTTTGTGTAAGGGGTTAACTGAATTTTATCACATGACAGGAGGCTTCGTATTTTGCATAATCTTTCTTTACTAACTCCATAGCAGCAAAGAAAAAGAGTGACATAACTGAGAACCAATCACAATGCAGTATAGAGTAACGTATGACATAATTTCCTCTTTCTTTGCTGCTCCATCACAAGATAAGTACAGATTTGGTTTATCCTCTCTGTCCTTTTATTATTACTGTATTTCATTTTCATTTTACAAACTACTGTTACTATTACTATATTACTGATTATTTCCTATATTCCTGTGGGGACTTCCCCTCTATCCTGGGTTTCTTCCCCTGACCCTGGGAACTTCGATTATATCCCTTCCCTTTATTGGAGGTCTTACTGGCTTTTTCGCCATCTTCACCTCTAATTCCCAGTGTCAGTTAGTCCTCATGGTAATTCCCGCTCCAACCTCTGCAAGTGCACTTTGCCACTCATATCTGGTGTCTCTATAGCGTGCCTTTAAAAAGAAAAAAAGGTTTTCACTGTAAGCTAATAGCAGTCAGTGTCCTTAAAGCGGGTGTCAGGCCTTCAGCGTGTGCTCTGCCAACCTCTGCAAGTGTACTTTGCCACTCATATCTGGTGTCTCGATAGCGTGCCTTTAAAAAGAAAAAAAGTTTTTCACTGTAAGCTAATAGCAGTCAGTGTCCTTAAAGCGGGTGTCAGGCCTTCAGCGTGTGCTCTGCCAACCTCTGCAATTGTACTTTGCCACTCATATCTGGTGTCTCTATAGCGTGCCTTTAAAAAGAAAAAAAGGTTTTCAATGTAAGCCAATAGCAGTCAGTGTCCTTAAAGCGGGTGTCAGGCCTTCAGCGTTTGCTCTGCCAACCTCTGCAAGTGCACTTTGCCACTCATATCTGGTGTCACTATAGCGTGCCTTTAAAAAGAAAAAACGTTTTTCACTGTAAGCTAATAGCAGTTAGTTGTCTGCAAGCGACTGGGTGTCAGGCCTTCACCGTTTGCTCTGCCAACCTCAGCAAGTGTACTTTGCCACTCATATCTGGTGTCTCTATAGCGTGCCTTTACAAAGAAAAAAAGTTTTTCACTGTAAGCTGGTAGCAGTCAGTGTCCTTAAAGTGGGTGTCAGGCCTTCAGCGTGTGCTCTGCCAACCTCTGCAAGTGCACTTTGCCACTCATATCTGGTGTCTCTATAGCGTGACTTTAAAAAGAAAAAAAGGTTTTCACTGTAAGCTAATAGCAGTCAGTGTCCTTCATAAGTGTGTGTCAGGCCTACAGCGTCTACTCTGCCAACCTCTGCCAGTGCACATTGCCACTCTTATCTGGTGTCACAATAGCATGCATTTAAAAACCAAAAAACCTTTTTGACTGTAATATAATAGCAGTCAGAGTCCTTCATAAGTGTGTGTCAGACCTACAGCATGTACTCTGCCAACCTCTGCCAGTGCACAGTGACACTCTTTTCTGGTGTCGTAATAGATTGCATTTAAAAACCAAAAAACTTTTTTCACTGTTATAGATTGAATAGCAGTTAGCTGTCTGCAAGTGGGTGTCAGGCCTACAGCGTGTACTCTGCCAACCTCTGCCAGTGCACAGTGCAGCTTATATCTGGTGTCACAATAGCGTGCATTTAAAAACAAAAAACTTTTTTTACTGTAATATAATAGCAGTCATTGTCCTTCATAAGTGTGTGTCAGGCCTACAGCGTGTACTCTGCCAACCTCTGCCAGTGCACAGTGCCACTCTTATCTGGTGTCGCAATAGATTGCATTTAAAAACCCTAAAAAAATATACACTGTTGTAGATTGAATAGCAGTTAGTTGTCTGCAAGCGGGTGTCAGGCCTACAGCGTGTACTCTGCCAACCTCTGCCAGTGCACAGTGCCACTCATATCTGGTGTCACAATAGCTTGCATTTAAAAACAAAAAAAGTTTTTCACTGTAATATAATAGCAGTTAGTGTCCTTCATAAGTGTGTGTCAGGCCTAGTTATGTACCGAACTGTTCGCTGGCGAATAGTTCCTGGTGAATATAGCGTGTTCGTGTTCGCCACCGCGGGCGAACATATGCGCGGTTCGATCCGCCCCCTATTCATCATCATTGAGTAAACTTTGACCCTGTGCCTTACGGTCAGCAGACACAATTAGCAGCAGACCCTCCCTTCCAGACCCTCCCACCTCCTGGACAGCATCCATTTTAGATTCATTCTGAAGCTGCATTCTTAGATAGAGGAGGGAAGGTGTAGCTGCTGCTCATTTGATAGGGAAATTGATAGCTAGGCTAGGGTATTCAGTGTCCACTACAGTCCTGAAGGACTCATCTGATCTCTGCTGTAAGCACAGCACCCCAAAAAGCCCTTTTTAGGGCTAGAACATCGGTCTGCTTTTTTTTTCTTTTCTGTGTAATGTAATTGCTGTTGCCTGCCTGCCAGCTTCTGTGTCAGGCTCACAGTGGATACTGTGCCAACTTGCCCAGTGCCACTACTCATATCTGGTGTCACAATAGCTTAAGCTTGCATTTAAAAACAAAAACATTTTTTTCACTGTAATAGATTGAACAGCAGTTAGTTGTCTGCAAGTGTCTGGGTGTCAGACCTTCAGCGTGTACTCTGCCAACCTCAGCAAGTGTACTTTGCCACTCATATCTGGTGTCTCTATAGCGTGCCTTTAAAAAGAAAAAACGTTTTTCACTGTAAGCTGATAGCAGTCAGTGTCCTTAAAGTGGGTGTCAGGCCTTCAGCGTGTGCTCTGTCAACCTCTGCAAGTGCACTTTGCCACTCATATCTGGTGTCTCTATAGCGTGACTTTAAAAAGAAAAAAGGTTTTCACTGTAAGCTAATAGCAGTCAGTGTCCTTCATAAGTGTGTGTCAGGCCTACAGCGTCTACTCTGCCAACCTCTGCCAGTGCACATTGCCACTCTTATCTGGTGTCACAATAGCATGCATTTAAAAACCAAAAAACCTTTTTGACTGTAATATAATAGCAGTCAGTGTCCTTCATAAGTGTTTGTCAGGCCTACAGCATGTACTCTGCCAACCTCTGCCAGTGCACAGTGCCACACTTTTTTGGTGTCGTAATAGATTGCATTTAAAAACCCAAAAACTTTTTTCACTGTTATAGATTGAATAGCAGTTAGCTGTCTGCAAGTGGGTGTCAGGCCTACAGCGTGTACTCTGCCAACCTCTGCCAGTGCACAGTGCCACTTATATCTGGTGTCACAATAGCGTGCATTTAAAAACAAAAAACGTTTTTTACTGTAATATAATAGCAGTCAGTGTCTTTCATAAGTGTGTGTCAGGCCTACAGCGTGTACTCTGCCAACCTCTGCCAGTGCACAGTGCCACTCTTATCTGGTGTCGCAATAGATTGCATTTAAAAACCCTAAAAAAATATACACTGTTGTAGATTGAATAGCAGTTAGTTGTCTGCAAGCGGGTGTCAGGCCTACAGCGTGTACTCTGCCAACCTCTGCCAGTGCACAGTGCCACTCATATCTGGTGTCACAATAGCTTGCATTTAAAAACAAAAAAAGTTTTTCACTGTAATATAATAGCAGTTAGTGTCCTTCATAAGTGTGTGTCAGGCCTAGTTATGTACCGAACTGTTCGCTGGCGAATAGTTCCTGGTGAATATAGCGTGTTCGTGTTCGCCACCGCGGGCGAACATATGCGCGGTTCGATCCGCCCCCTATTCATCATCATTGAGTAAACTTTGACCCTGTGCCTTATGGTCAGCAGACACAATTAGCAGCAGACCCTCCCTTCCAGACCCTCCCACCTCCTGGACAGCATCCATTTTAGATTCATTCTGAAGCTGCATTCTTAGATAGAGGAGGGAAGGTGTAGCTGCTGCTCATTTGATAGGGAAATTGATAGCTAGGCTAGGGTATTCCACTACAGTGTCCACTACAGTCCTGAAGGACTCATCTGATCTCTGCTGTAAGCACAGTACCCCAAAAAGCCCTTTTTAGGGCTAGAACATCAGTCTGCTTTTTTTTTCATTTCTGTGTAATGTAATTGCTGTTGCCTGCCTGCCAGCTTCTGTGTCAGGCTCACAGTGGATACTGTGCCAACTTGCCCAGTGCCACTACTCATATCTGGTGTCACAATAGCTTAAGCTTGCATTTAAAAACAAAAACATGTTTTTCACTGTAATAGATTGAACAGCAGTTAGTTGTCTGCAAGCGTCTGGGTGTCAGACCTTCAGCGTGTACTCTGCCAACCTCAGCAAGTGTACTTTGCCACTCATATCTGGTGTCTCTATAGCGTGCCTTTAAAAAGAAAAAAAGTTTTTCACTGTAAGCTAATAGCAGTTAGTTGTCTGCAAGAATCTCTGTGTCAGGCCTTCAGCGTGTGCTCTGCCAACCTCTGCAATTGTACTTTGCCACTCATATCTGGTGTCTCTATAGCGTGCCTTTAAAAAGAAAAAAAGTTTTTCACTGTAAGCTAATAGCAGTTAGTTGTCTGCAAGAATCTGTGTGTCAGGCCTTCAGCGTGTGCTCTGACAACCTCAGCAAGTGTACTTTGCCACTCATATCTTGTGTCTTTATAGAGCGGTTTTACAAAGAAAAAAAGTTTTTCACTGTAAGCTAATAGCAGTCAGTGTCCTTAAAGCGGGTGTCAGGCCTTCAGCGTCTGCTCTGCCAACCTCAGCAAGTGTACTTTGCCACTCATATTGTCACGACAGTGACCCCTTCACGCAGAGTGCAACCTAACTATAGAACGTATACCGGACCTTAGAATGGCCGGGCTCACGTTAGAGTAGTCGAATGGGATAGCCAGAGGTCAAGGGATAACAGAAGTCGGAATAACGATTAACAAGCCAAAGTACAGGGAACCAGAGAGTAGAATAGTCAAATAGAGTAGCCAAAAGTCAAATACCAGGAGAGAATACCAATATAACATAAAGAGCACTAAGGGAACCAGCAAGAACCACACTAGGGCGTCTTACTGCTGTCAAGACAGCCCTTTTATAGTGTGGTGTGTTTTGCTTTAAAACCACGCCCCCAAAAGGTCCGGGTGCGTGGTTGCGTCATGATCTTGTCGGCTTCCAGCCGACGGCAGTGGCGCGCATGCGCCGAACTTAGAAATTCCGCTCTGAGTGAGCGGCCGGCGTCAGAGGTGCCGTGCCGCTCAGTGAAGGAGGATGTTGTACAGCATGGGTCCGAGGATGACAGGTAAGGTATCGTGACAGTACCCCCCCCACAAGGACCGCCCCCAGGGCGGTTAGAACGCCTCCTTTCAAATAAACGAATCAGGCGGGGGGCGTGCACATCAGAAGCGTCCACCCACGAACGATCCTCAGGACCATAACCCTTCCAGTCTAAAAGGTATTGAAGTTTACCCCTAGAAAAACGAGAATCCAAAATAGACCTCACCTCATATTCGTTTTGACCCTCCACAACTTCAGGAAGAGGAGGAGGGGTATTACGAGTAAACCGATTACAAATTAATGGTTTGAGAAGTGAGACATGGAACGAATTCGGTATTTTCATATTAGAGGGCAAACGAAGACTGTAACAAACAGGGTTGATACGTTTGAGAACCTGAAACGGACCAATGAATCTGGGAGCGAATTTCATAGATGGGACCTTAAGTCTAATGTTACGGGTACTTAACCACACTTTATCCCCGATCATGAACGTGGGAGCAGGTTTCCGATGCCTATCCGCATTGGCTTTGTACACACTAGCCCTTTGAGTCAATATTTGTTTAACCCCTAACCAAGTCTCCCTCATATCCTAACGGTGTCATCAACACTTGGCACTCCGGTAGAATGAATGGAACTCGGTAAAGTTGTAGGATTAAACCCATAATTTATAAAAAAAAAGGGCTGTGTAAAGTGGATTCATGGACATGATGATTGTGAGCAAATTCTGCCCATGGTAACAAGTCCGCCCAGTCATCTTGATGAACCGAAGTGAAACAACGGATGTATTGTTCCAGGCATTGGTTCATCCTTTCTGTAACCCCATTAGATTGGGGATGATAAGAAGAGGAAAGGTTAAGGTTGATACCTAACTGTCCACAAAATGATTTCCAGAAACGAGAAATAAATTGAGGTCCTCTATCAGAGACAATATCATGGGGTACCCCATGTAAACGGACCACTTCTCTTATAAATATATACGCCAGTTCAGATGATGTAGGCAATTTATAAAGAGGAACCAAATGAGACATCTTGGAGAATCTGTCAATTATCGTTAATACGACAGTGTAGTTTTTTGAAGGGGGTAGGTCTACTACGAAATCCATAGCAATACTTGACCATGGAGTCTCTGGAATAGGTAAGGGCATGAGGAGTCCTATAGGACGACCCTTAGGCGATTTTGTAGTGGAACAAATATTACAAGCAAGGACAAACTCACGCACATCCTTCTTGTAGGAAGGCCACCAGAACCGTTCCGCCAGCAATGATGTGGTTTTATGTATCCCTTGATGCCCTGCCATTTTGGAGTCATGCATGAGGGATAGTACTCTATTCCGATAGGTTAATGGCACATATAGTTTTCCTTGTGGAACAGTCAAGGTAGTACGATCTTGGAATGTAGAGATCTCCTCTATTAATCCCGATGAGACTTTTGCATGGACAGTTGCTACAATACGATTATGAGGGATTAAAGAGGACATAACTTCATTGGAGGAAGTAACAGGTTCATATTGGCGGGATAGAGCATCAGCCTTAATATTTTTTGACCCTGGCCTGTATGTAACAACATAATTGAAACGATTGAGGTATAAAGACCAACGTACTTGTCTGTCAGACATTTTCTTGGCTTCACTGAAGTAAGAGAAGTTTTTATGATCTGTAAAAATGGTAACAGGGATGGGTGACCCTTCAAGAAAGTATCGCCATTCTTTGAGGGCAGAAATAATTGCCAACAACTCTCTCTCCCCAATATCGTATCTCTTCTCAGTTTCCGTTAATTTTTTAGAAAAAAACCCACAAGGATGCAATGGTTGATCATCCGAAGGTCTTTGAGATAGTATTGCTCCTATCCCTGACTCGGATGCATCTACTTCTAGTATGAAAGGACGAGAAGGATCAGGGTGTCTTAATACTGGTGCTGAGGAAAAGGCTTCTTTTAATAAATCAAAAGCTCTTTTAGCTTCAGTACCCCATTCCCTGTGATTTCTTCCCTTCTTAGTCATAGCAGTAATAGGGGCTGTTATTGAAGAGAATCCTTTTATGAATTTTCTATAGTAATTGGCAAACCCCAAGAAGCGTTGGATTGCTTTAAGTCCAACTGGTAAGGGCCATTGCTGAATGGCTTCTAACTTTTTCGGCTCCATTTGGAAACCCGTACTAGAAATGATATATCCCAGGAAATGCACTTTTTCCTTGTGGAACAAACATTTTTCCAATTTACAATAGAGACCATTCTCTAATAACCTTGAAAGAACCAATCTGACATGTTCATAGTGTTCGTTCATGTTTTTTGAGTAAATCAGGATATCATCCAAATATACGATTACAAACATTTGTAAAAAGTCTCGCAACACATCATTAATGAAGTCCTGAAAGACTGCTGGGGCGTTGCACAAGCCGAAGGGCATAACTCGATACTCATAATGACCATAACGAGTATTAAAAGCAGTCTTCCATTCATGCCCTTCTTTTATTCTGATTAAATTATATGCCCCCCGCAAATCTAGTTTAGAAAAGACAGTAGCTCCTTTTAACCTGTCAAATAGTTCAGTCACTAAGGGAATAGGATAAGCATTACGGATAGTAATCTTATTCAAACCTCTGTAATCAATACAGGGTCTTAAATCCCCTTCTTTCTTAGATACAAAGAAAAACCCAGCGCCCGCGGGCGATGAAGATTTAGTGATAAACCCTTTCTTTAAATTCTCGGCAATGTATTCCTCTAATACTTTATTCTCGGCCATCGACAGGGGATAAACCGTACCTCGTGGAGGCATAGTACCAGGCAACAGTTCAATAGGACAATCATAGGGACGATGGGGAGGTAATTTTTCTGCTTCTTTAGGTTCAAAGACATCTTTAAGATCAATATATTGGTTTGGTATTTGGGTGGTCAATGGTTCCATAGTAGGTATATTGATTAAGCCTACTGGTTTAATCGGAGTAATGCATTTACTGTGACAAGAATCTCCCCACTTAATGATCTCCTTCTTTTCCCAGTCAATCGACGGATTATGCTGGACTAACCAAGGAAACCCAAGTATTACAGGAAAAATAGGAGATGTTATCTGTTGCAGAATGATAACCTCCCTATGAAGAAGACCTGTAGATAATACTAGAGGAATGGTCTCCTGGGTAATAAGAGGTATCGATAATGGTCTACCATCTATGGCCTCAACGGCCAAGGGTGCCGATCTTTTTTGGAATGGAAGGGTATTTTTCTGCCCGAATGAGAGATCTACAAAATTCTCAGCAGCCCCAGAATCAATTAAAGCAAGGGTGGATACTTTCTTTCCCTCCCATTCTAAAGTAATAGGTAGAAGAAGCCGGAGATCTTTTTTATCATTGAAGGAGGACATACACATAACACCCAAGGCCTGTCCCCCTTGTGAACTTAGGTGCGTGAGTTTTCCGGCCGGTTAGGACAATTCACTCGTGTATGTCCCTTCCTGCCACAATACAAACATAAACCTTCCCTCCTACGGTATTGTCTCTCTGTCTCAGACAATCTTGTAGCCCCTAATTGCATGGGTTCTGGAGGGGTTTCGAACGAGGGATAGGTTAGAGCAAGACGTTCCGGTACTCTCCTAGGTCTCTCTCTGGTATTCTGCCTATACCTAAGACGTTCATCAATATGAGCTAAATAGGTTATTATCTCCTCTAGAGTATCTGGTAAATCTCTTGTGGCCACTTCATCTAGGATTCTATCAGACACTCCATTCAGGAACACATCTACGAATGCTTGTTCGTTCCATCTGACTTCTGCAGCTAAAGTACGGAATTCCAAGGCATAATCTACTAGAGAACGGGTACTTTGTCTTAGACGCAATAAGGATTTGGCCGCGTTAGTCTTTCTGCCTGGGGTATCAAAAGTTCTCCTGAAAGCTGCAACAAAGTTAGTGTAATTAAAGACTATGGGGTTGTCATTCTCCCACAAGGGATTAGCCCAGGTTAAAGCCTTATCTACTAACAGGGTGATAATATACCCGATCTTAGCTCTATCGGTAGGGTAAGCTCTAGGATGGAGTTCAAAATATATGCTTATCTGATTTAGGAACCCCCTGCATCCGTTAGGATCACCCCCATACCTGAGAGGTGCTGTAGCCTGATTGGAAGTGCCTGTAGGTGGTACTTCCATGGGATGTTCTTGGGGTCTCAGACTAGGAGTCTGCTCCTCCGGCTGGAGATAAGCAGTGCGGTTGATTAATGTTTGTACGGCGAGGGCGATCTGGTCCATACGATGGTCCAGCTCCTCAAACCTATTGTCCGCACCAAGCCCAAGAGGGTTAACACCTGCAGGGTCCATGTCCCTAGTGTAATGTCACGACAGTGACCCCTTCACGCAGAGTGCAACCTAACTATAGAACGTATACCGGACCTTAGAATGGCCGGGCTCACGTTAGAGTAGTCGAATGGGATAGCCAGAGGTCAAGGGATAACAGAAGTCGGAATAACGATTAACAAGCCAAAGTACAGGGAACCAGAGAGTAGAATAGTCAAATAGAGTAGCCAAAAGTCAAATACCAGGAGAGAATACCAATATAACATAAAGAGCACTAAGGGAACCAGCAAGAACCACACTAGGGCGTCTTACTGCTGTCAAGACAGCCCTTTTATAGTGTGGTGTGTTTTGCTTTAAAACCACGCCCCCAAAAGGTCCGGGTGCGTGGTTGCGTCATGATCTTGTCGGCTTCCAGCCGACGGCAGTGGCGCGCATGCGCCGAACTTAGAAATTCCGCTCTGAGTGAGCGGCCGGCGTCAGAGGTGCCGTGCCGCTCAGTGAAGGAGGATGTTGTACAGCGTGGGTCCGAGGATGACAGGTAAGGTATCGTGACACATATCTGGTGTCTCTATAGCGTGCCTTTAAAAAGAAAAAAAGGTTTTCACTGTAAGCCAATAGCAGTCAGTGTCCTTAAAGTGGGTGTCAGACCTTCAGCGTGTGCTCTGCCAACCTCTGCAAGTGCACTTTGCCACTCATATATGGTGTCACTATAGCGTGCCTTTAAAAAGAAAAAAAGGTTTTCACTGTAAGCCAATAGCAGCCAGTGTCCTTAAAGCGGGTGTCAGGCCTTCAGCGTGTGCTCTGCCAACCTCAGCAAGTGCACTTTGCCACTCATATCTGGTGTCTCTATAGCGTGCCTTTAAAAAGAAAAAAAGGTTTTCACTGTAAGCTAATAGCAGTCAGTGTCCTTAAAGCTGGTGTCAGGCCTTCAGCGTGTGCTCTGACAACCTCAGCAAGTGTACTTTGCCACTCATATCTGGTGTCTCGATAGCGTGCCTTTCAAAAGAAAAAAAGTTTTTCACTGTAAGCTGATAGCAGTCAGTATCCTTAAAGTGGGTGTCAAGCCTTCAGCGTGTGCTCTGCCAACCTCTGCAAGTGCACTTTGCCACTCATATCTGGTGTCTCTATAGCGTGCCTTTAAAAAGAAAAAAAGGTTTTCACTGTAAGCCAATAGCAGTCAGTGTCCTTAAAGCGGGTGTCAGACCTTCAGCGTGTGCTCTGCCAACCTCTGCAAGTGCACTTTGCCACTCATATCTGGTGTCACTATAGCGTGCCTTTAAAAAGAAAAAAAGGTTTTTCAATGTAAGCCAATAGCAGCCAGTGTCCTTAAAGCGGGTGTCAGGCCTTCAGCGTGTGCTCTGCCAACCTCTGCAAGTGCACTTTGCGACTCATATCTGGTGTCACTATAGCGTGCCTTTAAAAAGAAAAAAGTTTTTCACTGTAAGCTAATAGCAGTTAGTTGTCTGCAAGCATCTGGGTGTCAGGCCTTCAGCGTGTGCTTTGCCAACCTCAGCAAGTGCACTTTGCCACTCATATCTGGTGTCTCTATAGCGTGCCTTTAAAAAGAAAAAAAGGTTTTCGGGGGGCGGGGCTTGACCTCCAACATGGCCAGACGTGTATGCCTGTAGCTCCCCATGGTCTGGGCCTTTATTGCTCGAAAACGGCACATATCTCGGCAGAAAGAGACCCTAAACTACAAGCTGACACCCCAAACGCTGAGCATACCTTTCGGAGACAAAATCGGAGAAGCTTGAAGGGCATAGCCCGTGTTAAAGTCTGGGGCCTACCGCATCTGGCGCGCTGACGGTGTGGAGACGCGGCCGATCTCCTACCAGAGGGCGTGCAACTCAGCACTAAACGCTCAGAGCCCCGTTACCCCCCCCTTGGACCGGTGGGGGATATCCCGGTCCCTACTAGGGTAGCAAGCCTGCTCCTGGGAGATAAGCAGAAGAATCTTGAAGCCACGCGGCACATCCAAGATGGCCGCCGCAACGACATCTCAGCACGATCAAACGAGCCTATCAGACCAGAAATGGAGAGAAAGCTTTGATTCCAGATTTGAGGCAATATGCCAGGCCTTCTGGGATCGTCTCGCCAAGCGGCAACTCACACTATCCTCTCAAGTGCTGCAGACAGCCTGTGAAGCAGAATCGGATGCCTGTGCCTCTTCTGGGCTGGGGACCCAATCGGAGTTCCCTCCACGCCGTAGTCCAAATGCCCATGGAGAAGTGCTGGACCGCAAACAGAGTGGAGCAAAGGTGATACCCTCGGGCACAGCACCACAGCGTACTCCTACTGCTAATCTCCAGGGACCTCCCAGGCTGAAGGCCAAGAGGGTGCAGACACACAGGCAGCACCAACGCAAACGGAGACGCACGCACCACAAGCAGATGCGGAACACCAGGCCCTCCGGTACCCCCGTACGGGGAAGACACTCGGACTCTCATAGCCACCGTGTGAGTGGCACAGACATACCGACTCATACAACAGCCTGGGGCGGGAGGGACACCCCCACTCGCACCTACAACTATACCTGCACCACGGCGGCACCCAGAGGCACGCAGAATGCAGCTAGGGATCGGTGGAGCAACCCGCTCAAGTCTGCTGGCACCCAATTACCCAGAGACTGTATCTCACATCCTGAAGGCATC
Source organism: Pelobates fuscus (assembly GCF_036172605.1). Taxonomy (NCBI): domain Eukaryota; kingdom Metazoa; phylum Chordata; class Amphibia; order Anura; family Pelobatidae; genus Pelobates; species Pelobates fuscus. Next base: position 100,975,907 of record NC_086324.1, on the reverse strand, counting down.
GGCTGAGTGAGCTAAATGCAACCTCTACAGCAACACTTGTGATACCACTTTTACTTTGTTGTAGCCTGTAAATTTAATTACGTACAATGTGTGCTGTAGCCAAATTAAACCCCACTAGTGGCAATAATAGTCTGATAATCCCCTCATGCCTTGTACGCTGCTGAGGTTACCTTCCACTGCAACCCTCGCTAATACATAGAACAAGTTTATAGCTACTAGTCACCATTTTCGTGCACAGTGCCACATTAATTTTCACTTTCATTATAACCCATCCTTGCTAGGCACCATACCCTGCCATCTTCTATCATAATTTAAAAAATTGTGCAGTACCTCAGACAGGCATAATGTAACCTTGTTAATATTCATTCATGTCATACTATGCAATGTCTTGATTACTCTGTGAATTCTGCTATGCACATCAAAAATAAAGAATTAAAAAAAAAAAAAAAAAAAAAAAAAAAAAAGGTTTTCACTGTAAGCTAATAGCAGTCACTGTCCTTAAAGCTGGTGTCAGGCCTTCAGCGTGTGCTCTGCCAACCTCTGCAAGAGCACTTTGCCAGTCATATCTGGTGTCACTATAGCGTGCCTTTAAAAAGAAAAAAGGTTTTCACTGTAAGCCAATAGCAGCCAGTGTCCTTAAAGCGGGTGTCAGGCCTTCAGCGTGTGCTCTGACAACATCAGCAAGTGTACTTTGCCACTCATATCTGGTGTCTCGATAGCGTGCCTATAAAAAGAAAAAAAGGTTTTCACTATAAGCCAATAGCAGCCAGTGTCCTTAAAGCGGGTGTCAGGCCTTCAGCGTGTGCTCTGCCAACCTCTGCAAGTGCACTTTGCGACTCATATCTGGTGTCACTATAACGTGCCTTTAAAAAGAAAAAAAGTTTTTCACTGTAAGCTAATAGCAGTTAGTTGTCTGCAAGCATCTGGGTGTCAGGCCTTCAGCGTGTGCTTTGCCAACCTCAGCAAGTGTACTTTGCCACTCATATCTGGTGTCTCTATAGCGTGCCTTTAAAAAGAAAAAAAGGTTTTCACTGTAAGCTAATAGCAGTCAGTGTCCTTAAAGCTGGTGTCAGGCCTTCAGCGTGTGCTCTGACAACCTCAGCAAGTGTACTTTGCCACTCATATCTGGTGTCTCGATAGCGTGCCTTTCAAAAGAAAAAAAGTTTTTCACTGTAAGCTGATAGCAGTCAGTATCCTTAAAGTGGGTGTCAAGCCTTCAGCGTGTGCTCTGCCAACCTCTGCAAGTGCACTTTGCCACTCATATCTGGTGTCTCTATAGCGTGCCTTTAAAAAGAAAAAAAGGTTTTAACTGTAAGCCAATAGCAGTCAGTGTCCTTAAAGCGGGTGTCAGACCTTCAGCGTGTGCTCTGCCAACCTCTGCAAGTGCACTTTGCCACTCATATCTGGTGTCACTATAGCGTGCCTTTAAAAAGAAAAAAAGGTTTTCACTGTAAGCCAATAGCAGCCAGTGTCCTTAAAGCGGGTGTCAGGCCTTCAGCGTGTGCTCTGCCAACCTCTGCAAGTGCACTTTGCGACTCATATCTGGTGTCACTATAGCGTGCCTTTAAAAAGAAAAAAGTTTTTCACTGTAAGCTAATAGCAGTTAGTTGTCTGCAAGCATCTGGGTGTCAGGCCTTCAGCGTGTGCTTTGCCAACCTCAGCAAGTGCACTTTGCCACTCATATCTGGTGTCTCTATAGCGTGCCTTTAAAAAGAAAAAAAGGTTTTCACTGTAAGCTAATAGCAGTCAGTGTCCTTAAAGCTGGTGTCAGGCCTTCAGCGTGTGCTCTGCCAACCTCTGCAAGAGCACTTTGCCACTCATATCTGGTGTCACTATAGCGTGCCTTTAAAAAGAAAAAAGGTTTTCACTGTAAGCCAATAGCAGCCAGTGTCCTTAAAGCGGGTGTCAGGCCTTCAGCGTGTGCTCTGACAACCTCAGCAAGTGTACTTTGCCGCTCATATCTGGTGTCTCGATAGCGTGCCTATAAAAAGAAAAAAAGGTTTTCACTGTAAGCCAATAGCAGCCAGTGTCCTTAAAGCGGGTGTCAGGCCTTCAGCGTGTGCTCTGCCAACCTCAGCAAGTGTACTTTGCCACTCATATCTGGTGTCTCGATAGTGTGCCTTTCAAAAGAAAAAAAGTTTTTCACTGTAAGCTGATAGAAGTCAGTATCCTTAAAGTGGGTGTCAAGCCTTCAGCGTGTGCTCTGCCAACCTCTGCAAGTGCACTTTGCCACTCATATCTGGTGTCTCTATAGCGTGCCTTTAAAAAGAAAAAAAGGTTTTCACTGTAAGCCAATAGCAGTCAGTGTCCTTAAAGCGGGTGTCAGACCTTCAGCGTGTGCTCTGCCAACCTCTGCAAGTGCACTTTGCCACTCATATCTGGTGTCACTATAGCGTGCCTTTAAAAAGAAAAAAAGGTTTTCACTGTAAGCCAATAGCAGCCAGTGTCCTTAAAGCGGGTGTCAGGCCTTCAGCGTGTGCTCTGCCAACCTCTGCAAGTGCACTTTGCGACTCATATCTGGTGTCACTATAGCGTGCCTTTAAAAAGAAAAAAGTTTTTCACTGTAAGCTAATAGCAGTTAGTTGTCTGCAAGCATCTGGGTGTCAGGCCTTCAGCGTGTGCTTTGCCAACCTCAGCAAGTGCACTTTGCCACTCATATCTGGTGTCTCTATAGCGTGCCTTTAAAAAGAAAAAAAGGTTTTCGGGGGGCGGGGCTTGACCTCCAACATGGCCAGACGTGTATGCCTGTAGCTCCCCATGGTCTGGGCCTTTATTGCTCGAAAACGGCACATATCTCGGCAGAAAGAGACCCTAAACTACAAGCTGACACCCCAAACGCCGAGCATACCTTTCGGAGACAAAATCGGAGAAGCTTGAAGGGCATAGCCCGTGTTAAAGTCTGGGGCCTACCGCATCTGGCGCGCTGACGGTGTGGAGACGCGGCCGATCTCCTACCAGAGGGCGTGCAACTCAGCACTAAACGCTCAGAGCCCCGTTACCCCCCCCTTGGACCGGTGGGGGATATCCCGGTCCCTACTAGGGTAGCAAGCCTGCTCCTGGGAGATAAGCAGAAGAATCTTGAAGCCACGCGGCACATCCAAGATGGCCGCCGCAACGACATCTCAGCACGATCAAACGAGCCTATCAGACCAGAAATGGAGAGAAAGCTTTGATTCCAGATTTGAGGCAATATGCCAGGCCTTCTGGGATCGTCTCGCCAAGCGGCAACTCACACTATCCTCTCAAGTGCTGCAGACAGCCTGTGAAGCAGAATCGGATGCCTGTGCCTCTTCTGGGCTGGGGACCCAATCGGAGTTCCCTCCACGCCGTAGTCCAAATGCCCATGGAGAAGTGCTGGACCGCAAACAGAGTGGAGAAAAGGTGATACCCTCGGGCACAGCACCACAGCGTACTCCTACTGCTAATCTCCAGGGACCTCCCAGGCTGAAGGCCAAGAGGGTGCAGACACACAGGCAGCACCAACGCAAACGGAGACGCACGCACCACAAGCAGATGCGGAACACCAGGCCCTCCGGTACCCCCGTACGGGGAAGACACTCGGACTCTCATAGCCACCGGGTGAGTGGCACAGACATACCGACTCATACAACAGCCTGGGGCGGGAGGGACACCCCCACTCGCACCTACAACTATACCTGCACCACGGCGGCACCCAGAGGCACGCAGAATGCAGCTAGGGATCGGTGGAGCAACCCGCTCAAGTCTGCTGGCACCCAATTACCCAGAGACTGTATCTCACATCCTGAAGGCATCGGCTGAGTGAGCTAAATGCAACCTCTACAGCAACACTTGTGATACCACTTTTACTTTGTTGTAGCCTGTAAATTTAATTACGTACAATGTGTGCTGTAGCCAAATTAAACCCCACTAGTGGCAATAATAGTCTGATAATCCCCTCATGCCTTGTACGCTGCTGAGGTTACCTTCCACTGCAACCCTCGCTAATACATAGAACAAGTTTATAGCTACTAGTCACCATTTTCGTGCACAGTGCCACATTAATTTTCACTTTCATTATAACCCATCCTTGCTAGGCACCATACCCTGCCATCTTCTATCATAATTTAAAAAATTGTGCAGTACCTCAGACAGGCATAATGTAACCTTGTTAATATTCATTCATGTCATACTATGCAATGTCTTGATTACTCTGTGAATTCTGCTATGCACATCAAAAATAAAGAATTAAAAAAAAAAAAAAAAAAAAAAGAAAAAAAGGTTTTCACTGTAAGCTAATAGCAGTCACTGTCCTTAAAGCTGGTGTCAGGCCTTCAGCGTGTGCTCTGCCAACCTCTGCAAGAGCACTTTGCCAGTCATATCTGGTGTCACTATAGCGTGCCTTTAAAAAGAAAAAAGGTTTTCACTGTAAGCCAATAGCAGCCAGTGTCCTTAAAGCGGGTGTCAGGCCTTCAGCGTGTGCTCTGACAACATCAGCAAGTGTACTTTGCCACTCATATCTGGTGTCTCGATAGCGTGCCTATAAAAAGAAAAAAAGGTTTTCACTATAAGCCAATAGCAGCCAGTGTCCTTAAAGCGGGTGTCAGGCCTTCAGCGTGTGCTCTGCCAACCTCTGCAAGTGCACTTTGCGACTCATATCTGGTGTCACTATAACGTGCCTTTAAAAAGAAAAAAAGTTTTTCACTGTAAGCTAATAGCAGTTAGTTGTCTGCAAGCATCTGGGTGTCAGGCCTTCAGCGTGTGCTTTGCCAACCTCAGCAAGTGTACTTTGCCACTCATATCTGGTGTCTCTATAGCGTTCCTTTAAAAAGAAAAAAAGGTTTTCACTGTAAGCTAATAGCAGTCAGTGTCCTTAAAGCTGGTGTCAGGCCTTCAGCGTGTGCTCTGACAACCTCAGCAAGTGTACTTTGCCACTCATATCTGGTGTCTCGATAGCGTGCCTTTCAAAAGAAAAAAAGTTTTTCACTGTAAGCTGATAGCAGTCAGTATCCTTAAAGTGGGTGTCAAGCCTTCAGCGTGTGCTCTGCCAACCTCTGCAAGTGCACTTTGCCACTCATATCTGGTGTCTCTATAGCGTGCCTTTAAAAAGAAAAAAAGGTTTTCACTGTAAGCCAATAGCAGTCAGTGTCCTTAAAGCGGGTGTCAGACCTTCAGCGTGTGCTCTGCCAACCTCTGCAAGTGCACTTTGCCACTCATATCTGGTGTCACTATAGCGTGCCTTTAAAAAGAAAAAAAGGTTTTCACTGTAAGCCAATAGCAGCCAGTGTCCTTAAAGCGGGTGTCAGGCCTTCAGCGTGTGCTCTGCCAACCTCTGCAAGTGCACTTTGCGACTCATATCTGGTGTCACTATAGCGTGCCTTTAAAAAGAAAAAAGTTTTTCACTGTAAGCTAATAGCAGTTAGTTGTCTGCAAGCATCTGGGTGTCAGGCCTTCAGCGTGTGCTTTGCCAACCTCAGCAAGTGCACTTTGCCACTCATATCTGGTGTCTCTATAGCGTGCCTTTAAAAAGAAAAAAAGGTTTTCACTGTAAGCTAATAGCAGTCAGTGTCCTTAAAGCTGGTGTCAGGCCTTCAGCGTGTGCTCTGCCAACCTCTGCAAGAGCACTTTGCCACTCATATCTGGTGTCACTATAGCGTGCCTTTAAAAAGAAAAAAGGTTTTCACTGTAAGCCAATAGCAGCCAGTGTCCTTAAAGCGGGTGTCAGGCCTTCAGCGTGTGCTCTGACAACCTCAGCAAGTGTACTTTGCCGCTCATATCTGGTGTCTCGATAGCGTGCCTATAAAAAGAAAAAAAGGTTTTCACTGTAAGCCAATAGCAGCCAGTGTCCTTAAAGCGGGTGTCAGGCCTTCAGCGTGTGCTCTGCCAACCTCAGCAAGTGTACTTTGCCACTCATATCTGGTGTCTCGATAGTGTGCCTTTCAAAAGAAAAAAAGTTTTTCACTGTAAGCTGATAGAAGTCAGTATCCTTAAAGTGGGTGTCAAGCCTTCAGCGTGTGCTCTGCCAACCTCTGCAAGTGCACTTTGCCACTCATATCTGGTGTCTCTATAGCGTGCCTTTAAAAAGAAAAAAAGGTTTTCACTGTAAGCCAATAGCAGTCAGTGTCCTTAAAGCGGGTGTCAGACCTTCAGCGTGTGCTCTGCCAACCTCTGCAAGTGCACTTTGCCACTCATATCTGGTGTCACTATAGCGTGCCTTTAAAAAGAAAAAAAGGTTTTCACTGTAAGCCAATAGCAGCCAGTGTCCTTAAAGCGGGTGTCAGGCCTTCAGCGTGTGCTCTGCCAACCTCTGCAAGTGCACTTTGCGACTCATATCTGGTGTCACTATAGCGTGCCTTTAAAAAGAAAAAAGTTTTTCACTGTAAGCTAATAGCAGTTAGTTGTCTGCAAGCATCTGGGTGTCAGGCCTTCAGCGTGTGCTTTGCCAACCTCAGCAAGTGCACTTTGCCACTCATATCTGGTGTCTCTATAGCGTGCCTTTAAAAAGAAAAAAAGGTTTTCGGGGGGCGGGGCTTGACCTCCAACATGGCCAGACGTGTATGCCTGTAGCTCCCCATGGTCTGGGCCTTTATTGCTCGAAAACGGCACATATCTCGGCAGAAAGAGACCCTAAACTACAAGCTGACACCCCAAACGCCGAGCATACCTTTCGGAGACAAAATCGGAGAAGCTTGAAGGGCATAGCCCGTGTTAAAGTCTGGGGCCTACCGCATCTGGCGCGCTGACGGTGTGGAGACGCGGCCGATCTCCTACCAGAGGGCGTGCAACTCAGCACTAAACGCTCAGAGCCCCGTTACCCCCCCCTTGGACCGGTGGGGGATATCCCGGTCCCTACTAGGGTAGCAAGCCTGCTCCTGGGAGATAAGCAGAAGAATCTTGAAGCCACGCGGCACATCCAAGATGGCCGCCGCAACGACATCTCAGCACGATCAAACGAGCCTATCAGACCAGAAATGGAGAGAAAGCTTTGATTCCAGATTTGAGGCAATATGCCAGGCCTTCTGGGATCGTCTCGCCAAGCGGCAACTCACACTATCCTCTCAAGTGCTGCAGACAGCCTGTGAAGCAGAATCGGATGCCTGTGCCTCTTCTGGGCTGGGGACCCAATCGGAGTTCCCTCCACGCCGTAGTCCAAATGCCCATGGAGAAGTGCTGGACCGCAAACAGAGTGGAGAAAAGGTGATACCCTCGGGCACAGCACCACAGCGTACTCCTACTGCTAATCTCCAGGGACCTCCCAGGCTGAAGGCCAAGAGGGTGCAGACACACAGGCAGCACCAACGCAAACGGAGACGCACGCACCACAAGCAGATGCGGAACACCAGGCCCTCCGGTACCCCCGTACGGGGAAGACACTCGGACTCTCATAGCCACCGGGTGAGTGGCACAGACATACCGACTCATACAACAGCCTGGGGCGGGAGGGACACCCCCACTCGCACCTACAACTATACCTGCACCACGGCGGCACCCAGAGGCACGCAGAATGCAGCTAGGGATCGGTGGAGCAACCCGCTCAAGTCTGCTGGCACCCAATTACCCAGAGACTGTATCTCACATCCTGAAGGCATCGGCTGAGTGAGCTAAATGCAACCTCTACAGCAACACTTGTGATACCACTTTTACTTTGTTGTAGCCTGTAAATTTAATTACGTACAATGTGTGCTGTAGCCAAATTAAACCCCACTAGTGGCAATAATAGTCTGATAATCCCCTCATGCCTTGTACGCTGCTGAGGTTACCTTCCACTGCAACCCTCGCTAATACATAGAACAAGTTTATAGCTACTAGTCACCATTTTCGTGCACAGTGCCACATTAATTTTCACTTTCATTATAACCCATCCTTGCTAGGCACCATACCCTGCCATCTTCTATCATAATTTAAAAAATTGTGCAGTACCTCAGACAGGCATAATGTAACCTTGTTAATATTCATTCATGTCATACTATGCAATGTCTTGATTACTCTGTGAATTCTGCTATGCACATCAAAAATAAAGAATTAAAAAAAAAAAAAAAAAAAAAAGAAAAAAAGGTTTTCACTGTAAGCTAATAGCAGTCACTGTCCTTAAAGCTGGTGTCAGGCCTTCAGCGTGTGCTCTGCCAACCTCTGCAAGAGCACTTTGCCAGTCATATCTGGTGTCACTATAGCGTGCCTTTAAAAAGAAAAAAGGTTTTCACTGTAAGCCAATAGCAGCCAGTGTCCTTAAAGCGGGTGTCAGGCCTTCAGCGTGTGCTCTGACAACATCAGCAAGTGTACTTTGCCACTCATATCTGGTGTCTCGATAGCGTGCCTATAAAAAGAAAAAAAGGTTTTCACTATAAGCCAATAGCAGCCAGTGTCCTTAAAGCGGGTGTCAGGCCTTCAGCGTGTGCTCTGCCAACCTCTGCAAGTGCACTTTGCGACTCATATCTGGTGTCACTATAACGTGCCTTTAAAAAGAAAAAAAGTTTTTCACTGTAAGCTAATAGCAGTTAGTTGTCTGCAAGCATCTGGGTGTCAGGCCTTCAGCGTGTGCTTTGCCAACCTCAGCAAGTGTACTTTGCCACTCATATCTGGTGTCTCTATAGCGTGCCTTTAAAAAGAAAAAAAGGTTTTCACTGTAAGCTAATAGCAGTCAGTGTCCTTAAAGCTGGTGTCAGGCCTTCAGCGTGTGCTCTGACAACCTCAGCAAGTGTACTTTGCCACTCATATCTGGTGTCTCGATAGCGTGCCTTTCAAAAGAAAAAAAGTTTTTCACTGTAAGCTGATAGCAGTCAGTATCCTTAAAGTGGGTGTCAAGCCTTCAGCGTGTGCTCTGCCAACCTCTGCAAGTGCACTTTGCCACTCATATCTGGTGTCTCTATAGCGTGCCTTTAAAAAGAAAAAAAGGTTTTCACTGTAAGCCAATAGCAGTCAGTGTCCTTAAAGCGGGTGTCAGACCTTCAGCGTGTGCTCTGCCAACCTCTGCAAGTGCACTTTGCCACTCATATCTGGTGTCACTATAGCGTGCCTTTAAAAAGAAAAAAAGGTTTTCACTGTAAGCCAATAGCAGCCAGTGTCCTTAAAGCGGGTGTCAGGCCTTCAGCGTGTTCTCTGCCAACCTCTGCAAGTGCACTTTGCGACTCATATCTGGTGTCACTATAGCGTGCCTTTAAAAAGAAAAAAGTTTTTCACTGTAAGCTAATAGCAGTTAGTTGTCTGCAAGCATCTGGGTGTCAGGCCTTCAGCGTGTGCTTTGCCAACCTCAGCAAGTGCACTTTGCCACTCATATCTGGTGTCTCTATAGCGTGCCTTTAAAAAGAAAAAAAGGTTTTCACTGTAAGCTAATAGCAGTCAGTGTCCTTAAAGCTGGTGTCAGGCCTTCAGCGTGTGCTCTGCCAACCTCTGCAAGAGCACTTTGCCACTCATATCTGGTGTCACTATAGCGTGCCTTTAAAAAGAAAAAAGGTTTTCACTGTAAGCCAATAGCAGCCAGTGTCCTTAAAGCGGGTGTCAGGCCTTCAGCGTGTGCTCTGACAACCTCAGCAAGTGTACTTTGCCACTCATATCTGGTGTCTCGATAGCGTGCCTATAAAAAGAAAAAAAGGTTTTCACTGTAAGCCAATAGCAGCCAGTGTCCTTAAAGCGGGTGTCAGGCCTTCAGCGTGTGCTCTGCCAACCTCAGCAAGTGTACTTTGCCACTCATATCTGGTGTCTCGATAGCGTGCCTTTCAAAAGAAAAAAAGTTTTTCACTGTAAGCTGATAGAAGTCAGTATCCTTAAAGTGGGTGTCAAGCCTTCAGCGTGTGCTCTGCCAACCTCTGCAAGTGCACTTTGCCACTCATATCTGGTGTCTCTATAGCGTGCCTTTAAAAAGAAAAAAAGGTTTTCACTGTAAGCCAATAGCAGTCAGTGTCCTTAAAGCGGGTGTCAGACCTTCAGCGTGTGCTCTGCCAACCTCTGCAAGTGCACTTTGCCACTCATATCTGGTGTCACTATAGCGTGCCTTTAAAAAGAAAAAAAGGTTTTCACTGTAAGCCAATAGCAGCCAGTGTCCTTAAAGCGGGTGTCAGGCCTTCAGCGTGTGCTCTGCCAACCTCTGCAAGTGCACTTTGCGACTCATATCTGGTGTCACTATAGCATGCCTTTAAAAAGAAAAAAGTTTTTCACTGTAAGCTAATAGCAGTTAGTTGTCTGCAAGCATCTGGGTGTCAGGCCTTCAGCGTGTGCTTTGCCAACCTCAGCAAGTGCACTTTGCCACTCATATCTGGTGTCTCTATAGCGTGCCTTTAAAAAGAAAAAAAGGTTTTCACTGTAAGCTAATAGCAGTCAGTGTCCTTAAAGCTGGTGTCAGGCCTTCAGCGTGTGCTCTGCCAACCTCAGCAAGTGTACTTTGCCACTCATAACTGGTGTCTCTATAGCGTGCCTTTACAAAGAAAAAAAGGTTTTCACTGTAAGCCAATAGCAGTCAGTGTCCTTAAAGCGGGTGTCAGGCCTTCAGCGTGTGCTCTGCCAACCTCTGCAAGTGCACTTTGCCACTCATATCTGGTGTCACTATAGCGTGCCTTTAAAAAGAAAAAAGGTTTTCACTGTAAGCCAATAGCAGCCAGTGTCCTTAAAGCGGGTGTCAGGCCTTCAGTGTGTGCTCTGCCAACCTCTGCAAGTGCACTTTGCTACTCATATCTGGTGTCTCTATAGCGTGCCTTTACAAAGAAAAAAAATTTTTCACTGTAAGTTTTTTCCTGTAAGCAGTTAGTTGTCTGCAAGCGTCTGGGTGTCAGGCCTTCAGCGTGTGCTCTGCCAACCTCAGCAAGTGTACTTTTCCCACTCATATTGTGGTGGAATCTCGGTAAAAATAAATTTAGTAGGCCGAGATTACCACGTGGCATGTGTACGTGCATATACTGCTGTATCGGTCGGTTGGTTGCACGTGGCAAAGATACGATCAGTAGTGTATGTAGCGTGTGCGAGAATACCGGATGTAGTATTCCCCTCCTCCATTGTGCTGGGCAAGCCATGCGGTCAAACAGGAAGTTACTTCTTGTTCGATTGATTGGGTAAGAGTATGTGTGGGTGGAGCTTATTATGGGAGGAGTTACATGCCTATATAAGGAGCCTACACTATTGTCCGGGGCTCAGATCTTGTTGTATTTTGGTGACATTAGTCCCTCTGAGTCCCGTTTGGTGAATCGAATAAAGAATCTCTTCCTTCCTGAAGAAACCTGTGTCCATCTCTCTGTGCTTGGCTTCCGTCAGTTTCTCCGGTATCATTTGGTGCATTGGCCGGGAAGCTCATTGTGACAGAACCATCCGTCTGTCTATTTTTTTTGTGGATTTGTCTATTTTATTCCGTCCGTCCAAATGACTGTTTCCAGTACTATAACCATCCGAATGACTGTTTTTCCCGAATAAAGCTACCGAACGGTTGGCCACCCAGAAGAGAAGTGTGCTGCTGGTTAACCTTTTGAATCCCAATTAGAACGTTGTGGTTAACCGCAGACACTTCTCAATTAAACCGACTTCAGGGTGGCCATCGTTCGTATGTCGACCACGAGGCAGCGGCCATTTTTAATCGTACGAAAGCCCAGCGGTGTTCGGCTCTGATTCCATGGAACTAAAAACGGACACTCTTTCTGCCGAACACCGCTGAAACCATGGCTCACCTGGCTGTCTCGACAAAACCATACGAATACCGGCTGTTCGGGAGTTTTACCGTCGACGAAAAGTACTTAACCCAGATAGCCTTCCCATGGAGTCGATCGCCTGCCGAAAGACTGTAAGAACTTTGACTCCATGGCGATTGAACTATACGTATGGGATCTGAGCGCTATTCGTCAATAATGTGCCCTCAGATCCCGGCTATCTGGGGATATGTGATGTGGATATAAAATGTATTATTATGCATTTTTATGTATTTTCTAATTTTATGTTTAAAATGGCGATGGGTCTTTGTCCTGGAGATAATTGCATTTCTTCCCAATTATCTCCAGGGCAAGAAGGAGGAAACCATATTGCATATTGCATATGGTTTAAGTCTATGCCTGTATGTCTGGAATGTGATACTGTACATCTGTAATTTCAGTCTTCCATTTGGTCCCCTAGGGGAGTGTCCACCAAGTTGGAGACCCGCATAAATACGGGCGGGTAGCCCACAGTAAATCCAGATCCTGTTTGACCCTCAATACGGAGCTTCTGTCTCGTTATTGGGGGGATTGATGATTCACGCTTAGAGACTACTTATGGGAAACGTATGCCGCTTGGTGGATGTCGTGGTTCGGCTGTTAGCGGCAGTTCGTGAAGTTCTGTTTCGGGAACCGGAGTCCTTTCACGGATCCTGTTTGGGAGATTACCGCTTCCCCTGGTTATGGTTCTGTCAGGATCGGGACAGGGATCCAACACGCAAAGTACAAACAGGAGGTAGGTACGTATACCGGACCTTAGAATGGCCGGACTAACGTAAGGAGTAAGCAAAGATTGGTCTAGAGACAAGCCGAGGTCGAGGGAACGAGAGAGCAGATAAGCGAGAGACAAGCCGAGTCAAAGGGTAATAGAGGTAAGCAGGATAGAACAAACAAGCCGGGTCAAAACCAAAGAGACAAATAGATAACAAGAGCACTGAGTGACTAGACAAGCTAGAACCACGACAGGGCAATGAACAAATGCATAAAGCCCTACTTTATACCCTGGTTCTAGATAGGTAATCACGCCCCCGACGAGTCCTGATTCGTGGTCGGGACTTGATTGACAGGTCGGAACGGATTGTCGTCATGACCTCGGCTACTGAGCGTCGCGTCATAAAAGGAAGCGGGTCCCTCGCGGCCGGCGTGTAAACGGCCGAGTGAACTGCGAGGAACGAGTGAGTCAACCCCTCTGAGAGGATGAACGTCTAAGTATCTCACCTCCTCTGAGGTAGAGACAACAGGTACCCTGACAGGTTCGTGGATTACAATTATACGAACAGCGAATTGATACGGTGAGAGGGGAAGGCGAACTAAACGGCGCTTTTACGTATAGACACAAAAGGTGTCTTAACAATTGGTGGCAAGCGACGGGATGAATCCCACAACACAGAAGGTCAGCTACACAGCCCAATTGAAGGAAAGAAATGCAGTATGAAGAGTTAAGACGTGCTCAGTTAAGGACATACTGGAACGCCGAGGACGATCAGCAAGCAATTTAAAGAAACGGGAAATTATTGCTTTGCTAGTAGAAATGGATGCAACACAGGGAACGGAGAGAGCTAATGTGCCCAGCAGTTTGGATTTAACACCCGAGGAAATACAATTTAACCGGGCAGTGCAAATAAGGCTGGCACACTTTGGCCCCAACCCCTCAGCAGACATTGTGGAACGAGTGCAAGCCGCAGTAGCAGCACACCAGGCGCTCCAGGGAAGAGGAGCTGCAGCAGCAGAGGTACCCAATAACAATTTCGGAAGGAAAAAGGTACCCTTTGCTGCATTTAACATTTTTACTGAAAATGAAGGAGAAATTGATGGGTTCCTGGCCGATTTTGAGAGGCAATGTGCCCTACACCAGGTATCCACGGATGAATGGGTCACCATCCTCTCTGGGAAATTATCCGGCCGGGCTAGTGAAGCATTTCGGGCCATCCCAGAGGAGGAGATCACCAGCTACCGGGCAGTGAAGGATGCGCTCCTAGCCAGGTATGCGGTGACCCCAGAAGTTTACAGACGGCGCTTCAGGGAAACCAACAAGCAGGTTGGCGATTCTTATGTAGAATGGGCCTGCAGAGTTCACCGTACTGCAGCCCACTGAATGGCCAGATGCCAAGCAGTATCTGGGGAGGAGGTGCTGCAGGTATTTCTACTGGAACATTGCTTCGATAGACTGCCTGCCGGGGTCCGGGAGTGGGTCAGAGATAGAAAACCCTCTACCCTACCTGAGGCGGCCCGGTTGGCAGACGAATATACCGATGCTCGCAAATTGGACAGTACCGTTACCAAGGTTCCAGCCAGAGTGGAATACCGACCAGCAGCCACTCCGACTCCAACAGCCTACCAACCCCCAGTGCATCGCACCCCAGCGGTACCACCGACCACTAATTATGTGCAGCCATCTGTAACGGAGCTCCGTGTACTCCGACCGAGTACCCTCCGTTGATGGATGCTCCTAGCGCTCTCAGAGGACTCCAAGCACTGCAGACGACACCACAACCACCGCAGGCTCCACAACCGCCGTAGCTTAACTGGAGCCGCGCCGTCTTCCTTCCACCCTGGAATGAACCTCCAGCATTCAGGACCGTGTGGGGAAGACCTCTCCTCCAGGAGAGCGTATCCGGAACAACCCTCCGGTAAGTCGTGCTCGGCCGTCCAGGGAGTAAGTCGAATGGTATGCCACCAGAGGGCCTGGTATGCGTTGTCTAGCCAGATCTCTCGCCATACCAGGGTCTCTAGTCTTGTCACCCACTCATCCAGGGGCTGCTCTCCCAATAGATACATCCGCATCGCCACACGCTTCTGTAGCCGCTGCTCATCACTGGGGAGACTCTCACCTCGCCGCCACTGGGCGTCTTCCAGGGCATCATACCAGAGTTCCTTTCTGTCTGCATCCCTGTAGTCCGCGGCCTCCTCCTCCTCCTCATCATGGAACGCTGTCCGAAAACTAGCTGATTCCATCCTGCTGTAGCCAGGGGCGCTGTATGGATACTAGCGTTGCCCTCAATTTGTAACTCCAAACGTTACCAGTGTCTCTGAGCTGCTTCTCCTCGCACTAGGACGCCATCCCACCGCTGCCACCACTGTAACGGAGCTCCGTGTACTCCGACCGAGTACCCTCCATTGATGGATGCTCCTAGCGCTCTCAGAGGACTCCAAGCACTGCAGATGACACCACAACCACCGCAGGCTCCACAACCGCCGTAGCTTAACTGGACCCGCTGTCTTCCTTCCACCCTGGAATGAACCTCCAGCATTCAGGACCGTGTGGGGAAGACCTCTCCTCCAGGAGAGCGTATCCGGAACAAGCTCTTAAAAGAGCTAAGTGATTGAAAGCTCAGGGGAATATGCAGAGCATAGCAATCCCCAGTGTGATACAGCAATTCCCTCCAATAACGAGACAAGGCTACGTTTTGAAGGGTCAAGAAGAACTGAGGACTGGGACAGCCAGCCTGCTTTTTATTACAAAAAGGTACATACAGGACACTCCCAGGAGGAGGATGAAATTAACCAATCACATACATGGTACCACCCCCATGTCTCCTCCCCTCAGATAAACATATAACATAATTATAGCATACAGTAAAAATACAGTTTTCACACATACACTGTAGCTTTAAAACTATACATTCAATCTCCATAAAAAAAATTACATATTTGAACTCAGCACACTTCAAACATAAACACTTCTGATACCGGAGAAACTGACGGAAGCCAAGCACAGAGAGATGGACACAGGTTTCTTCAGGAAGGAAGGGATTCTTTATTCGATTCACCGACCGGGGCTCAGAGGGACTAATGTCACCAAAATACAGCAAGATCTGAGCCCAGAACTGACTGTGTAAATGCATGATATAGACATATAGCTCCTCCTATAGTTAACTCTACCCACATATACTCTTTACACAATCAGCTGAACAAAGCCTAACTTCCCTTACCTGTTAGACCACATGGCTCACCCAGAACAATGGAGGAGGGGAAGTGTTTTCAGTTTCTGCATTCCTGCATTTGCTCAATACAGTGTTGATTGTATCTTAGCTACGTGTAACTAACTAACTGATACAACATTTACACATATGCCACATGGCAATCTTGTCCTAGTAAATTTATTTTTTACTGAGATTCCACCACATTCCCCCCTTTGATGCTTCTGATATTTCACAATTCCAGATGCATCACTTAACCATAGTTTGCTTACACCTCAGGTTGCCATGAATCAGAACAGACCTCGTAAGCATCTTAGCATCCTTACAAATTCCTTCAGCACTCCTCATTCTGAATATATTCTCTCTGGGCTAAGGGTTCATACTTGCAAACAGCCATTACATGCGCAGCTGGTTTCCTTTCTGTCGTGCTCTCTATGACACTCTGTATGGACCTAATTACCAATGGAACCAAACATGGTAGAAAGAGACACACTATAATCAACATGACTCCTCCTACCAATGTCTTGATCCCTCCAAGCTGCTCGTACCTACTTCCAAACCAACTACTAGAATTGTACCCGTTCCAGGCTTAAGTCGGTACATGCGTCAGTTTAGCCATGTGGCTTGTGAGATCAGCCACTGCCTGCCCTTCATCATCTATGTGCAGACAACAGTTGCTGAGATTGAACTTTCCACATACACCTCCTTCTATTTGCACTGGAAGTGAATGGAGGACTTTATCAACAGCCCAACTGGTTTACCTGGTAAGAAGGCTATGTGCTTTACAGAGGAATCCATAATTGCCTAATGGTAGAATGAGGCTTGAATCCCTGTATTAGAATACAATAACACTTCATGGGCATACAGTTTGGCTGTTAACCAGTTCCCTCACATATTACATCCCTCCTATTGGCAATGAAGCGCGCTAAGGTAGCCAGTGCCACTCATTATCTTCCCAGCTACCTACATTCAAGGATGCTAGCTTCTTTTTATGATTCACATCATAAACTTTAACTCCCAAGGTCTCTCCTGTTTCAATTGGCAACAAGAAGAAGGATGGTTTGAGCATACCTAATACACATGCCCCTTCCCAGTCCTGTGGCAACTTCGAATAGGCTTTCTTACCACAGATCCAGTACAAATTTGCTGGGGCTTTCCAACTAGATGTAGCAGATAGGTCAAACCACACATCCTTTAAATTGGTATAAATTGCAAACGGATTAGGTGGTTCTGAGACATTTGAAGCCGACCACCAAGTTGTATTCTTCGTATCATCATCATAAGCTTTTTGCCCTAGACAAGTTAATTCTCCTACAGAAGTATTATACATCATTCCTTTCCTTGCTATGCAAACATAACCTATGATGGAGGTCTGTAATCTCCACTCAGATTTACCTCTAACACTCACTTGATAATCAGTTTGAGAAGATATTAACTGTTCAATTGTCTCAGAACCGGAATACATTACCTCCTTTGCTTCCCAGGGCCATTGGTCTCCCATGTTAGTACCTCCACACACATAGAAGTTGGTGACATTAAGACTACCATCAATGTTTTCGGCTAGATCTATAAATACGTTTTTAGCGTTATGGGGGATCTTATTTTCTACACTCATCTCTTCATAAAAAGAATGGAAAACCTGATGAGTTTGGGATGCTACGGTATCGGTCTCTATCCCTATAAATAATATTGTCCCAGGATCTAAACCCGTCCCATATATTTGGAACCCAAATAAGTTACCGAACCAAATCTAAAAATTGTTCAGGATTATTTATGAGTATATGGATTGGGTTGCATTCCCTAGACTTACAATATGGCTTTGTAGGCAACTTAGTAACAATCATATCCTTATCTACTGTCTGTCCCCAAGTTGCCCACCCCACACGAGACTAATATGGGCAAAAGTTATATTCCCTATCTGGGCATTTTGGACTTACGTACTTGTTCTTACTAGTGGGACAAATATATTTATCATTAGACCCATACGTTCTCTCCCACTTAAGATCCCCACATACATTCCACGGCTTTCTACCACTTGATATTGCTTTACATGCATCAAATAGCAGAACACCCGAAGAATGTATGGTTTCTAATACAGTTGTATTTATTAAGGTCCCCTGTGGATCTCCATTCCTGAGGGTCAACCAAATTGTACGGGGTTGATACTCCGGATTGAAGCACTTAGGTTCTCCTACTCCTAAATGGCATACACTATATTCTATACCTAGATATATACACCTAGACACATCACCTTTACACTCATATTGTGAATGCCAAAATAGGGTCTGGGAAATATGATTACCTGTCTTAGTAGTCTTAATGCAAACCTCACAGCTAGGAGTGTCGGTACCTCTACCTTCCTGAATATAAAAAGACACAAAAATATACATTATCAAAAGCACTTCTTTCGACGTCTTCATCCTCAGTCTTCGTCCGTGCGATGGCACCTCAGCTTCCAGGATGTAAGGGCTGCAGGGAATGGAGTTCTGCTCGTCTTCACAGGGGTCCCTTCGAGACTTTCCTGGCTTTTAATAACACGTTGGTGAGCGGACAGGCGTTATTATGGCCGTCAAAAACACTCACTTGTAGATCTTTGTTGATGTTCCCTTTTAACAATATTATCTTCGCAAAAACCACTTTTAATCCAACTCGGTCACACGCTTCAACTGGATCTTGCAAGGATTCTCTGGATCTATGGTAGCTTGTCAGGAATCTGCCGCTGGTTTTTTTTACCCTAGAGTGATGAATCCGCGGAGTCACTTCTACAACCTTTACAACTGTTGGGGTAGATAAAAGAACAACATAGGGACCTCTCCACTTGGAACCTAATGGAACAGTGTTCCATTCTTTTATCCACACTTGATCCCCTGGATGGTAAGAATGAACAGGTGGATAAATATTCACAGGTACTTTACACACTTATCCACATAGGTTTGTATATTTTCCTTAGCCCTCTATAATATATGGTACTAACTAAGGCTAACAGGATACGCTCCAAGCTTTAATTCAATGTGTATTGGTTGAATATTGCGAGCAAGTCCTGGAGGATTATTCTCTGTCCATATTCTTGAAATGTCAAATAAGGATTCATCACTCTTAGGGTCTGTATTTGTTATTATAGAGTAGAAGTGCCATTCTTCTTCCCTTTGCACCGATACTGATATTATGCCTGGTGATCTATTAAACTTCAGAGACGTTGATCCGTTGGGTTTAAAAGTTATCTGGGCTTGAAGCTTTAATAATAGATCTCGTCCTAGAAGCTGAACTGGACACTCCAGCATATATAGGAACTGGTGCTTAACCAAATGGCCTCCTAGAATACAAGTATGACTCCTGAGAATTGGTCTAGCAGCGCTTTTCCCAGCAGCTCCTATCATAATTATAGTCTTCCTGAAGGAGGAGCAACTATGTTAGTTACCACAGAGTACTCAGCACCAGTGTCAATCATGAAAAAGCTCCTCTTTCCCTCTATTGATACATCGACCATAGGCTGCACTCGGCTAAAGGGGGATGGAGCCCTGTCGGTATCAATAGTCTTCCATGACAGTGTCAGCCAGACCGACAAAATCTCTATCTTCTCTATCCCTTAATCTCTAGGTAGGAGAATAGTATCTACTTCCCTGAACACATCCTCTGTTACTACTGTCATTCCCTCCAAGACTTTCTCTATAGCCACCTCTGTAACCATCTCGTAACCTTCTCTCTTGTCTTATCTATAACTTGCTTTATATTCCCTCTGTGGGCAGTCACTTTTCCAATATCCTTCCTCTCTACAATACACACAGTGATTCCTACTTCCTCCCTTACTCAGCCTATTCTCAACTCCTCTATTCACCTCCCTGTTCATATACACCTGACTTGCAATTTCCATTAACTGTGATATGGACATTCCTACAAATCCCTTTAACTTTAGCAATTTTCTTTTGATATCACCTTGGGTCTGGCTGACAAATGCTGAGTTGTTCATTCGAGAGTTCTCAGGGGCCTCTGGATTAAAAGGAGTATATAATCTATATGACTCCAGCAATCTCTCATAGAAAGCACTAGGTGACTCGTCTGCTTTCGTAAAGGAATTATGGGTCTTCCAATTAAACAGATCAGTCATGGTGAACGGGACATAAACAAATACAGGGTCTGCCAACTGTAATTGACCATTAATATCAATGTGTGGGGGACCAGGGGTAAGCTGCAGTGGCATTTGTAAATGTCAAAGTTGGAGGGCACCGGTCATTTGTCAGGTTAGGGTGGGACTTAGATAGGGTTGTTTAGTCATAGGTTCCGGTCGGGGAGTGGTGAGGTAGGTGGAAATGGATAAATTAATTTTACTGGTCAGTAACTTGGTTAACAAAATGTTTCGGACAGGGCTAGGAGGAGCCTGACCAGTAACCAAAAATGGTAAAAGTGTATTCCAGCATCCTATACCATTGACCATTTCATCCAGTTGTATTTCAAAACGAATTTACTGTTACTAAAGGCACACAAGGCTCAGTAATTATAGTGTTATGTCAGTGGTTATGGTGTTTTCAGTGATTATGGTATTATCAGTGGTTATGGTATTATCAGTGGTTATGGTGTTTTCAGTGGTTATGGTGTTTTCAGTGGTTATGGTATTATCAGTGGTTATGGTGTTTTGTAATTGCTGAGAATTATCTGATTTCAGTGGATTCAGTTACTGTTATTAAGAATTCTCCTCACAATTTTGACTGCTAATAATAAAACTGAATACAAAGAACCAGTTGGGGGGGTAGGTAGGCACAGAAATAGGAGGGGACAGGCATCTGAGAGCCAGAGACAATTAGAGCACAGGGGGACATACCAGCTGCACCAGTTTTTGCTAAAGAATTTAGTTGGGGGATGGTCAGATGGGTCAGATTCCATTGGGGATGGACAGACCAGTTTTGATAACCATCTAGTAACACAAACTGTGTTAACAGTCAAAAACTGGTCATTCTCTACTACATAAGGTAGTCCCCAAAATCACACACATTATATCCCTTTTTAAAGTTATTTAGCATACATTCTAAGGGATCAACAATCTTTAAATTCCGGCGCTGCCATACTTAGCAACGGAGCGTCTAATTCAAAGAAACACAACAAACACACCTCTAACAGTCACACTCGTTTCCCTGGCAACAGCACCATGTGGCACAGTTACTAGGTCAAACTCATACAACAAAACATACAGGGAATTCCCGTACACACACAGCTGTTACACCAGTCAGTAAATAACTAATACTGTGCCCTTTGGCGAAACTATACAGTCACCGACGCTATAATTCCCTATATCTGAATTACCCGTCCATAACATACCCCAGTAACATCGTCTTTATAGTACGGTTAGCATAGGTCAAAGTACAATTTAAGGTCACAATACAATTATTAGTGGTTATGGTGTTAGACATGCAATAGACGACAATTATTAGTACTTATATACAGTGTCAGTAAATATACAGGGTTATGGTACCGTGCACTATAATACAGCAACACACTATTAACACTCTCGCTAGACGGCAGAGCTCACGCTATCTAGCAAGATATACACGTTACTAAACAATCTTTATCACATATACAATTCCCAACTAATCTATTGGCCAGTACCTTGATGGACTACCTAAAACTATCTACATCCATTTTGGTTAGCCACACTGCCCAAGCACCACATATAGCGAGCTAGAGGACCGAATTTACACAGACGCCTCTTAGTCGATTACTCTATCAAAAATCTAGTGGGTTCCAAATTTACACGCCTTCCCACTTAGCCAAGATAGGTTGAGAGCTAGCGAACCGAATTTACACAGACGCCGCTTAGTCTCCCGGTCCCTCCGACCTAGCGAACAAAATATACACCCTAGAACGCTAGTCTAGACAAGACACCGGTGTCCGGCTAGGGCTATTTACACCAGAACCCCGCCTGACTAACCAAATCAAACGGTCTTACTAAAGAGCGTTCGATTGAGCGGTGCGCCTTCGCTCCTTCCCTCCGACAGAGGGGGCAGATTCCATACACAATTCAAACCCCTTATGGGCCTACCGCACAATCGGTATACCCCTAGTGGGTCCGCCGTCTAAAACAGCAGTCGTCTTACCTCCTCGTTCCTGAACCTGGGTTCACACTCATCGGCGGGGACACCCCAGCACTTACTACGTAGAGGCCGATGATCTCCTGGACAGCAGACCAGTGGCGCCGAGACGAAGGGAGGTCCACGCAGAAGTTCAGGGGTGCAGCCGTAGAGAACGTGGGCAAAGATAGACCGTCTCACGCCTCTGCCTCTCAGCTACCGTTGAACGATGAGCTTCCCGGCCCAATGCACCAAATGATACCGGAGAAACTGACGGAAGCCAAGCACAGAGAGATGGACACAGGTTTCTTCAGGAAGGAAGAGATTCTTTATTCGATTCACCGACCGGGGCTCAGAGGGACTAATGTCACCAAAATACAGCAAGATCTGAGCCCAGAACTGACTGTGTAAATGCATGATATAGACATATAGCTCCTCCTATAGTTAACTCTACCCACATATACTCTTTACACAATCAGCTGAACAAAGCCTAACTTCCCTTACCTGTTAGACCACATGGCTCACCCAGAACAATGGAGGAGGGGAAGTGTTTTCAGTTTCTGCATTCCTGCATTTGCTCAATACAGTGTTGATTGTATCTTAGCTACGTGTAACTATCTAACTGATACAACATTTACACATATGCCACATGGCAATCTTGTCCTAGTAAATTTATTTTTTACTGAGATTCCACCACACTTCCAAAAATCAGCCAAATCCCTCCAGTGGATCAAAAGTTAGCTGGAGGTCCCTTTATGACCGACCGCAAGCACAATTTCCTGCCCAAAACAGTTCCATAGATTTGGGCTGTGCTGTCGGTCAATTTCATGCGGAAAAATGACTAAGTCCCATTTCGAACGGGACTTAGTCTCTGGAGCTGAAAAACGAAGTGTAGGAGAAGGTAAGGGTCAGCGATGTTCGGTAAAATGTGTAGCCGATTTCAGTTCCACATAATCTTTAGCATACACCGCTGACCGCGTTCGACTGAACAAAGATGGCCGCCGCCACGTGCAATTAACCTGCAGTAACCTCACAGCCTGGGAGGTAAATTGCCTGCACACTTTAACTTCTGGGTGGTCCGCCTGTGTGGTACTTGGTTCAGTAAGCCCTATTTACTGAACCAAGTGGGGGAAAGCCAGGGGCAAGTTATTTTACAGGTCTGGGGACATAGTCTTAAAGGGGTATTGTTCAGCAAAGTCACAATATGTCCCCAGATGGTTCTTAAAGGGCCATACACACCCAATGAAAGTTAATAAGTTTTCAGGGGCACAATCTTCCAGGGGCCATAGTCATGAGGAAGGAGGCTGGCAATTAGGCTTCTCCACAATCCAAGGAAGCAGGGCAATTTTCCATTTAAAGGGCCAGTTACAAATAGCGATTTGTAACAGTCAGGCCTTCAGCGTGTGCTCTGCCAACCTCTGCAAGTACACTTTGCCACTCATATCTGGTGTCTCTATAGCGTGCCTTTAAAAAGAAAAAAAGGTTTTCACTGTAAGCCAATAGCAGTCAGTGTCCTTAAAGCGGGTGTCAGGCCTTCAGCGTGTGCTTTGCCAACCTCAGCAAGTGCACTTTGCCACTCATATCTGGTGTCTCTATAGCGTGCCTTTAAAAAGAAAAAAAGATTTTCACTGTAAGCTAATAGCAGTCAGTGGCCTTAAAGCGGTTGTCAGGCCTTCAGCATGTGCTCTGCCAACCTCTGCAAGTGTACTTTGCCACTCATATCTGGTGTCTCTATAGCGTGCCTTTAAAAAGAAAAAAAGGTTTTCACTGTAAGCCAATAGCAGTCAGTGTCCTTAAAGCGGGTGTCAGGCCTTCAGCGTGTGCTCTGCCAACCTCTGCAAGTGCACTTTGCCACTCATATCTGGTGTCACTATAGCGTGCCTTTAAAAAGAAAAAAAGGTTTTCACTGTAAGCCAATAGCAGCCAGTGTCCTTAAAGCGTGTCAGGCCTTCAGCGTGTGCTCTGCCAACCTCTGCAAGTGCACTTTGCCACTCATATCTGGTGTCACTATAGCGTGCCTTTAAAAAGAAAAAAAGGTTTTCACTGTAAGCTAATAGCAGTCAGTTTCCTTAAAGCGGTTGTCAGGCCTTCAGCGTGTGCTCTGCCAACCTCTGCAAGTGTATTTGCCACTCATATCTGGTGTCTCTATAGCGTGCCTTTAAAAAGAAATAAAGTTTTTCACTGTAAGCCAATAGCAGTCAGTGTCCTTAAAGCGGGTGTCAGGCCTTCAGCGTGTGCTCTGCCAACCTCTGCAAGTGCACTTTGCCACTCATATCTGGTGTCACTATAGCGTGCCATTAAAAGAAAAAAAGTTTTTCACTGTAAGGTAATAGCAGTTAGTTGTCTGCAAGAATCTGGGTGTCAGGTCTTCAGCGTGTGCTCTGCCAACCTCTGCAATTGTACTTTGCCACTCATATCTGGTGTCTCTATAGCGTGCCTTTAAAAAGAAAAAAAGGTTTTCACTGTAAGCCAATATCAGTCAGTGTCCTTAAAGCGGGTGTCACGCCTTCAGCGTGTGCTCTGACAACCTCAGCAAGTGTACTTTGCCACTCATATCTGGTGTGTCTATAGAGTGGTTTTACAAAGAAAAAAAGGTTTTCGCTGTAAGCCAATAGCAGTCAGTGTCCTTAAAGCGGGTGTCAGACCTTCAGCGTGTGCTCTGCCAACCTCTGCAAGTGCACTTTGCCACTCATATCTGGTGTCACTATAGCTTGCCTTTAAAAAGAAAAAAGGTTTTCACTGTAAGCCAATAGCAGCCAGTGTCCTTAAAGCGGATGTCAGGCCTTCAGTGTGTGCTCTGCCAACCTCTGCAAGTGCACTTTGCCACTCATATCTGGTGTCACTATAGCGTGCCTTTAAAAAGAAAAAAAGGTTTTCACTGTAAGCCAATAGCAGCCAGTGTCCTTAAAGCGTGTCAGGCCTTCAGCGTGTGCTCTGCCAACCTCTGCAAGTGCACTTTGCCACTCATATCTGGTGTCACTATAGCGTGCCTTTAAAAAGAAAAAAAGGTTTTCACTGTAAGCTAATAGCAGTCAGTTTCCTTAAAGCGGTTGTCAGGCCTTCAGCGTGTGCTCTGCCAACCTCTGCAAGTGTATTTGCCACTCATATCTGGTGTCTCTATAGCGTGCCTTTAAAAAGAAATAAAGGTTTTCACTGTAAGCCAATAGCAGTCAGTGTCCTTAAAGCGGGTGTCAGGCCTTCAGCGTGTGCTCTGCCAACCTCTGCAAGTGCACTTTGCCACTCATATCTGGTGTCACTATAGCGTGCCATTAAAAGAAAAAAAGTTTTTCACTGTAAGGTAATAGCAGTTAGTTGTCTGCAAGAATCTGGGTGTCAGGTCTTCAGCGTGTGCTCTGCCAACCTCTGCAATTGTACTTTGCCACTCATATCTGGTGTCTCTATAGCGTGCCTTTAAAAAGAAAAAAAGGTTTTCACTGTAAGCCAATATCAGTCAGTGTCCTTAAAGCGGGTGTCACGCCTTCAGCGTGTGCTCTGACAACCTCAGCAAGTGTACTTTGCCACTCATATCTGGTGTGTCTATAGAGTGGTTTTACAAAGAAAAAAAGGTTTTCGCTGTAAGCCAATAGCAGTCAGTGTCCTTAAAGCGGGTGTCAGACCTTCAGCGTGTGCTCTGCCAACCTCTGCAAGTGCACTTTGCCACTCATATCTGGTGTCACTATAGCTTGCCTTTAAAAAGAAAAAAGGTTTTCACTGTAAGCCAATAGCAGCCAGTGTCCTTAAAGCGGATGTCAGGCCTTCAGTGTGTGCTCTGCCAACCTCTGCAAGTGCACTTTGCCACTCATATCTGGTGTCACTATAGCGTGCCTTTAAAAAGAAAAAAAGTTTTTAACTGTAAGCTAATAGCAGTCAGTGTCCTTAAAGCGGGTGTCAGGCCTTCAGCGTGTGCTCTGACAACCTCAGCAAGTGTACTTTGCCACTCATATCTGGTGTCTCTATAGCGTGCCTTTACAAAGAAAAAAGTTTTTCACTGTAAGCTAATAGCAGTCAGTGTCCTTAAAGCGGGTGTCAGGCCTTCAGCGTGTGCTCTGACAACCTCAGCAAGTGTACTTTGCCACTCATATCTGGTGTCTCTATAGCGTGCTTTTACACAGAAAAAAAGTTTTTCACTGTAAGCTAATAGCAGTCAGTGTCCTTAAAGCGGGTGTCAGGCCTTCAGCGTGTGCTCTGCCAATCTCAGCAAGTGTACTTTGCCACTCATATCTGGTGTCTCTATAGCGTGCCTTTACAAAGAAAAAAAGGTTTTCACTGTAAGCTAATAGCAGTCAGTGTCCTTAAAGCGGGTGTCAGGCCTTCAGCGTGTGCTCTGCCAACCTCAGCAAGTGTACTTTGCCACTCATATCTGGTGTCTCTATAGCGTGTCTTTACAAAGAAAAAAAGGTTTTCACTGTAAGCTAATAGCAGTCAGTGTCCTTAAAGCGGGTGTCAGGCCTTCAGCGTGTGCTCTGCCAACCTCTGCAAGTGCACTTTGCCACTCATATCTGGTGTCACTATAGCGTGCCTTTAAAAAGAAAAAAAAGGTTTTCACTGTAAGCCAATAGCAGCCAGTGTCCTTAAAGCGGGTGTCAGGTCTTCAGTGTGTGCTCTGCCAACCTCTGCAAGTGCACTTTGCCACTCATATCTGGTGTCACTATAGCGTGCCTTTAAAAAGAAAAAAAGGTTTTCACTGTAAGCCAATAGCAGCCAGTGTCCTTAAAGCGGGTGTCAGGTCTTCAGCGTGTGCTCTGCCAACCTCTGCAATTGTACTTTGCCACTCATATCTGGTGTCTCTATAGCGTGCCTTTAAAAAGAAAAAAAGGTTTTCACTGTAAGCCAATATCAGTCAGTGTCCTTAAAGCGGGTGTCAGGCCTTCAGCGTGTGCTCTGACAACCTCAGCAAGTGTACTTTGCCACTCATATCTGGTGTCTCTATAGAGTGGTTTTACAAAGAAAAAAAGGTTTTCACTGTAAGCCAATAGCAGCCAGTGTCCTTAAAGCGGGTGTCAGGCCTTCAGCGTGTGCTCTGACAACCTAAGCAAGTGTACTTTGCCACTCATATCTGGTGTCTCTATAGCGTGCCTTTACAAAGAAAAAAGTTTTTCACTGTAAGCTAATAGCAGACAGTGTCCTTAAAGCGGGTGTCAGGCCTTCAGCATGTGCTCTGACAACCTCAGCAAGTGTACTTTGCCACTCATATCTGGTGTCTCTATAGCGTGCTTTTACACAGAAAAAAAGTTTTTCACTGTAAGCTAATAGCAGTCAGTGTCCTTAAAGCGGGTGTCAGGCCTTCAGCGTGTGCTCTGCCAACCTCAGCAAGTGTACTTTGCCACTCATATCTGGTGTCTCTATAGCGTGCCTTTACAAAGAAAAAAAGGTTTTCACTGTAAGCTAATAGCAGTCAGTGTCCTTAAAGCGGGTGTCAGGCCTTCAGCGTGTGCTCTGCCAACCTCAGCAAGTGTACTTTGCCACTCATATCTGGTGTCTCTATAGCGTGTCTTTACAAAGAAAAAAAGGTTTTCACTGTAAGCTAATAGCAGTCAGTGTCCTTAAAGCGGGTGTCAGGCCTTCAGCGTGTGCTCTGCCAACCTCTGCAAGTGCACTTTGCCACTCATATCTGGTGTCACTATAGCGTGCCTTTAAAAAGAAAAAAAGGTTTTCACTGTAAGCCAATAGCAGCCAGTGTCCTTAAAGCGGGTGTCAGGTCTTCAGCGTGTGCTCTGCCAACCTCTGCAAGTGCACTTTGCCACTCATATCTGGTGTCACTATAGCGTGCCTTTAAAAAGAAAAAAAGGTTTTCACTGTAAGCTAATAGCAGTCAGTTTCCTTAAAGCGGTTGTCAGGCCTTCAGCGTGTGCTCTGCCAACCTCTGCAAGTGTACTTTGCCACTCATATCTGGTGTCTCTATAGCGTGCCTTTAAAAAGAAAAAAAGGTTTTCACTGTAAGCCAATAGCAGTCAGTGTCCTTAAAGCGGGTGTCAGGCCTTCAGCGTGTGCTCTGCCAACCTCTGCAAGTGCACTTTGCCACTCATATCTGGTGTCACTATAGCGTGCCTTAAAAAGAAAAAAAAAATTTCACTGTAAGGTAATAGCAGTTAGTTGTCTGCAAGAATCTGGGTGTCAGGTCTTCAGCGTGTGCTCTGCCAACCTCTGCAATTGTACTTTGCCACTCATATCTGGTGTCTCTATAGCGTGCCTTTAAAAAGAAAAACAGGTTTTCACTGTAAGCCAATATCAGTCAGTGTCCTTAAAGCGGGTGTCAGGCCTTCAGCGTGTGCTCTGACAACCTCAGCAAGTGTACTTTGCCACTCATATCTGGTGTCTCTATAGAGTGGTTTTACAAAGAAAAAAAGGTTTTCACTGTAAGCCAATAGCAGCCAGTGTCCTTAAAGCAGGTGTCAGGCCTTCAGCATGTGCTCTGCCAACCTCTGCAAGTGCACTTTGCCACTCATATCTGGTGTCACTATAGCGTGCCTTTAAAAAGAAAAAAAGTTTTTCACTGTAAGCTAATAGCAGTCAGTTTCCTTAAAGCGGTTGTCAGGCCTTCAGCGTGTGCTCTGCCAACCTCTGCAAGTGTACTTTGCCACTCATATCTGGTGTCTCTATAGCGTGCCTTTAAAAAGAAAAAAAGGTTTTCACTGTAAGCCAATAGCAGTCAGTGTCCTTAAAGCGGGTGTCAGGCCTTCAGCGTGTGCTCTGCCAACCTCAGCAAGTGTACTTTGCCACTCATATCTGGTGTCTCTATAGCGTGTCTTTACAAAGAAAAAAAGGTTTTCACTGTAAGCTAATAGCAGTCAGTGTCCTTAAAGCGGGTGTCAGGCCTTCAGCGTGTGCTCTGCCAACCTCTGCAAGTGCACTTTGCCACTCATATCTGGTGTCACTATAGCGTGCCTTTAAAAAGAAAATAAGGTTTTCACTGTAAGCCAATAGCAGCCAGTGTCCTTAAAGCGGGTGTCAGGTCTTCAGCGTGTGCTCTGCCAACCTCTGCAAGTGCACTTTGCCACTCATATCTGGTGTCACTATAGCGTGCCTTTAAAAAGAAAAAAAGGTTTTCACTGTAAGCTAATAGCAGTCAGTTTCCTTAAAGCGGTTGTCAGGCCTTCAGCGTGTGCTCTGCCAACCTCTGCAAGTGTACTTTGCCACTCATATCTGGTGTCTCTATAGCGTGCCTTTAAAAAGAAAAAAAGGTTTTCACTGTAAGCCAATAGCAGTCAGTGTCCTTAAAGCGGGTGTCAGGCCTTCAGCGTGTGCTCTGCCAACCTCTGCAAGTGCACTTTGCCACTCATATCTGGTGTCACTATAGCGTGCCTTTAAAAGAAAAAAAGTTTTTCACTGTAAGGTAATAGCAGTTAGTTGTCTGCAAGAATCTGGGTGTCAGGTCTTCAGCGTGTGCTCTGCCAACCTCTGCAATTGTACTTTGCCACTCATATCTGGTGTCTCTATAGCGTACCTTTAAAAAGAAAAACAGGTTTTCACTGTAAGCCAATATCAGTCAGTGTCCTTAAAGCGGGTGTCAGGCCTTTAGCGTGTGCTCTGACAACCTCAGCAAGTGTACTTTGCCACTCATATCTGGTGTCTCTATAGCGTGCCTTTACAAAGAAAAACGTTTTTCACTGAGGTTGCCATTCATATCTGGTGTCTCTATAGAGTGGTTTTACAAAGAAAAAAAGTTTTTCACTGTAAGCTAATAGCAGTCAGTGTCCTTAAAGCGGGTGTCAGGCCTTCAGCGTATGCTCTGCCAACCTCAGCAAGTGTACTTTGCCACTCATAACTGGTGTCTCTATAGCGTGCCTTTACAAAGAAAAAAAGGTTTTCACTGTAAGCCAATAGCAGTCAGTGTCCTTAAAGCGGGTGTCAGGCCTTCAGCGTGTGCTCTGCCAACCTCTGCAAGTGCACTTTGCCACTCATATCTGGTGTCACTATAGCGTGCCTTTAAAAAGAAAAAAGGTTTTCACTGTAAGCCAATAGCAGCCAGAGTCCTTAAAGTGGGTGTCAGGCCTTCAGTGTGTGCTCTGCCAACCTCTGCAAGTGCACTTTGCCACTCATATCTGGTGTCACTATAGCGTGCCTTTAAAAAGAAAAAACGTTTTTAACTGTAAGCTAACAGCAGTTAGTTGTCTGCAAGCATCTGGGTGTCAGGCCTTCAGCGTGTGCTCTGCCAACCTCAGCAAGTGTACTTTGCCACTCATATCTGGTGTCTCTATAGCGTGCCTTTACAAAGAAAAACGTTTTTCACTGTAAGCTAATAGCAGTCAGTGTCCTTAAAGCGGGTGTCAGGCCTTCAGCGTGTGCTCTGACAACCTCAGCAAGTGTACTTTGCCACTCATATCTGGTGTCTCTATAGCTTGCCTTTACAAAGAAAAAAAGGTTTTCACTGTAAGCTAATAGCAGTCAGTGTCCTTAAAGCGGGTGTCAGGCCTTCAGCGTGTGCTCTGCCAACCTCAGCAAGTGTACTTTGCCACTCATATCTGGTGTCTCTATAGCGTGCCTTTACAAAGAAAAAAAGGTTTTCACTGTAAGCTAATAGCAGTCAGTGTCCTTAAAGCGGGTGTCAGGCCTTCAGCGTGTGCTCTGCCAACCTCTGCAAGTGCACTTTGCCACTCATATCTGGTGTCACTATAGCGTGCCTTTAAAAAGAAAAAAAGGTTTTCACTGTAAGCCAATAGCAGTCAGTGTCTTTAAAGCGGGTGTCAGGCCTTCAGCGTGTGCTCTGCCAACCTCTGCAAGTGCACTTTGCCACTCATATCTGGTGTCACTATAGCGTGCCTTTAAAAGAAAAAAAGTTTTTCACTGTAAGCTAATAGCAGTCAGTTTCCTTAAAGCGGTTGTCAGGCCTTCAGCGTGTGCTCTGCCAACCTCTGCAAGTGTACTATGCCACTCATATCTGGTGTCTCTATAGCGTGCCTTTAAAAAGAAAAAAAAGGTTTTCACTGTAAGCCAATAGCAGTCAGTGTCCTTAAAGCGGGTGTCAGGCCTTCAGCGTGTGCTCTGCCAACCTCTGCAAGTGCACTTTGCCACTCATATCTGGTGTCACTATAGCGTGCCTTTAAAAGAAAAAAAGTTTTTCACTGTAAGGTAATAGCAGTTAGTTGTCTGCAAGAATCTGAGTGTCAGGTCTTCAGCGTGTGCTCTGCCAACCTCTGCAATTGTACTTTGCCACTCATATCTGGTGTCTCTATAGCGTACCTTTAAAAAGAAAAAAAGGTTTTCACTGTAAGCCAATATCAGTCAGTGTCCTTAAAGCGGGTGTCAGGCCTTCAGCGTGTGCTCTGACAACCTCAGCAAGTGTACTTTGCCATTCATATCTGGTGACTCTATAGAGTGGTTTTACAAAGAAAAAAAGTTTTTCACTGTAAGCTAATAGCAGTCAGTGTCCTTAAAGCGGGTGTCAGGCCTTCAGCGTATGCTCTGCCAACCTCAGCAAGTGTACTTTGCCACTCATAACTGGTGTCTCTATAGCGTGCCTTTACAAAGAAAAAAAGGTTTTCACTGTAAGCCAATAGCAGTAAGTGTCCTTAAAGCGGGTGTCAGGCCTTCAGCGTGTGATCTGCCAACCTCTGCAAGTGCACTTTGCCACTCATAGCTGGTGTCACTATAGCGTGCCTTTAAAAAGAAAAAAGGTTTTCACTGTAAGCCAATAGCAGCCAGTGTCCTTAAAGTGGGTGTCAGGCCTTCAGTGTGTGCTCTGCCAACCTCTGCAAGTGCACTTTGCCACTCATATCTGGTGTCACTATAGCGTGCCTTTAAAAAGAAAAAACGTTTTTAACTGTAAGCTAACAGCAGTTAGTTGTCTGCAAGCATCTGGGTGTCAGGCCTTCAGTGTGTGCTCTGCCAACCTCAGCAAGTGTACTTTGCCACTCATATCTGGTGTCTCTATAGCGTGCCTTTACAAAGAAAAAAGTTTTTCACTGTAAGCTAATAGCAGTCAGTTTCCTTAAAGCGGGTGCAGGCCTTCAGCGTGTGCTCTGACAACCTCAGCAAGTGTACTTTGCCACTCATATCTGGTGTCTCTATAGCTTGCCTTTACAAAGAAAAAAAGGTTTTCACTGTAAGCTAATAGCAGTCAGTGTCCTTAAAGCGGGTGTCAGGCCTTCAGCGTGTGCTCTGCCAACCTCAGCAAGTGTACTTTGCCACTCATATCTGGTGTCTCTATAGCGTGCCTTTACAAAGAAAAAAAGGTTTTCACTGTAAGCTAATAGCAGTCAGTGTCCTTAAAGCGGGTGTCAGGCCTTCAGCGTGTGCTCTGCCAACCTCTGCAAGTGCACTTTGCAACTCATATCTGGTGTCACTATAGCGTGCCTTTAAAAAGAAAAAAAGGTTTTCACTGTAAGCCAATAGCAGTCAGTGTCTTTAAAGCGGGTGTCAGGCCTTCAGCGTGTGCTCTGCCAACCTCTGCAAGTGCACTTTGCCACTCATATCTGGTGTCACTATAGCGTGCCTTTAAAAGAAAAAAAGTTTTTCACTGTAAGCTAATAGCAGTCAGTTTCCTTAAAGCGGTTGTCAGGCCTTCAGCGTGTGCTCTGCCAACCTCTGCAAGTGTACTTTGCCACTCATATCTGGTGTCTCTATAGCGTGCCTTTAAAAAGAAAAAAAAGGTTTTCACTGTAAGCCAATAGCAGTCAGTGTCCTTAAAGCGCTCTGCCAACCTCTGCAAGTGCACTTTGCCACTCATATCTGGTGTCACTATAGCGTGCCTTTAAAAGAAAAAAAAATTTTCACTGTAAGGTAATAGCAGTTAGTTGTCTGCAAGAATCTGAGTGTCAGGTCTTCAGCGTGTGCTCTGCCAACCTCTGCAATTGTACTTTGCCACTCATATCTGGTGTCTCTATAGCGTGCCTTTAAAAAGAAAAAAAGGTTTTCACTGTAAGCCAATATCAGTCAGTGTCCTTAAAGAGGGTGTCAGGCCTTCAGCGTGTGCTCTGACAACCTCAGCAAGTGTACTTTTCCACTCATATCTGGTGTCTCTATAGAGTGGTTTTACAAAGAAAAAAAGTTTTTCACTGTAAGCTAATAGCAGTCAGTGTCCTTAAAGCGGGTGTCAGGCCTTCAGCGTATGCTCTGCCAACCTCAGCAAGTGTACTTTGCCACTCATAACTGGTGTCACTATAGCGTGCCTTTACAAAGAAAAAAAAGGTTTTCACTGTAAGCCAATAGCAGTCAGTGTCCTTAAAGCGGGTGTCAGGCCTTCAGCGTGTGCTCTGCCAACCTCTGCAAGTGCACTTTGCCACTCATATCTGGTGTCACTATAGTGTGCCTTTAAAAAGAAAAAAGTTTTTCACTGTAAGCTAATAGCAGTTAGTTGTCTGCAAGCATCTGGGTGTCAAGCCTTCAGCGTGTGCTCTGCCAACCTCAGCAAGTGTACTTTGCCACTCATATCTGGTGTCTCTATAGCGTGCCTTTACAAAGAAAAAAGTTTTTCACTGTAAGCTAATAGCAGTCAGTGTCCTTAAAGCGGGTGTCAGGCCTTCAGCGTGTGCTCTGACAACCTCAGCAAGTGTACTTTGCCACTCATATCTGGTGTCTCTATAGCGTGCCTTTACAAAGAAAAAAAGGTTTTTACTGTAAGCTAATAGCAGTCAGTGTCCTTAAAGCGGGTGTCAGGCCTTCAGCGTGTGCTCTGCCAACCTCAGCAAGTGTACTTTGCCACTCATATCTGGTGTCTCTATAGAGTGGTTTTACAAAGAAAAAAAGTTTTTCACTGTAAGCTAATAGCAGTCAGTGTCCTTAAAGCGGGTGTCAGGCCGTCAGCGTATGCTCTGCCAACCTCAGCAAGTGTACTTTGCCACTCATAACTGGTGTCTCTATAGCGTGCCTTTACAAAGAAAAAAAGGTTTTCACTGTAAGCCAATAGCAGTCAGTGTTCTTAAAGCGGGTGTCAGGCCTTCAGCGTGTGCTCTGCCAACCTCTGCAAGTGCACTTTGCCACTCATATCTGGTGTCACTATAGCGTGCCTTTAAAAAGAAAAAAGGTTTTCACTGTAAGCCAATAGCAGCCAGTGTCCTTAAAGCGGGTGTCAGGCCTTCAGTGTGTGCTCTGCCAACCTCTGCAAGTGCTCTTTGCCACTCATATTCGGTGTCACTATAGTGTGCCTTTAAAAATAAAAAAAGTTTTTCACTGTAAGCTAATAGCAGTTAGTTGTCTGCAAGCATCTGGGTGTCAGGCTTTCAGCGTGTGCTCTGCCAACCTCAGCAAGTGTACTTTGCCACTCATATCTGGTGTCTCTATAGCGTGCCTTTACAAAGAAAAAAGTTTTTCACTGTAAGCTAATAGCAGTCAGTGTCCTTAAAGCGGGTGTCAGGCCTTCAGCGTGTGCTCTGCCAACCTCAGCAAGTGTACTTTGCCACTCATATCTGGTGTCTCTATAGCGTGCCTTTACAAAGAAAAAAAGGTTTTCACTGTAAGCTAATAGCAGTCAGTGTCCTTAAAGCGGGTGTCAGGCCTTCAGCGTCTGCTCTGCCAACCTCTGCAAGTGCACTTTGCCACTTATATCTGGTGTCTCCATAGCGTGCCTTTAAAAAGAAAAAAGTTTTTCACTGTAAGCTAATAGCAGTCAGTGTCCTTAAAGCGGTTGCAGGCCTTCAGTGTGTGCTCTGCCAACCTCTGCAAGTGTACTTTGCCACTCATATCTGGTGTCTCTATAGCGTGCCTTTACAAAGAAAAAAAGTTTTTCACTGTAAGTTTTTCACTGTAAGCAGTTAGTTGTCTGCAAGCGTCTGGGTGTCAGGCCTTCAGCGTGTGCTCTGCCAACCTCAGCAAGTGTACTTTGCCACTCATATCTGGTGTCTCTATAGCGTGCCTTTACAAAGAAAAAAAGTTTTTCACTGTAAGTTTTTCCCTGTAAGCAGTTAGTTGTCTGCAAGCGTCTGGGTGTCAGGCCTTCAGCGTGTGCTCTGCCAACCTCAGCAAGTGTACTTTGCCACTTATATTGTGGTGGAATCTCGGTAAAAATAAATTTAGTAGGCCGAGATTACCACGTGGCATGTGTACGTGCATATACTACTGTATCGGTCGGTTGGTTGCACGTGGCAAAGATACGATCAGTAGTGTACGTAGCGTGTGCGAGAATACCGGATGTAGTATTCCCCTCCTCCATTGTGCTGGGCAAGCCATGCGGTCAAACAGGAAGTTACTTCTTGTTCGATTGATTGGGTAAGAGTATGTGTGGGTGGAGCTTATTATGGGAGGAGTTACATGCCCATATAAGGAGCCTACACTATTGTCTGGGGCTCAGATCTTGTTGTATTTTGGTGACATTAGTCCCTCTGAGTCCCGTTCGGTGAATCGAATAAAGAATCTCTTCCTTCCTGAAGAAACCTGTGTCCATCTCTCTGTGCTTGGCTTCCGTCAGTTTCTCCGGTATCATTTGGTGCATTGGCCGGGAAGCTCATTGTGACAGAACCATCCGTCTGTCTATTTTTTTTGTGGATTTGTCTATTTTATTCCGTCCGTCCAAATGACTGTTTCCAGTACTATAACTATCCGAATGACTGTTTTTCCCGAATAAAGCTACCGAACGGATGGCCACCCAGAAGAGAAGTGTGCTGCTGGTTAACCTTTTGAATCCCAATTAGAACGTTGTGGTTAACCGCAGACACTTCTCAATTAAACCGACTTCAGGGTGGCCATCGTTCGTATGTCGACCACGAGGCAGCGACCATTTTTAATCGTACGAAAGCCCAGCGGAATTGTAAATGTGTTAAAGATTGTTGTAGTAGCGTGTATATCTTGCTAGATAGCGTGAGCTCTGCCGTCTAGCGAGAGTGTGAATAGTGTGTAACTGTATAATAGCGCACGGTACCATAACCATGTATAATTACTGATACTGTAAATAAGTACTAATAACTGTCGTCTATGTTGTATGTTTAACACCATAACCACTACTAACTGAACTGTGACTCTAAATTGTACTCTAACCAATGCTAACTGTACTATAACTACTGTTTGTAAAGACGATGTTACTGGGGTATGTTATAGACGGGTAATTCAGATATAGGGAATTATAGCGTGGGTGACTGTATAGTTTCGCCAAAGGGCACAGTATTAGTTACTTAGTGACTGGTGTAACAGCTGTGTGTGTACGGGAATTCCCTGAGTGTTTTGTTGTGTGCGTTTCGCTTAGTAACTGTACCACGTGGTGCTGTTGCCGAGGGAACTGGTGTGACCGTTGGAAGAGTGTGTGTTTGTTTCTGTTGGAGACGACGCTCCATTGTTAACTATGGGCGCATCGGATTCGACGATTTTGGATCCCTTAGGATGTATGATTAAAAACTTTAAAAAGGGATATACTGTATGTGATTTTGGGGTAAAGATGTCTCCAGCACGCCTGACTACTTTATGTAGTAGGGAATGGCCTACTTTGGTTGCCGCATGGCCACCACGTGGCAGTTTGGATCCTAATCTGGTACAGCGTGTACACGTGGCTGTATCAGGTAGGCCTGAACTTTACGGCCAGTTTCCATATATTGATTGTTGGAGGCAGGCCGTAAATGACTTGCCAAAATGGATCCGAGTATGCCACGAGGAGCAATGTCGCCTCATGGTGGCCAGGACTCGCTTGTCCACTAAGGCCGTAATCACGCCCATTTTGGACACGCCTCCTGAGTCTGAGATCCCCATGCCGCCCCCTTACGCCTCCTCCACCGGAAGAGGAAGAGGAGGTGCTGTTGGAAACACTCCTCCCCTTGCCCCGTTGTCCCCACCTACTCCCTCCTCTAGCTCAGAGTCCAGCCCCCTTGTTTCAAACCCTCCCCTTCCGGTACCTACCTCCCTTAACTCCACATACCCAGATTTGGCGCCATATCTAGTTTCCGGTCAGGCTCTTCCTAGCCCGGCCCGGAATATTCTACTCACCAACCTTCCCCTTAATAAAGCTTCCCCATCCCCTTGTCTTACTACCCCTCGACCGGAACCCCTAACGGACGCATCTCTACGAAGCCCCATACTAACTCGACAACTGACCGGTACCCTCCAACCCCGACATTATCAAATGCCTCTTCGATTGACTCCTGGCCCGACACACATTAACGATGACGGCCAGATACAATATGCTGATCCAGTCTATGTCCGTTTCACAACCACCGATCTCTTTAATTGGAAGACCCATAACTCCTCTTACACTGAAAAGCCTCAAGCCATGACGGATTTGTTTACCTCAATAGTCCAGACACACAATCCCACTTGGGCTGATTGCCAGCAATTATTAATGACATTGTTTAATAACGAGGAAAGGACTAGGATAAATCAAGCGGCAATTAAAGCGCTGGAAGAAGAGGCCCGTACACAAAATGAAGGCCAACCCAGCAGCATGGGCCGCAGCCCATTATCCAAACACCGATCCAAATTGGAATGTCAATGGCGCAGACATGGTCCATTTAAAAGCTTACAGGGACGCTATTATTGCTGGCATGAAAGCTGGAGGAAAGAAGGCAATTAATATGTCTAAGACGGCTGAGGTATTACAGAAATGTGATGAATCGCCCAGAGTCTTTTATGACCGATTATTGGAGGCATACCGTTTGTATACCCCCTTTAATCCGGAGGCTCCTGAGAATTCCCGGATGGTTAACTCTGCCTTTGTCAGCCAGGCCTATGGAGATATAAAGTGCAAGCTACAAAAGTTAGAAGGGTTTGTAGGGATGTCCATAACCCAACTAATGGAGGTAGCAAACAAGTTATATATGAATAGGGAAACCGAGACAAAGAAGGAGGAAGAGCGCAAGATGCGTAGAAAGGCAGATATGCTAGCGGTAGCGATCGCAGGCGTAGATAGAAGGGAAAAGGAAGTGTATAGGGGAATGGATAAAGGCGAGAGTAAATGGAATAGGAAACACCTGAGTAGGAATCAATGCGCGTACTGTAGGGAAGAAGGGCATTGGAGAAGTGAGTGTCCACAAAGGGAACAGTATGAGAGAGACAGACCTAGGGCAGGATATGGTAATTATAGAGGCAGAGCGAGAGGTAGAGGAGGTCCTGGAGGGAATAGTGGTAACAATAGAGGAAGTGTTAGTGGAGACAGGTACTATCCAGCAGCGCAGAGACCCCATGATAGAGAAGATAGGGACTTTGTAGGTTTGGCTGACACAGTCATGGAGGACTATTGATACCGACCGGGCTCCATCCCCCTTGGCCGAGCGGAGCCTATGGTCGATGTAGCAATAGGGGGAAAAAGGAGTGCGTTCATGATCGATACTGGTGCTGAACATTCGGTGGTGACTGACCTAGTTGCTCCTCCATCTGGAAGAACTATCACCGTAATAGGAGCAACTGCAAGGAGTGCTGATAAACCGGTTCTTAAAAGTCGACTCTGTACATTGGGAGGCCACGTAGTGAAACATCAATTCCTTTATATGCCTGAATGTCCAGTCCAACTGCTAGGACATGATTTGTTGTCAAAATTACAAGCACAGATAACGTTTCTACCTAATGGAACAACATCTTTAAAGTTCAACGGACCTTCAGGTATAATGACAATATCTGTACCAAAGGAAGAAGAGTGGCGACTTTATACAGTTTTGACTAGCCAAAACCCTAAGAGTGATGAATCGTTGTTCAATATACCAGGAGTGTGGGCAGAGAACAACCCACCAGGACTTGCTCGCAATATTCCACCAATTCGAATCGAACTGAAACTTGGGGTTTATCCAGTGAGCTTAAGACAATACCACATCCCACAAAAGGCCAAGAAGAACATACAATCATATTTGGATAAGTTCATACGGTATGGTATCCTAAAATTCAGTACTTCCCCCTGGAACACCCCATTGTTGCCTGTTCAAAAGCCCGGTACAGATGAGTATTGCCCTGTGCAGGACTTGAGAGCAGTCAATGATGCGGTCGTAAGTATACACCCAGTTGTGCCCAATCCATATAACCTGCTTGCTTTAATTCCGGGCGGGGCTACCTATTTTACTGTCTTAGATCTCAAAGATGCCTTCTTTTGCCTTCGAATTGCTGCGGAAAGCCAGTGTATCTTCGCATTCCAATGGGAAAATGCTGTAACGGGCTTGAAACGCCAGATGACTTGGACAAGACTGCCCCAAGGGTTTAAAAATTCACCTACCCTATTTGGATCAGCTTTAAGTCAAGACTTACTGGATTTCAAGTCCATCCCAGGAGAGTGTGTACTATTGCAATACGTCGATGATTTGTTGATAGCGGCAGTTACTAGAGAAATTTGTCAGCAAGCAACACATGATTTACTACACATTCTCTGGAAGGCAGGATACAAGGTGTCCAGGAAGAAAGCTCAGTTGTGTCAGCCAACTGTCAAGTATCTGGGATTCCATATCTCTGAAGGTCAAAGAATAATGGGGCCAGAGAGAAAAGAAGCTGTATGCCAAATACCAATACCCAAGAATAGAAGACAAGGGCGGGAATTCTTGGGGGCAGCAGGCTTCTGTAGGATATGGATTCCCAGTTATGCGATATTGGCGAAACCTCTTTATGCAGCTATAAAAGGTACAGAACACGATCCCTTCCTGTGGACCCCTGAACAGCAAAAGGCACAGCATTAGGTCTACCTGATCATACACGCCCATTCTACTTATATGTACACGAGCAAAGAAGAATGGCTGTGGGAGTATTGACACAGTACTTGGGATCATGGCAACGACCTGTTGCATATATGTCAAAACAACTGGATGCAGTGGCCAGTGGTCTTCCACCTTGTCTAAGAGCCATAGCTGCCGCTGCCCTGCTGGTAGCCGAAGCTGATAAACTTACTCTGGGTCAAGAACTCTATGTGCGAGTCCCGCACGCAGTACAAACGTTACTAGACTATAAAGGCAATCATTGGTTTAGTAAGTATCAAGATATGTAGTGCGAAAACCCAAGAGTGCATTTAGAGACTGTTAACACCTTAAATCCAGCTACCCTTTTGCCGCAACCTACTGAGAGTCAACATGATTGCCTGGAGGTGATGGATGAAGTATTTTCAAGTAGACCAGATCTTTGTGACTTTCCCATCCAGAACCCTGATGTCCAGTACTATACGGACGGCAGTAGTTATGTGAAAGAAGGGATTCGCTATGCAGGATATGCAGTAACAACCATAGACAAGGTGATAGAAGCCCGGCCATTGTCAAAAGGAACATCGGCACAGAAGGCAGAACTAATTGCACTCACACGAGCATTACAATTGGCTGAAGGTTTAAGAGTGAACATCTACACGGACTCCAAGTATGCGTTTTTAACCACTCATGCCCACGGAGCTTTGTATAAAGAAAGAGGATTATTGAATTCGGAGGGTAAAGAAATCAAGTACGCAGCCGAGATATTACAACTACTGGAAGCCGTGTGGGAACCGAAAGAAGTTGGTATCGTACATTGTCGGGCACATCTGAAAGGAGATGGTGATGTAACCAAAGGAAATCGGATGGCAGATAATGCAGCTAAGCGTGCCGCTGAATCAGGAAGACAGGAGTATGTGGAACATATAGCTGCTCTTATACCGACTCCACTGTCTCAATGGACTCCAGTTTATACAGCTCAAGAAGATGAGTGGTTAAAGACTGAAACTGGGAAATACCTGGAGAACAAATGGTATCAGTTAGAAGATGGAAGAATAGTCATTCCAGCATCACTAGCTGTAGAAATTGTCCAGAACTATCACAATGGGACACATTCTGGAAGAGATAGTATGGAAGGATCTCTCAGGAAACATTTCTACATACCAAGATTGTCCAACCTGACTCAAGCCATTGTACGAAGATGTGTGATATGTGCCAAGAATAATGCAAGGCAAGGACCAGTGAAACCACCGGGAGTCCAGTATATGGGGGGACTCCCAATGTCCGATCTTCAAATAGACTATACTGTAATGCCTAAATCCGGTGGACATCGCTACCTACTAGTAGTTGTGTGTACCTATTCAGGTTGGGTAGAAGCATGTCCTACTCGTACAGAGAAAGCAGGAGAAGTTGTACGATATGGACTACCATGCTCTATAGGATCGGATAATGGTCCAGCCTTTGTTCACCAGTGCCTACAACAACTGACTCATATGCTTGGTATTAAGTGGAAGCTTCATACAGCATATAGACCTCAGAGCTCTGGTAAAGTAGAAAGGATGAACAGAACTATTAAGAACCAATTGGCAAAGATTTGTCAAGAGACTCAGCTTAAGTGGAATGTTCTTTTGCCCATAGCTCTGTTGCGTATTCGTAGTACACCTACCAGAAGGATGGGTCTCTCACCTTTTGAAATCATGTATGGGCGTCCACCTCCCGTACTTGGTAACTTAAGGGGGGATTTGAGTCAGTTGAGAGAAGGAATTACTCGGCAGCAGGTTGTAGAGTTGGGTAAAACTATGGAGGAGGTACAGAAATGGGTACAAGATAGATTACCTGTGAATATTTATCCCCCTGTTCATAGTTATCATCCAGGAGATCAAGTATGGATTAAAGAGTGGAACAGTGTACTGTTAGGGCCTAAGTGGAGGGGTCCTTATGTTGTTCTTTTGTCTACCCCTACAGCTATAAAGGTGGCCGAAGTGACTCAGTGGATTCATCACTCCAGGGTTAAACCAGCAGCAGTAGATTCTTGGCAAGCTACAACAGATCCAGAGAATCCCTGCAAGATCCGGTTAAAGCGCACGACTCAGTCGGAGTGACGAGGATGTCTTGTTCCTTTGGTAGTTAGGTCGGTGCAGGGCATTATAGAAAATATAGCAGAGAGAAAGGCTGCTGCACAGATAATGGCCATATATAGATATGAGGCTCTAAATCAGGGAGAACCAGTGCAGGAAGAGGAATGTTGAGGGATTTATGTCATTAGTCGCAAAGTCTGGTCTGGTTCATGGCAACCTGAGGTATATGCAAAATTATGGTCAAGTGATGCCTCCGGAATTGTGAAAATATCAGAGGCATCAAAGGGGGGAATGTGGTGGAATCTCGGTAAAAATAAATTTAGTAGGCCGAGATTACCACGTGGCATGTGTACGTGCATATACTGGTGTATCGGTCGGTTGGTTGCACGTGGCAAAGATACGATCAGTAGTGTACGGAGCATGTGCGAGAATACCGGATGTAGTATTCCCCTCCTTCATTGTGCTGGGCAAGCCATGCGGTCAAACAGGAAGTTAGTTCTTGTTCGATTGATTGGGTAAGAGTATGTGTGGGTGGAGCTTATTATGGGAGGAGTTACATGCCTATATAAGGAGCCTACACTATTGTCCGGGGCTCAGATCTTGTTGTATTTTGGTGACATTAGTCCCTCTGAGTCCCGTTCGGTGAATCGAATAAAGAATCTCTTCCTTCCTGAAGAAACCTGTGTCTATCTCTCTGTGCTTGGCTTCCGTCAGTTTCTCCGGTATCAATATCTGGTGTCTCTATAGCGTGCCTTTACAAAGAAAAAACTTTTTTCACTGTTATAGATTGAATAGCAGTTAGTTGTCTTCAAGCGGGTGTGTCCGGCCTA
This sequence comes from Pelobates fuscus, assembly GCF_036172605.1. Taxonomy (NCBI): domain Eukaryota; kingdom Metazoa; phylum Chordata; class Amphibia; order Anura; family Pelobatidae; genus Pelobates; species Pelobates fuscus. Next base: position 100,933,898 of record NC_086324.1, on the reverse strand, counting down.
CAGCGTGTACTCTGCCAACCTCTGCCACTGCACAGTGCCACTCATATCTGGTCTCACAGTAGCTTGCACGCATAGTACCACTAATCCCCCAAAAAATGACAGGCAGAGGCAGGCCACCACGCAGGGGCCATCGTGGTCGTGGTGCTGTGATTCCCTTTGGCCCTAGAATAATGCCCAGTTTTCAGAGGCCACGTACCCTGAACTTGAAAAGTTCTGAGGACATAGTTGACTGGCTAACACAGGACACCCAATCTTCTACAGCTTCCGCTCGGATCCTTGACGCACCATCCTCCTCCAGCTTAGCTTCGGGCACCTCTCAAGATACCACTCACCCGCCTGCCGCCACCACCAAAATGAGCACCACAGCCGCTTCACTTGTTATGTCAGAGGAGTTATTCACACATCCGTTTGAAGAAATGAGGGATGTGCAACCATTATTGCCAGAGGATGTAGATAACAGGGATATGTCTCAGGCAGGCAGCTTTACACACATGGACGTACGGTGTGATGATGATGATCTTGTACCCGCTGCTGCTTCCTTTGCTGAGTTGTCAGATACAAGTGAAGCGGTTGATGATGACGATGCGTCCATGGATGTCACGTGGGTGCCCACTCGGCAATAAGAAGAACAGGACGAAAGTTCAGATGGGGAGACAGAGAGGAGGAGGAGGAGACGAGTTGGAAGCAGGGGGAGGTCGTTGCAAGGAGCTAGTGGCACAGTCAGACAGCATGCATCGGCACCCGGGGTCAGCCCAACAGCACGCCAATCAACGCATGCTGTGTCCACCACCAGAATGCCGTCATTGCAGAGCTCAGCAGTTTGGCATTTGTTTGGTGTGTCTGCCTCTGACAACAGTGATGCCATTTGCAACCTGTGCCAAAAGAAACTGAGTCGTGGGAAGTCCACACCCACCTAGGTACAACTGCTTTGCGTAGGCACATGATCGCACATCACAAACGCCTATGGGATTAACACATGAGTACAAGCAGCACGCAAACTCAAAGCCGCCATCCTCCTCCTGGTCCAGCATCTTCAGCCACGTCAACCACTGCTGTCCTCCTTGACCCCTCTCAACCATCCGCCACTCCGTCTCCCACCTTGAGCAGTTCCCGCTCATCTGCCCACAGTCAGGTGTCTGTCCAGGACATGTTTGAGAATAAGAAGCCAATGTCAGAAAGTCACCCCCTTGCCCGGCGTCTGACAGCTGGCTTGTCTGTACTATTAGCCCGCCAGCTTTTACCATACAAGCTGGTGGAGTCTGAGGCTTTTAAAGAATTTGTAGCTATTGGGACACCGCAGTGGAAGGTACCCGGACAAAATTTATTTTCACAAAAGGCAATCCCCAACCTGTACTCGATTATGCAAAAGGAAGTAATGGCATGTCTGGCACACAGTGTTGGGGCAAGGGTCCATCTGACCACTGATACCTGGTCGGCAAAGCATGGTCAGGGCAGGTATATCACCTACACTGCGCATTGGGTAAACCTGCTGACGGCTGCCAAGCATGGAATGCGTGGTTTTGCAGAGGAGTTGGTGACACCGCCACGACCTGCAGGCAGGCCTGCTGCCACCTCCTCTACTCCTCCTACTCCATCCTCTTCCATAACCTCCTCGGCTGAGTCCTCTTCTGCTGCTGCGTCTTGCTCCACATCAACGGCACCCCCCCAGCTCCCCAGGTACTATTCCACATCCCGGATACGGCAGTGTCACGCCGTCTTGGGTTTGACTTGCTTGAAAGCAGAGTCACACTGGACAAGCACTCCTGTCCGCCCTGAAAGCACAGGTGGAAAAGTGGCTGACTCCGCAGCAACTGGATATCGGCAAAGTGGTTTGTGACAACGGAACAAATTTGTTGGCGGCATTGAAGTTGGGCAAGTTGACACATGTGCTGTGCATGGCACATGTGTGTAATCTGATCGTACAACGCTTTGTGCATAAGTACACAGGCTTACAGGACGTCCTTCTTGTCTCTGTACTTAACTGCCAACAGCTCCTCTTGGCGCAGAGCTGAGGTCTCCCACCTTTGTAGTCGGGTGCGTGCAAGTTGTCCTGGGAAACCTGTGCTGTTCTTTTTAATTGTGCCGCAAGCTACTGTATCAAAACAGTACAGTAGCTTGAACAAAGGGAAACTTGTATAAAAATGGTCAGTATACAAGTGGTACCCTTTGTTCATCAGGGGGAATATCAGGTCCCAGACAATCTTGTCACTGGTTCCCATATGTTCTGGGCAACCTGGAGGGTCGAGGTGGCTATCCTTTCCCTCGTACACCCAGAAGGCCTGAGTATACCCAGTCTCGCTATCACAGAGCTTATACATCTTTACACCATACCTAGAGCACTTGGAAGGTACATACTGCTTGAATCCCAGCCTTCCCTTATACTTCATCAGGGATTCATCCACGCATATATTCCTTCCAGGTGTATAAGCCTCTGCAAACCTGGGGATGCTCCCTAGGGGGACACAGGCTGTTGTCGCTGAAGTGCATGAAATGCAGAATCATTTCATACCTCATCCTCGACATACATTGGGAGTAAATGGGGGTAGAGCAGATGGGGCTACTGCTCCAGTAGGAGCGGATGGAGGGCTTCTTTATGATGCCCATCAGCATAGTCAATGCCCAGAATCTTTTAAATTCTGGCACATCGATGGGGGCCCATTGCTGCTTTGCCAAAAAAGAGTCCGGATTTGTAGCTCGGAATTGATGGGCATATAAATTAGTTTGGGCGACAATGTTCCCCAATACATCATCGCCCAGAAACACCTCCATAAACTGCTGAGGGCTAAATCCTGTGACATCCAAATTAATGCCAGGATTTGCAGTAAAGGATGGGACGTCTGGCCTCTGGCGATGAGGCACTACCCACTCCTCAGCAGTTCTGCCAGCTGGAGCAGCACGTCTCCTTCTGGCAGGGGGACTAGCAGGCACAGATACAAAATCAGCAGATACATCACTAGCAGTAGACACTGTATCTAGTGATGATGTATCTGAGCACCTGGCAGGGTCAAAATCAGGGTCAGAGTCTGACATAGACGCGTCAGACTCTAGCGCAAGGGTGGCATATGACTGCTCAGCGCTGGTTGACTTCCGTGACCCATGTACATGATGACAATCTTTTTACTTAGTGACCTGTCACAAAAAAAAAAAATCAACCCCATAAAAAATGAACAGACAGCAAAATAAGTGCTGCTGTGCAAGAGCCTGTGATCTGTATAGTGATCACTGGCAAGACAGGGGTTAATGGCTCTAAAAAGAGCCTTTGGGTCTCAAGATTTTACAAATCCCTACCTATAAATACCTAAATCTCTCTAGCTAAACCACAGATCTCTCTCCCTCTCTCACTAAAACACAAGTAAAGAAAGGGAGGCAGATCCACACTAATCAGAGAAATGGGGAACACACTTGGGATAAAATTGCCTAATGGGGCAAGCTGTGATTGGATGACCCCAGCCTGCCACTTATGATGCGGCATGCTAGGGACGCCCCCAGAAGCCCCATGATTCACTGCCTTTAGAAAAAGGGGGGGGGGGGGTTAATATTGATCATTTTCTTTATTTTATATTTATTTTTTGATATATATTGTTATATATGCACTGAGGGCTGGCACCACCACCTGACCACATTTCCTCGTTTATTCCACTCATACTGCTTTTCCCATCTTTGAAGGGGTTTGGCGAAACAAGGAAATAGTCCTCTATTCGTAACAGGGATTAAACTGATAAGAATAGTCTTACACTACCTGATCGATACAATATCATACAGTAGGTCCCCCCCCTCATTATTTTTATAGCCCCACCCACCGCTCATGGGTGGGGATGGGCGGGAGGACAGTAGGAACCCCCCATTGTGATTTATGGCCCCCACACACCGCGCAGGGGTGGGGGCTGGGGCCCCCCCCATTATCCTTATTTACTGAATATTCCCCTGTAAAACAATGTTTGGCATTTAGTGAATATTCCCTATTCTGCTCTGTGTCAGTGTGTGTCAGGGTCTCTGAGGACAGGTGTCAATACATATCTGCCAAGTGACTCTATGTACATATCTGCCAAGTGACCCTATTCTTCTCTGTGTCAGTGTGTATCAGGGTCTCTGAGGACAGGTGTCAATCCATATCTGCCAAGTGACCCTATGTAGGGGGAACAGTCCCTATTCTGCTCTGTGTCAGTGTGTATCCGGGATCCTTGGGATAGGTGTCAATCCACATCTGCCAAGTGACCCTATGTAGGAGGAACAGTCCCTATTCTGCTCTGTGTCAGTGTGTATCAGGGTCTCTGAGGACAGGTGTCAATCCAGATCTGCCAAGTGACCCTATGTAGGGGGAACAGTCCCTATTCTGCTCTGTGTCAGTGTGTATCAGGGTCTCTGAGGACAGGTGTCAATCCATATGTCAAGGTGTCAATATGTCATATGTCAGGTGTCAATCCATATCTGCCAAGTGACCCTATGTAGGGGGAACAGCAGTCCCTATTCTGCTCTGTGTCAATGTGTATCAGGGATCCTTAGGATAAGTGTCAATCCATATCTGCCAAGTGACCCTATGTAGGGGGAACAGTCCCTATTCTGCTCTGTGTCAGTGTGTATCCGGGATCCTTAGGATAGGTGTCAATCCATATCTGCCAAGTGACCCTATGTAGGGGGAACAGTCCCTATTCTGCTCTGTGTCAGTGTGTATCCGGGATCCTTAGGATAGGTGTCAATCCATATCTTCCAAGTGACCCTATGTAGGGGGAACATTCTGCTCTGTGTCAGTGTGTATCAGGGTCTCTGAGGAGAGGTGTCAATCCATATCTGCCAAGTAACCCTATGTAGGGGGAACAGTCCCTATTCTGCTCTGTGTCAATGTGTATCCGGGATCCCTAGGATAGGTGTCAATCCATATCTGCCAAGTGACCCTATGTAGGGGGAACAGTCCCTATTCTGCTCTGTGTCAGTGTGTATCAGGGTCTCTGAGGACAGGTGTCAATCCATATCTGCCAAGTGACACTATGTAGGGGGAACAGTCCCTATTCTGCTCTGTGTCAGTGTGTATCAGGGATCCTTAGGATAGGTGTCAATCCATATCTGCCAAGTGACCCTATGTAGGGGGAACAGTCCCTATTCTGCTCTGTGTCAGTGTGTATCAGAGTCTCTGAGGACAGGTGTCAATCCATATCTGCCAAGTGACCCTATGTAGGGGGAACAGTCCCTATTCTGCTCTGTGTCAGTGTGTATCAGGGATCCTTAGGATAGGTGTCAATCCATATCTGCCAAGTGACCCTATGTAGGGGGAACAGTCCCTATTCTGCTCTGTGTCAGTGTGTATCAGAGTCTCTGAGGACAGGTGTCAATCCATATCTTCCAAGTGACCCTATGTAGGGGGAACAGTCCATATTCTTCTCTGTGTCAGTGTGTATCAGGGTCTCTGAGGACAGGTGTCAATCCATATCTTCCAAGTGACCCTATGTAGGGGGAACAGTCCCTATTCTGCTCTGTGTCAGTGTGTATCCGGGATCCTTAAGATAGGTGTAAATCCATATCTGCCAAGTGACCCTATGTAGGGGGAACAGTCCCTATTCTGCTCTGTGTCAGTGTGTATCCGGGATCCTTAGGATAGGTGTCAATCCATATCTGCCAAGTGACCCTATGTAGTGGGAACAGTCCCTATTCTGCTCTGTGTCAGTGTGTATCAGGGTCTCTGAGGACAGGTGTCAATCCATATCTGCCAAGTGACACTATGTAGGGGGAACAGTCCCTATTCTGCTCTGTGTCAGTGTGTATCAGGGATCCTTAGGATAGGTGTCAATCCATATCTGCCAAGTGACCCTATGTAGGGGGAACAGTCCCTATTCTGCTCTGTGTCAGTGTGTATCAGAGTCTCTGAGGACAGGTGTCAATCCATATCTGCCAAGTGACCCTATGTAGGGGGAACAGTCCATATTCTTCTCTGTGTCAGTGTGTATCAGGGTCTCCTAGGACAGGTGTCAATCCATATCTTCCAAGTGACCCTATGTAGGGGGAACAGTCCCTATTCTGCTCTGTGTCAGTGTGTATCCGGGATCCTTAGGATAGGTGTCAATCCATATCTTCCAAGTGACCCTATGTAGGGGGAACAGTCCCTATTCTGCTCTGTGTCAGTGTGTATTCGGGATCCTTAGGATAGGTGTCAATCCATATCTGCCAAGTGACCCTATGTAGGGGGAACAGTCCCTATTCTGCTTTGTGTAAGTGTGTATATGGGATCCTTAGGATAGGTGTCAATCCATATCTTCCAAGTGACCCTATGTAGGGGGAACAGTCCCTATTCTGCTGTAACGAGTATATACCCCTACACGCAGGATCCAGCCAAACAGAAGACAGCACAGAGGAAAGATACGTCTACCGGACCTTAGAGTGGCCGGACTCGACGTAATAGGAGAAGTACAGAGTCAGGAACGATCCGAGGTCAAGGGCACAAAGAGACAGCGTAAACGAGAACTAGCCGGGGTCTGGTACACAGGAATCAGCAAGCCGGCAAACAGTTCAGACAAGGATAAAGCGAAAACGAAGTCAGAATACAAAGCCAAGGTCAAATACGGAGAAACACAACTGAACACAACAAGCACTAAAGGGAACTGTAGCAGAAACCAGGATAGGGCAAGGAACTAAGGGAAAAGGGTGAAACTAATGTGATTGGCTCCTGTCACTTCCACAACCCCAACAGGTAAGTGTATGGGGTGATTGGCATGACAGGAGCCAATGGGAGCCTTTTTGCAATTTAGGCTCCCACTGTCGCTTTAAGAGCGCGCCCGAGACTCGCGGCGCGCTCTTAGCTGCAGGCGGGACACGTGACACGTGACCGCGCGCAGCTTGAAGAGAGGACGGCGGCCGGCCCCCGGATAAGGTAAGTAACGCTACAGTACCCCCCCCCCTGAGGACACTGCGGGCGGGCAGGACCAGACCTGGCAGGAAAACGCGAATGGAAAGAACGTACAAGGCGGGGAGCATGAACAGCATCAGCAGAAATCCAACTGCGCTCCTCAGGCCCATAACCCTTCCAATGTACCAAGTACTGAAGCCGACCCCTAAGGAAACGAGAGTCAATAACAGCAGACACTTCGAACTCCTCATGACCCTCCACAGAGACAGGAGGGGGAGGGGGAGTAGGCCGGGTATAGCGGTTGCGTACGTAAGGCTTCAACAACGAGGTGTGAAATACATTAGGTATACGCAGATTCTTAGGCAGATCCAAGGCATAAGAAACTGGATTAACCTTATGTATAATGCGATAAGGACCAATGAAGCGGGGAGCCAATTTCATAGAAGGCACCCGGAGGCGAATATTCCGTGTGGAAAGCAAAACCCTGTCCCCCACAACATAGGAAGGAGCCGCTCTGCGATGCTTGTCAGCCTGAGCCTTCTGGCGGGCAGCAGAGTCCACCAAAGAACGCTGAACCTGCTCCCAAGTATTACGCAAACCAGCCAAATGCTCATCCAGAACTGGCATGCCCTGTGAGGAGAATGCAGCCGAAAGAACCATGGGATGCTTACCATAGACAACGTAAAAAGGGCTTTTGCCGGAAGAATCATGAGTGGCGTTATTCCGAGCAAATTCAGCCCAAGGAAGCAGGTCAGACCAATTGTCCTGATGGTGAGACACAAAACAACGGAGGTACTGCTCCAGAGACTGGTTGGCACGTTCAGCAGCTCCATTAGACTGGGGTTGGTAAGCGGAAGAAAACGAGAGAGAAATACCCATCTCCGAACAAAAGGCTTTCCAGAACCTGGAAATAAATTGGCTACCCGTATTGGATACAATAGATAAGGGAATACCATGTAATCAAAACACTTCTCTAGCGAAGATAGGAGCCAGTTCCTTGGAAGTGGGCAACTTGCGAAGAGACACAAAGTGAGCCATTTTGGAAAACCGATCTACTATCATTAGGATGACTGTGTTACCATTCGAAGGGGGTAATTCGACAATAAAATCCATTGATAGATTAGACCAAGGTCTCTCGGGAACGGGTAACGGATGCAACAGCCCACAAGGAACTCTACGTGACGATTTCATACATGCACAAGTAGTACAAGCACTTATATAGTCAGTAACATCCTTACGTAAGGTATCCCACCAGAAATACCGAGAAACGGCTGACACCGTTTTGGAAATACCAGGATGTCCAGCAGTCTTAGTATCATGATACAGTGACAGAATATCCCGTCTCTTGGGAACGTCAACGAACAATTTATCATTAGGCCTCTCGCTAGGTGCCATGCTTTGTTTCGCTTGTATGGCCTGCAAGAGGGACGAGGAAATAGACAATATAGTAGTTGCTATTATCCTGTCTGGGGGAATGACAGGAGTGACATCAATCTCCTGTTTGTCAATAGTCTCGAACTGTCTGGACAGAGCGTCCGCTTTAGTGTTCCGATCACCTGGCCTATAGGTGATTATATAATTAAAATGAGACAAGAACAGTGACCACCTAGCCTGCCTGGAAGACAATCTTTTAGCTTCGCTAAGGTAGGATAGGTTCTTATGATCCGTAAATATGAGGATAGGACCCTTAGTGCCCTCTAACAAATGTCTCCATTCTTTGAGTGCTAAAATGATAGCAAGGAGTTCGCGATTACCCACATCATAATTCCTTTCTGCTTTGGACATTTGTTTAGAAAAGAAGCCACAAGGATGCAATGGCTTGTCAGGAGACTCTCTTTGGGATAAGACAGCACCTACCCCTATATCGGAAGCATCAACCTCAAGTATATATGGCAATGAGGGGACAGGATGCTGTAAAATAGGTGCAGAGGCGAACGTAGTCTTAAGAAAGTCAAAAGCCTGAAGTGCCTCGGTAGACCAGGCACGTGTATTGCCATCCTTTTTAGTCATGCGAGTAATAGGTGCTACGATAGACGAAAAACCTTTGATAAAACGTCTATAATAATTAGAGAAACCCAGAAAACGCTGGATGGCTTTCAGACCTTGCGGCAGAGGCCATTCTATGACCGCAGCGAGCTTCTGGGGATCCATTCGAAAACCCTTAGCGGAAATCAAATACCCTAAAAACTGGACCTCGGATTGGTCGAATAGACATTTTTCTAGTTTGCAATAAAGACCATTAGCAAGAAGGGTCTTCAGAACTGTCGTAACATGTCTGTGATGAGTGTGTAAGTCTGTAGAATATATTAAAATGTCATCCAAGTACACAATAACAAATGAGTGAATAAAGTCCCTTAAGACATCATTAATAAATTCTTGGAATACTGCTGGGGCATTGCAAAGCCCAAATGGCATGACGGTATACTCATAATGACCTGACCTAGTGTTAAAGGCTGTCTTCCATTCGTGGTCCTTTTTTATACGTATCAAATTGTATGCTCCTCTAAGATCTAATTTGGGGAATACCGTAGCATGTTTGAGCCTGTCAAACAATTCTGTTATTAATGGTATAGGGTAAGCATTTTTGATGGTGATTTTATTAAGACCTCTATAATCAATGCAAGGTCTTAAATCACCTTCTTTCTTTGATACAAAGAAGAACCCCGCTCCAGCCGGAGAAGAGGATCTCCTAATAAATCCCTTGTCTAATGATTCTTTAATGTACTCCTCCATGACACGGTTTTCTTGAACCGATAGAGGGTACACCCTGCCCTTGGGAGGTATAGTGCCAGGCAACAAGTCAATAGCACAATCGTAGGGTCTGTGAGGCGGTAATTTGTCAGCCTCTCTTTTATCAAAGACAGTCTTTAAAGATAAATACTGAGAGGGTATAGCCGTAGACAAAGGAGGAATGGTAGGAACATTAATAGAATTCACAGGCGTGACTTCAATAGTACATGACTCATGGCAGGCTTCACTCCATGATTTTATCTGCCCTGTCTCCCAGTCAAAAATGGGATTGTGGGCACGTAACCATGGATACCCTAACACCAACTGTGAAGAGGGAGAGGTGATGACCTGGAACCAAATGGTTTCATAGTGTAGAACCCCTGTGTACATGTGTAGCGGTGCAGTCTCGTGAGTAACAACTGGAGATATCAATGGTCTACCATCTATGGCCTCAACGGCCAAGGGTATCTCCTTCTCCCTGATGGGAATGTTGTTTTTCTTTACAAAACCAGAGTCTATAAAATTCTCAGCTGCCCCAGAGTCAACCAGGGCGTATATATTTTCAACTATACAACTCTCTCCCATATGTAAAGAAACAGGGAGAAGCAGTCGGTTAGGAGGCAATGTAGGAGACTTAGAAATCACACCCAAGGCCAGTCCCCTATAAGGTCTTAGGTGCGAGAGTTTTCCGGGAGCAAAGGACACTCCTTTACCATATGGTCTCTCTTACCACAATATAGGCAGAGTCCCTCCCTTCTCCTATGTAATTTTTCATTATCAGAGAGTTTGACAACCCCTAATTGCATGGGTTCCTCTTCAGATACTTTTACACTCTCCGGTGTATAAACTCTGGGGTGAATAGGTGTAACAAAACGTCTATTCCTGTTCTTGGTATAGAGCCTGTCACGAATCCTATTATCTATATCGATTAGGTAGTCAATAAGGTCCTCTAAGGCAACAGGAAGCTCCTTAGCTGCTACCTCATCCAATATAGAGTCTGATAAGCCTTCCATGAAGGCAGTAGTTAACCCATTATTGGTCCAATCTACCTGTGAGGCAAGGGTACGAAACTGAATAGCGTAATCAGCCACAGACCTAGAACCCTGTTTAACCCTCATTAATGCTCTTGCGGCATTCTTAGACCTTTTCATAGTGTCAAAAGTTCTGCGAAAAGCTGTAAGGAAACTGTGAAAGTCATGCACCATAGGTCCATTAGCCTCCCAAATAGGGTTTGCCCATTCAAGTGCTTTGTCGGTAAGTTGGTGCATAAAGAACCCAACTTTAGACCTCTCTGTGGGAAATGAACGTGGATACATCTCAAAATGAAACTCTATTTGGTTAATGAACCCTCTGCATGTCTTAGAATCCCCTCCATACCTAGGAGGAGGCGTTAAATGCCTCCTGTGCATTAGGCACAGTCGATACTTCAGGAAGCAGAGGTGTAGGAGGGTTAGGTGCGGTTGCTGGAATGGTTCTAGCTAAGAGCGTCTGGAGAGCCTGAGCTATCTGATCCATACGGTGATCCTGCTCTACAAATTTAGCCTCATGGGACGCCATCTGTTGAACTAAATCTACGGGGTCCATGGCCCTATCGTAATGTAACAAGTATATACCCCTACACGCAGGATCCAGCCAAACAGAAGACAGCACAGAGGAAAGATACGTCTACCGGACCTTAGAGTGGCCGGACTCGACGTAATAGGAGAAGTACAGAGTCAGGAACGATCCGAGGTCAAGGGCACAAAGAGACAGCGTAAACGAGAACTAGCCGGGGTCTGGTACACAGGAATCAGCAAGCCGGCAAACAGTACAGACAAGGATAAAGGGAAAACGAAGTCAGAATACAAAGCCAAGGTCAAATACAGAGAAACACAACTGAACACAACAAGCACTAAAGGGAACTGTAGCAGAAACCACGATAGGGCAAGGAACTAAGGGAAAAGGATGAGTATAAGTAGCCTTCAAACAAATGTGATTGGCTCCTGTCACTTCCACACCCCCAACAGGTAAGTGTATGGGGTGATTGGCATGACAGGAGCCAATGGGAGCCATTTTGCAATTTAGGCTCCCACTGTCTCTTTAAGAGCGCGCCCGAGACTCGCGGCGCGCTCTTAGCTGCTGGCGGGACACGTGACCGCATCTCGCGGTCACTGCCCGTCTTCCCGCTAGGAGAGTCGGATGAGCCGCTCGCGGCTCGTGCAGCCGCAGGACTGTGCGCGGCTTGAAGAGAGGACGGCGGCCGGCCCCCGGATAAGGTAAGTAACGCTACATCTGCTCTGTGTCAGTGTGTATCCGGGATCCTTAAGATAGGTGTCAATCCATATCTGCCAAGTGACCCTATGTAGGGGGAACAGTCCCTATTCTGCTCTGTGTCAGTGTGTATCCGGGATCCTTAGGATAGGTGTCAATCCATATCTGCCAAGTGACCCTATGTAGGGGGAACAGTCCCTATTCTGCTCTGTGTCAGTGTGTATCAGGGTCTCTGAGGACAGGTGTCAATCCATATCTGCCAAGTGACACTATGTAGGGGGAACAGTCCCTATTCTGCTCTGTGTCAGTGTGTATCAGGGATCCTTAGGATAGGTGTCAATCCATATCTGCCAAGTGACCCTATGTAGGGGGAACAGTCCCTATTCTGCTCTGTGTCAATGTGTATCAGGGTCTCTGAGGACAGGTGTCAATCAATATGTCAAGGTGTCAATATGTCATATGTCAGGTGTCATTCAATATCCAATGTGATTTAGGAATGTTAGGTGATTTATGCCCTTTATGGATTAAAACCAGACTCTGCATCAACTGTGTAATTTTCCATGGGAGTTTTGCCATGGATCCCCCTCCGGCATGCCACAGTCCAGGTGTTAGTCCCCTTGAAACAACTTTTCCATCACAATTGTGGCCAGAAAGAGTCTCTGTGTGTTTTAAAATTCGCCTGCCCATTGAAGTCTATGGCGGTTCGCCCGGTTCGCCGGTTCGCGAACATTTGCGGAAGCTCGCGTTCGCCGTTCGCGAACCGAAAATTTTGTGTTTGCGACATCACTACAGAAGACCATGGGGCGAACATTGAAACACACAAATGCAAATTAGAAACAGTAAATGTACCGCCAATGTGCAGAAATTACAAAAGAGGGGGGGCGTGGCCGAACCGTCGATGCTCATAGACGTGTTTCAGTAGGGCTCCGCACTCACCGCGCCCTAAAAGCTTACAAAAGCGACCTACCTGCACAATATTCTGCCCCACTACGGGTCCCCAATCATGGAGAGGAGGATGCTGAAAAAGCAGGGGGAAAAAACCGCGGAGTCCAGGGCCTCCGTCCTCGATCACTTCGCCATGCAACGGCCTGGTCGGACGGAGAGCCAAGATGGCGACGGAGGATCTCCGCGCACCCCGACCCGGGCCGGTACTGAAGCGTCGGCCGCAGAACAGGACACCGTCCTGGCCAAGCTGGCTGAAGTAAGGGCGTTCCTGGCGGGTGAAATAGCCAGGTCCACGGCCGTGCTCCAGGCGGATATAGGGGCCTTGGGCGAGCGCACTGCAGCCCTGGAGGACCGCGTGGACACCACAGCTCGAGCCCACAACGATGTGGTCGAACGGGTGAACCGGATGGCGGCCCGCATGGTCGAGACTGACCTGGCACTGGATGATATGGCGAATAGGTCCCGGAGAAACAACCTCTGCCTTAGGGGGCTCCCTGAGGCGCGGGACGAAAACCTGCGGGAGACCTTGCTTTCCCTCTTGCGGCCTCTCCTTCCGGGCCTCCCTGAAGAACAGTGGCACATCGAGCGGGTACACAGAGCCCTGCGAGCCCAGAGGGCGGACAGCAACACCCCGCGGGACGTCATTGTACGCTTCCTTTATTTCGGCACCAAGGAGGCCCTCATGAGAAAAAGCCGTGATGGGCCCATCCGGCACGAGGGGGCTGCTGTCTCCTTATACCACGACCTGGCGCCATCGACACTGCAACGCCGGAGGGAGTGGCGGCCGATCACTGAGGCCTTACGAGGAGCAGGCCTGAAGTATGCCTGGGGCTTCCCCTTCAAATTGCTGGTGTTCCGGGGAGATCGGGCACACGTTCTGCTACCTGGCGGTGACTCCCAGCGATTCCTGCAGAGCCTTGGCGTGCATCCACCCCCAGGGATCCCGGACGTCTCCCTGTACATGGATGACCTTCCTCAGCTGCCGAACGACTGGAGTGCCGCCGGAACCGGGAGCCATCGCTGATGACCGCGGGGTATGGTATGTGCCCTTCTTACACCGTGCCCGATGGGTCCCGGTCTTCCTGGGACCGTCCCTAGTGGGGTGCCCCTTTTTTTTTTTGCTTTCCCCCTTGGGGAGGGGGTCTGATGGGGGGGGGGGGGGTCTGCACGGTTGGGGGTTGCTGTCACCCTCCCGTTTGGGTGGGGGAGCGGGCTGAGGGGCTGGGGCCACTGCAGGGTGTTTTTTAAAGCCATGTCCGGATCCTGCCGGCGGTGCTTCTCTTGCCCCCCTCCTACCTTGTATTTAAGGCTTTCGTTGCGGGTTTCCTCTGCAACAAAACTGTGTTGCCCCTGGTTAACTGTTTTCCCTTATTTTGTATTTGCCGCTATTGACACGGATGGAGGGTTTTTTGGCCGCCCGGGCGCCTCTCAATTGGTTTGGGGGGGTTCGGGGCTGGGAGTCTACCAATGTGGGGGCCTTTTTGAAAGATTTGGTGCGCTGGCCCGAGGACAGCCGTCTAATGGGCATACGGTTATTGCCCTGTTTATGCCTGGGTTATGCTGCACCAGGAAGGATCTGCATCAGCCACTTCTATTGTAACTAGCACATAATTGTATTGATATGCCGTTTATGTTTTTTGAGGTTATTGTGCCTTTTCCCTTTCCCCTCGATCCCCCCCCTTCCCCTTCACCACCCCCCTCTCCTCCCCACCCCCCCTCTCCTCCCCCACCCCCCCTCCCTCCTCCCCCACCCCCCCCTCCTCCCCCCCTCTCTCCTCCCCCCCTCTCTCCTCCCCCCCTCTCTCCTCCCCCCTCTCTCCTCCCCCCCTCTCTCCTCCCCCCTCCCCCCCTCCTCCTACTTCCCATAGGTGGCAGCGTATAGACGTCTTAGTACAGGGTTCAGGCACACCAAAATGTTTAAGGCACTGGTACCTAATCACAGAAAGCACTAATCACAACGAATAAAAAAAAAAAACATGGCACAAAACAATTCAGGTGTATATATATATCTCGATTTTTGTTTCTAACGTAAATAACCCAAAAAAAAAAATTTATAAAAAAAGGGAAAACACTAAATGTTTAAAATGTATAAAATATATATATGTATAAACTGTATAGAAATATATCTGTATATATATGTATAAAATGTTTATTAAAAAAAAAAAAAGGATAGGGAATGTGGGTAAATATAACATAAACGGTATATATATTTAGACGTCCTATTCACAAAAACGGGGACATCTAGTTCACATGGGACAAGTTGCAGTGTCCTCAAGTTTATAAGCGCCCTTCCGTCACTGTACCCTCCTCTGCCCATTTGTTACTGGCAAAACAAATATTTTGTTATTTAGGGAAAAAACAGAACAGGAAAAATGTAAAAACCGAAGGGAACTGATAAACATAGAACGTTAGCTTTCATAGACGGGCATCAAGTTACCCACTGTTAAATTTCTTGTACATAGTCCCTTGCGTTGTATTTGGTTCCAGGCTCCACCTCATTACAGGGATTGGGGGAGGTCCTAGGACCCCCCTGACTCACGACTTACAACTTATAATTTATTGCTGCATGCCTATATATCGCTTCATGGTGCCGAGCGTTATTTGGCCTGTATCACCCCGGTTGCCGGACATAGTGGAGGTGCCGTTGGCATGTGGGGGGATGGGTGCCCTGTCCCCCCCCCCTGTTTTTTCCTTTTTTCGTTTTCGCTTTATACTCCTCCGCATAGCGGGGCTCCCCTTATGGGGGGCGCGGCGACCCACGGGAAGCGGGTGGCGCCTCATCCATACTCGGGCCGCATACTGTGGCTGACCTTGCAGCTTTATTACTGTACTTACACTTCATGCTTGGTACCCATGACTTGACGTATACGTCTCTCACTGTTTAGCGCTCCATCCTACTGGGGTTCACATTGGCAATTGTATGTATTATTTGTGGTGGGATCCCTGTACATGCAGTTCCACTGTGGACGCTACGGGGTCGCAGACAGATGGAGGAGCGTGGTGGATCTCCCTAGGGGAGATAATTTTTGGCCTTTAGTTTAGGGGCTCACCACTTAAGATCTGACCCGTCCTGACTTACCCTCGGCCCCAAACGGACGGAGGGCTGATACCGCTCCAGGGACCTCACTGACGAGACGTAGAACGGTGACTGATCGGAGACACACAGTGGTAGACTTCCCATTTCTCATGGACCTATAACTGGTGGGGGCCCCACTTAGGTCTACTCGGGTCTATGTAGGTCTTAGCGGGCACGCTAGAGTGGGAGCTCAGGGATCCTCGCCCCCTTATCGCGTTGATCGTGGTGGGAGACGAGGGAACACGCTACCCACAAAACACTGGCTACTGGTGAGTTTAGTGCTTCTTTGCATCCAAATGGGATTGGATGCCTTGGTTCTCTACTCCCTTTTCTTCTTTCCCTTTTCTTTTACTTTGTTCTTTCCTCGAGAGGTGCGGGGCTGGGGGGCTGGGGGCGCGGGGGGATCTTGGCGGGACCGCGGGATTCGGGGGGGGGCGGGCTTTCGAAGGTCCCAGAGTTCAGCAGTAGGGATGTCTGTGATGCATTATGACACTTAAAATCACTACTTTGAACGTCAAGGGGCTCAACTCTCCCAGGAAGCGTCGCCTATTGTTTAAGGAACTCAAGCGGCTACATACGGACGTGGCATTTATTCAGGAATCACACCTCCCCAGGCAGGCCAAGTTCGGACTGAAGGACCATGTCTTCAAAGGTTCATATGAAGCCAGGTCACTCCGTAAACGTAATGGGGTGGCCATCCTTGTCAGAGCCAGCTGCCCCTTCCGGAAAACGGCCCAAGAATCAGACCCGGAAGGGCGGTATATTATAGTCTCGGGCATTTTGCACTCGCATACGATTCACCTCATCAATGTGTATGCCCCAAACCAACTGGACTTGGCCTACTGGCAGAACCTCCAGGGGAAAATTGCGGCGTTGCCCCACGGTATGGTTTATGTTGGAGGGGATTTCAATGCCACTCCGAATCCGGCAGTAGACAGGAGCACGAAGGATGGTACCCCGAGATCCCAGGGCCGAGGGGGTCAAGACCGGTTGCTCAATCGGTTTTTGACGGACTCGGGCCTAGTGGATGTCTGGCGCGCCCATCACCCGGGGGACAGGGATTACACGTTTTACTCAGCGCCACATGGCACGTATTCACGGATCGATCTTTTCTTAGCCAACGCAGTGGCTATGCCCCAGATAATCGACTCGAAAGTCGGTAGTATCTCCTGGTCGGACCACGCAGACGTGACCATCACTTTGGGCAGCCTCTGCGTGGCCTCTCCGTGGAACTGGAGGTTAAACACGTCCTTGTTACAGGACCCTGCCTTGAAGGAACAGATCCGCCTGGAAATCCTCAAATACTTTTATACGAACGATACCCCAGATGTCACTGCGTGCACAATCTGGGCGGCCCACAAAGCAGTCATCAGGGGATCCCTCATAAAGCTGGCTACCAGGCGAAAGAAACTGAAACACCTTCGATTGGAAAATCTGCTGGAACGGCTCAGGACCCTAGAACTAAAACACCAATCGGCCCCTGATACGGTGACTTACGAACGATTGGAGGTGGTTAGGAGAGATATCAGGACTTTGCTGTTAGACGATGCGGCACGCTCCATGGTATGGTCGCGGCGGTCTTTTTACGAAAAGTCCAACAAAATGGACTCGCTCCTTGCCAGGACGCTACGCCCCAGACAGGAACGCTCTCATATAACAGCCATAAGACACCCAGATGGCACGACCAAAACGAGGCCCGATGAGATCGCTCGGGTGTTTGAAAACTTCTATAAGCAATTATATAACCATACGCCGGATCAGCAGACGAATGCAGAGAGTGAGGAAAGGGCCATACTCGAATACCTGGATAAACTCGGAATGACTAAACTCAGGAGGGAGGCGGTGGGCACTTTGGCGGCTGATATCTCCGAGGAGGAAGTTAGTAAAGCCATTTCTACCTTGAAAGGCAAAAAGGCACCGGGACCTGATGGTTTAGATGGCTCTTACTATAAAATATTTAAGGAAGAATTGGTACCTCCACTGACCTGGCTCTTTACAGATCTCAGGCAGGGAGGTAGGCTGGATCCAACCATGGCCCTCGCGACAATCGTACTGATACCCAAACCCGATAAGGACCCACTCGCACCGGAAAATTACAGGCCTATCTCGCTGATCAACCACGACCTTAAGATCTTGGCGAAAGTACTAGCAGATAGACTGAATCCGTTACTGACCTCCCTGGTACACGCCGACCAAGTGGGCTTCATCCCGGATAGGCAACTGTTCGAGAAAACGCGGAGAAATATCGACCTGATCTGGCAGCAAGTGACCTCGAAAACGCCAACGCTGGTGGTCGCTATCGACGCAGAAAAGGCTTTTGATAGGGTGCGATGTCAATTTCTGTTTACGGTGCTGAAACACCTGGGATTCCCGGACGAATTCATACTAACCACGAGGGCCATGTACTACAGCGCTCAGGCACAAGTGCGGATCGCAGGAGCCCCTATGACGCCATTTCGACTGTTTAATGGGACAAGACAGGGTTGCCCACTCTCCCCCCTCCTGTTTGTGCTAGCACTGGAACCACTGCTCCAAGCTATAAGGCAACACCCGGATATACAGGGAGTGAGGGTGGGAGACAGCGCATTCACCGTTTCGGCGTACGCTGACGATGTCCTCCTTACCGTTACCAATCCTCTGGATTCAATGGCCGCTTTACAAGACGTCATTAGAGAGTACAGCACGACGTCGGGTTACAAGGCCAACATGGGCAAGACCAGTGCGATGCCAATCCATTTGCCAGATGCCACCGTTCGCCGCATTCGAGAGACCTACGGCCTCAAAATAGAAAGAGACGCCCTGAAGTACTTGGGGATACAACTTACGGCCGATCCCTTACGCCTTTACCCAGCTAATTACGACCCCATGATTCGCGTACTGACCGGTGACCTGGAGAAGTGGACAGACAAGCCTATCTCTTGGATTGGACGGATCAACTCGGTTAAAATGAACACCCTCCCTTGCATCCTGTTCCTATTCCAAGCTCTGCCAATCAGAGTAACAAGAACCCAACTGATACCGCTACAGAGATCAATCGGCACTTTTATATGGCAGAATAGGAGACACAGGATATCTCGTCAAGTCCTCTACAGACGTAAGGATCGAGGGGGATTGGACCTACCAAACGTCTACTTTTACTACCTGGCAGCCCAGCTGACACAGGTTGCGATGTGGCACTCGTCGACAGGGGAGAGGAGATGGGTGGAGTTAGAATCCAAGATGACGGGGAGAGACGTCCCCCACCTTACCATGTGGGTCCCGAAGAAATACAGACCCCCGACATGGGCACTTTGCCCGTCCATACAGAATTTGCTCCGCATTTGGGACGAGAATAACTGCAAATACGGGTTGTCATCTTCCCCCTCCCCCTTGACCCCGATTCTCCGGAATAGGGAATTTCCACCGGGAATGGCTCCTCGAGATTTTCGGAACCTGGAGGGATTAGGACTAAGGCGGATTCACCAACTTTACCACAACGGGCAAATAATCCTGTTTGACGACCTTCGACGGGACTCCCATTTGACACCAGCAGACTTCTTTCGCTATCTTCAGATCCCCACATAAAGGGAGCTGCGCAAACAGGGATGACTTTCTACGAGAAACTGTGCCGAGAAGGATCCGTCCCTAAGGGGATGATAACACTCTTGTATGCCCACCTTAGCACGGAGAACAAAGAATGGGGCCGTCTGGCCTACGCCGACCAATGGGAGGCAGACCTGGGAGAGGTTCTGGAGGGAGTGGAATGGCAGGACATATGGGAGGCTAACAAGAACTCCTCCGTCTGCGTCACTCTCCAAGAACAAACATGGAAGACTATGTTCCGTTGGTATACCACCCCTGTCAAATTATATAAGATGCACAAAATGGATACCGATGATTGCTGGAGGGGATGTGGTAACCGAGGTACATATCTACACATGTGGTGGGATTGTCCGAAACTACGTAGCTTCTGGAAGGCAGTAGAAGACCTATTGACACAGACCTTTAACATGGGTATACTTACTGAACATGGGTATACTTACTGAACAGATCCCTTGACGGATGGACCAAACGGGAGCAGACATTGGTACATAAACTAACCCTCGGGGCTAGACGTACTATTGCTACAGCTTGGCTCTCTCCGGAAGGCCCGGAGTTCTCAGGCGTGATATCTCGGATCCGAGACTGCCGATTGATGGACGACCTGACTGCACGGGTGAAGGGTACGACAGAGAAGTTCCTGAAACTTTGGGAGCCCTGGGATAATAGTGTAGCAGCATTGGCGTAAATGGAACGCGTCCACCAGGAAAATGGGGTATTGAGGGCCCGTGGGCTTTTCTTTTGTCGATCCCGCGATGTCCCGGGCTGATCGCCCCGCTCTCGCTTCGGCCCGGCTCCAGTGCCTCACCTCTTCTTCTCTTTTCTTTCTCTGCACCTTTTACTCCTTTCTTTCCACAACTACTCCCTGGTTTCTCGACAACGGGGCTCAGGGGTAGGTCTCTTTTTCTTTTACTCGAAGGTATTATTCTCCTTGGTTCCTCACTTTGCCTGTCTAACCGACATCTCTCCAGGTACGATCGGTGCGATAAGGGTAGACGGAGATATCGTATTCTCCGGATGCCTTTTTCCTGACGGGACCCTTATAGGATAGAGGGTAATTGACCGAGTCCTATACACCACTTTGAACTAGAGTTAGTTGACCGTGTCGACCTGTATAGGGAAGCTCGGGGCGGTTTAGCTATTGCTATTAGGCGACCTCTTTTATCACCACTGTTGGTCACTGCTAACCGGACACATTACCTTGTGTTCCTGGTCCTCTAATCGAATAGAAATCGGAAGACAATAACCAAAACGTATAGCATATTACCAAATCCCTGAGGGGATCAGGCGCTACCGAAACTAGAGACAAGCGTGTATGGGGGACGGTTGTCAATTATGATTGTTTTCCTCAGTTCGACCTCTTCCACTGAGGCTCCTAAACAGGACACACGATGGTACCGCTCCAGTTATGACACCCTCGGGCAAAAGTGAGGAATATTATTACTGTTGCTGTATAAACCATATAAAACCCTCGAGGGGGGGCAAGTTGTATAGAATTTCTAAGGTGGCATGTCCTATATGCTGTTGTTACATTGTTACATTTACAAAACTGTTCGTGTGTATTTCGGCTTCTGCGCAAGCCTTCAAGTTATATGATTCTTGCCTTAACCATCGTGTGCAAAAATAAAGAATTTAAAAAAAAAAGAAATTACAAAAGAATGAATGTAAACAAATTAGCCAGCAAGTGGAAATTGGTGAAGTAATGTAAAGTGCCAAATGGGCACAAACGAATGCATACTGTCCGAGATATTGTGGAAATAAAATTAAAAATGTATACTGTAAAGTATGTGACTCCATCTTGTAACAGAAGGTAAAAGATGCACAGACATATATATTTTTTTTCTTACTCCATTCACTGCATGACCAAACTGATTGAAAGGTGGCTAATGCAAACAGTGATTATAGATAAGGCATATCTGACACTTAGAACTAAGTGTTGGAAACCAAAGTATTTGGAACAAGGGGGGTTGAGAGCCCAGCCAAGAGATACATATCTATATATACTAACCATATAATTATGTTCAATTATATACAAATAGTAACTGCAATAATAATTTTAATACATTCGTAGAGAGAACCTAATGAATACATTTCATTATTATTAAAACCAATTGTCAGCAGACAAGGGGTTAAAATCCGTTTAGGCGATAATCCCCTTTTCTCAGAAAGGCACAGCTACTGCAGAACATCAAACTCACGAATTGGATATAGGTGAATGCATCAAACTCCCGAACTGCATACCAGGGAATAAGGTAGCACTCCAAACTGGAACCTCACGAATAGCTGCTAGCAGACGAACAGGAAAAGCATACATCAGCTTACACTCCTAGCAATCAATCTCCAACAGCATACAGTGAATCCCCCCAAGGACGAGACAAGGCTCCGTGTTGAGGGTCAAGCAGTGGTCTGTTTATTGAGGGCTACCTGCCCCTGTATTTATGCAGGTCTCCCACCTGGTGGACACTCCCCTAGGGGACCAAATGGAAGACTGTAACACAGACAGACAGATAGCTCAGGTCTGGGTGCACATTATTAGGTGAATGGCACCCAGACCACACGAATACAGTTTAATCGCCATGGAGCCAAAGTCTTTAATCACACGAATAGGCTCCATGGCATAGCTATCTGGGGGTTACCACAGTTCACATGAAACAACTACCGTATGAACGGCTGTTCGGCTACATCCCCCCAAATAGGAACCAGGAGACGGACGGCTCAGCGGTGTTCGTGCAAATAAGTGTCCGTTTATAGTTCCATAGTTTTAGGTGCCGAACACCGCTGGCCGTACGGTACTTGTAAAATGGCCGCCGCCACGTGTTCGGTCGACGAACAAAGACCACCCTGCCTTCGTCAATTAAGCTGCGGTTAACCGCAGCTTCAGGGTGGTCAATTGGCGGCACACTCCAGCTCCCGGTTGGCCGTGTAATTGGTAGTTTGTTCGTTAGATAAAATCTACCGAACACCCCGGCAGAAAAGGCACGAATAAGCCTTTCTGCAGGGCAAATAAGTATTTTACAGTCTGGCCCATAGTCCAAAGGCAGCAGGCGGGCAACCAGGCTCCTCGAACGCAATGTGGCGAGATTGGTCTCGTCACATCTCTCCCCCTTTCCAAAAAGACTAACAGGGTACCTGACCTCCTGCCGGTCAGTGCCCTTGTTAGTACAGCAGCCCACCCACAAAGCAGAAAAATCAGTACAGCCCACCCACAATAAATGGTTACTACACCTGGGTAGAGGAGAAACTTGTCCATGTCCAGGTGCCTCACCGTGGCTGTGTAGGGGACTGGTAGGCTGCCTTGGTGGGTTGCTGAGTGGGCAGAGACCAGCGGTACTCTGTCCTGGTGCCAGCACTACCACCGGAGTAGTCTGGTTGGAGCCTGGTTGCTGGAGACGGACTGTCTCCCCCTTAGGTGCATAGCTCTGCTGCGGAATGGGGAGACCGGTTGTCTGCCCCTTGGATACACAGCTCTGTCCTGCGGGGGGGTAGGACCGACCATCCCTACCCCCTGTGTGGTAAGTGCAGAGACCACGGTCCCATCTGCACAGCTGTGGGGCTTACAGTCTCCCCCTGGTACATTGAGCTGCCGCTGGGGAGAGGGGGTAACAAGCTCCTCTCCCAATAGAACACTCTGCCGCTGGGGAAAGGAGACTGAGCTCTCTATTCCCTGCCCATTAATGATCCGCCGCTGGGGAGAGGTGGTAATAAGCTCCTCTCCCATACATACTTTCAATCTTTGTGGAGGGAGACCGACTGTCTCTCCTCCCAATACAGAGTTCTACCGCTGGGGAAAGGAGACTGGGCTCTCAATTCCCGGCACATCACACTGCCGCTGGGGAATGGAGACTGGGCTCCCAATTCCCAAAAAATCAAGCTGCTGCTGGGGGGTAGGACCAACTACCTCTGCCCCCTGTAACTTAGCCTGCCGCTGGGGAATGGAGACTGGGCTCCCAATTCCCTGCAATTCACACTGCCGCTGGGGAATGGAGACTGGGCTCCCAATTCCCAATAAATCACGCTGCTGCTGGGGGTAGAAACAACTACATCTGCCCCCTGTAACTCAGCCTGCCGCTGGGGAGGGAGGACGCTGCTCTCCTTTCCCTGCCGTTCACACTGCCTTCCTGGCATATCACTCTGTGGCTGGGGGGTAGGACCAACTACCTCTGCCCCCTGTAACTCAGCCTGCCGCTGGGGAGGGAGGACGCTGCTGGGGAGGGAGGACACTGCTCTCCTCTCCCTGCCTTCCCGGCATCTCACTCTGCTGCTGGGGGGTAGGACCAACTACCTCTGCCCCCTGTTACTCAGCCAGCCGCTGGGGAATGGAGACTGGGCTCCCAATTCCCTGCAATTCACACTGCCGCTGGGGAATGGAGACTGGGCTCCCAATTCCCTGCAGTACCGGTGGAGAGACCTCGGTCCCATCTCTACCGGCCACCTGGGGTTCTTCCCAGTAAATCTCCACAATATCTTCCCAGCGGAATGGGTCTGGATCTGTCACCTTACTGTCCCTGCTGAGCCTTCCCAATGGAGTGGAAGAGATCTCGGTAGTCCTGCTCCAGTTCCCACTCCATGTTTGCTAGGTGAGCCAGGTCTTGCTCTACCTCATGGGGGTCATCCCACTCATGCCTAGCCTCCCTCTCATAGAAAATATCCTGAAGTCTGGTTTGCGCAGGGCTCCCGAAGCCTGGCTCTGCAAAGGACTCCCATAACAAGCCAGGACCATCAAACTCCTCTCCCTCTGGCTTGTCATGTTCGGCTGTCCAGGATATATACTGTGCCATATACCACCAGAGCGCCTGGTAGGCATCCTCCAGCCACAGCTCCTGCCATACCTGGTGCTCGAGCTCCTTTACCCATTGCTCCAGAGGCTGCTCTCCCAGGAAGGGCATCCGCAGTGCCAGTCGTGTCTGCCATCGCTGCTCTTCACCTGGGAGACTCTTGCCCCGGTGGTACTGTACGTT
Source organism: Pelobates fuscus (assembly GCF_036172605.1). NCBI lineage: Eukaryota > Metazoa > Chordata > Amphibia > Anura > Pelobatidae > Pelobates > Pelobates fuscus. The sequence continues at coordinate 100,909,525 of NC_086324.1, read as the reverse complement.
ATCCAGGGCCTGGTACCAAATGCCTTTCCTCAATGCATCCCGGTCATCTATGTCACCCTCATCGTACTCCACTGCTGGTTCCATCCTGGTGCTGTCAGGGTCGCTGTACTGGGACATGCGTTGCCCTCAAATTGTAAATCCCAAGAAATGGTGTTCTGTAGCTGTCCTTCTGGCTGTAGGAACGATCCCGCCGCTTGCCACCAATTGTAACGGACCGTTTCAGCAGACAAGGGGTTAAAATCCGTTTAGGCGATAATCCCCTTTTCTCAGAAAGGCACAGCTACTGCAGAACATCAAACTCACGAATTGGATATAGGTGAATGCATCAAACTCCCGAACTGCATACCAGGGAATAAGGTAGCACTCCAAACTGGAACCTCACGAATAGCTGCTAGCAGACGAACAGGAAAAGCATACATCAGCTTACACTCCTAGCAATCAATCTCCAACAGCATACAGTGAATCCCCCCAAGGACGAGACAAGGCTCCGTGTTGACGGTCAAGCAGTGGTCTGTTTATTGAGGGCTACCTGCCCCTGTATTTATGCAGGTCTCCCACCTGGTGGACACTCCACTAGGGGACCAAATGGAAGACTGTAACACAGACAGACAGATAGCTCAGGTCTGGGTGCACATTATTAGGTGAATGGCACCCAGACCACACGAATACAGTTTAATCGCCATGGAGCCAAAGTCTTTAATCACACGAATAGGCTCCATGGCATAGCTATCTGGGGGTTACCACAGTTCACATGAAACAACTACCGTATGAACGGCTGTTCGGCTACATCCCCCCAAATAGGAACCAGGAGACGGACGGCTCAGCGGTGTTCGTGCAAATAAGTGTCCGTTTATAGTTCCATAGTTTTAGGTGCCGAACACCGCTGGCCGTACGGTACTTGTAAAATGGCCGCCGCCACGTGTTCGGTCGACGAACAAAGAACACCCTGCCTTCGTCAATTAAGCTGCGGTTAACCGCAGCTTCAGGGTGGTCAATTGGCGGCACACTCCAGCTCCCGGGTGGCCATGTAATTGGTAGTTTGTTCGGTAGATAAAATCTACCGAACACCCTGGCAGAAAAGGCACGAATAAGCCTTTCTGCAGGCCAAATAAGTATTTTACAGTCTGGCCCATAGTCCAAAGGCAGCAGGCGGGCAACCAGGCTCCTCCAATGCAATGTGGCGAGATTGATCTCGTCACACCAATATTAGCTGAATGTGTGCAAAAGACATGTATATATTATGCGTTGTCACATATTAATAGTACAGACATACTTAGCTCATACAATAAGACAGTGTGAGAAAACCAGACCGATTAGAGTCAAGAAGAGATACTCCCTACCAGTAATTAATTTTACATTTCAAATTCAATGGGACTTCTATAAGAACCCATTGCAAGAGTGAGTTAAACCAAAGTCAAGATGCTTTAAAAATAAAGTTTATGGCACAAAAAGGAGACTGGTGGTCTACCAAAAAGGACCACTATTCCCTTGAAGTATGACATTCATTAATGATGGATTGCCCATAAAGATAAGACATTTTTGACATAATTTGCATCATGAAATTTAATTAACCCTTTAGATAAAGTGGTAGTTGGAATATGTAATGAAAATGTATTGTGATGCAACAACGCCATCTACTGATGAATGTCTATAGGACTATCATTAGAAGAAGGTACAGCCACCTATTCCCATTGGTCACTTTAAATTGGTGACGTAAAGAAATTCAAGATAAGGAATTGGGGTTTCAGGAGATCATCAAAGCATCATTAGATCAGACCAGCCCAAGGAATACCACTCTAACACTCTGTCTTTTCAACTAATTTCTGGGACTTAGTTAAACTTCTTTGCTAACCAGAACTATTCTATATTTCTACTCAATTTCTCTACTCCAAACACTTTTACTTGCATGCACTATCCATGGGATTATATTTTCAAAATATATCCAAATACATCCATTGATAAGGGCACCTTTTTACACATATGGTGGAACTGCCAAACAATATATACTTATTGGAAAGATATAATTACATTAATTGATTATATGACAGGAAATAAATGAACAATGGTGTAACGGAACCGCTGGCACCCCGACCGGGAATCTTCCGCTGATGGATGCTCCTAGTGCTTTCGAGGACTCCAAGCACTCTGCCTGACACCATAACCACTGCAGAACCCATGAACCGCCGCTGCTTGGTTGGGGTCTCGCCGTCTCCACCCACTCTAGACCCAAGACCAGGGTCCAGCTTCCAGTAGGTGGACCTCTCCGAATTCCAGAGAGCAGGAACACGAACAAGCTCTTAGCAGAGCTTAGTGATTATACCCTGGGGAGTATAGTGATTATAGCAATCCCCAGAGTGTAGTGCTCCAATCCCCCAAACATGAGCCGAAACGTCATGAAGGTACAAGATGATCTGCACTTTTAATGACCACACACTGGCTTTTATGCAGTGAGCAGGTACTTTGGACATCCCACAGGGTGGGACACAGTACAACCAATCCTTTACAGGCAAACCGTAAAACACACCCAGCACAAACATACAATCCTTCCCCTCTGCCTGTGATATAATTACTGAACACAATGGGTTAATGTAATTAATCACAGGCAGGAAAAATACACTTTTTATACATACACTGTAACTTTAAAAATATGCATCATATTCACATAAAACATACATACATATTCAGAATCAGCATACTTTAAATATAAACATAACCAAAAATCATACAAATCCCCCCAGTACATAAAAAGTTAGACGCAAGTCCTTTATGACCGACCGCAAGCACATTTTCCTGCCCAAAACAGTTCCATAGATTTTGGCTGTGCGGTCGGTCCATTTTATGCAGAAAAACGACTAAGTCCCATTCGAACGTGCATTCGAATCTTCGAACGGGACTTAGTCTCTGCAGCTGAAAGTTCAGTGTAGGAGAAGGTAAGGCTCAGCGGTGTTCGCGGAAATGTGTAACCGATTTTAGTTCCATGGATTTGGCTACACATACCGCTGACCTCGTTCGAACGAACAAAGATGGCCGCCGCCACTTGTTCGTTTGCACGAACTGGGGCCACCCAGCGGTCGGCAATTAACCTGCAGTAACCTCACAGCCTGGGAGGTAAATTGCCTGCACACTTCCCCTTCTGGGTGGTCCGCCTGTGTGGTACTTGGTTCAGTAAGCCCCATTTTCTGAACCAAGTGGGAGAAAGCCAGGAACAAAATATTTAAACTAAGTCTGGGGGCACTGGGGACACCGTCTTAAAGGGGCATTGTCGCACAAAGTCTCAATATGTCCCCAGATGGTTGTTAAAGGGCCAGCATGGTCCAATACAAGTCCATAAGCCACAATGCAGTTCTTAAAGGACCAGCAGCAGCACAATATAAATCCATTAGCCCAAATAATGTTTTTAAAGGGCCAAATCTCCCAGGGGCCATAGTCATGCGGAAGGAGGCTGGCAATCAGACTCCTCCAACAGCCAGGGGGAAAGGGCAGCTTGTTACCTAAAAATCCAGTGACAAAAGGTGTTTCGTCACAAATGGATCCTGGACTCATTTTATTAAATTTAATTGAGTCAAAAATGAAGATAAAGGATTCAATGTTAATTTTACACATCATTACAGCAGCCAAATGAGTGATAGCACAGAATTGGAAAAATATACAATATACAAATCCCAGTGATAGCACAAGTAATATGGCAAGCAAAAATGGAAAGAGGCATCTTAGTGAGTTTAGAAAATCAGGTAAGGTATCTATCTGAAAGTCAGTAAAAAAAAAGTGGTGCCGGGAGCCGGTCTGATGTCATATACCGGCTCCCGGCATCACTAAGCGGCAGTAAGAGCTCAGGCTACAGCACTCCCTCAACCCGCAATAGAAGCTGTCGCCCGCCTCGTGGGGGGCCCAAAGGTGGCCAGCCGGTGCCCACAGAGAGGGCTCGGCGTGCCAGCTGTGGCACATGTGCCATAGGTTCGCCATCACTGCTCTAGTGGCTGTCCACCAGACAGCCAATAAAAGTACTTGCTGCTTGTAACGGCTACCCAGAGGGTATCAGCCGTTGGTGACGTCCTTTTCCCTGGCAAGCTGCTGTGTAGAAGTAAAGTAAAGCTGGTATAATCCCATCCACGAGATCCAGAGGGAGAGTTAGGTTCAGCTGTAAAAAGAGCAGAGTAATAATCCACAATAATCCCCTTCCAAGAACGAGACGAGGCTACGTTTTGAAGGGTCAAGAAGAACTGAGGACTGGAACACCCAGCCTGCTTTTTATTACAGTTACATGCAAAAAGAACACACCCAGGGGGAGGTATAAAATCACCAATCAGATACAGGGTACAACCCACACATCCCCTCCCCTCAGATAACCATTTAACACAATTAACATGTACAGTAATTTATCTAAGTTCTGGATGTACCCCAAAAGCAGGGGGTACAGCCTTAAGTCTGGTATCCCCAAAAAGCCCTCGTCCAGGGGACCAACATATCCAAAAATCAGTCTATTCGGACAAATGGTTCGGGAGTTATAAGGTTCCAAAGTTTTGACCGACCACACAGACCAACTAGCCGAAAATAGTTCCATAAGTTTTGGCCTTGCGGTCGGTCTCCGTTTGTATGGTGAAAAGATATGAAATTCGTGCCATCCAGTCGAATATCGGTGGTCGCTTGAATCCCCATAGTTTGTTAAGTCTTTCTACCGAACAGCAGGACGATCGGTAGCTTTGGCACGAATCCCCGGTGCTATGGAGGTCTCAGCTGTGTTTGCCTAGTAGTGTAGCCGATTTTAGTTCCAGACGATGACTGGCAAACACTGCTGTTCGTGCGCAAGATGGCCGCGAACGCGTGCAAAGTCCCGAAATGGCTGCCACCTATACTTTACACAGTGGATTCGTGCAAACCCATACGAACGGAGGAAATGGAACGACCAGAGGATATAAACTGCAATTCCCTTGATTATTCTGACAGACACCAGGAACTTGTAAGGATCCGTTACACTGCTCCCCTTTTGTGGAACACTCCGGCAGACCCGGATTGATCCTTTTCGGGTCAACTTGGGGCTGTCCGGTCTGCTGCTACGGTAAAAGTTCCCTTTGCCTGGACAGTCCGTCTGCGTTTCCATTGGACCGGCCAGGGCGATACTGAATGGAAAAATTATATGGCTGTAGCGCTAGACTCCATCGCAGCAAGCGTCCATTGTCTCCAGCTACTGGGTGCAGCCATACCAGGGGATTATGGTCTGTAATCAAAGTAAATTCCTGCCCATACAAATATGGTGTAAGTTTCTTTAGGGCCCAGACTAGGGCTAAACATTCTTTTTCCACTGCCGCGTAACTCACTTCTCTGGGCAACAGTTTTCTGCTGAGATACTGTCAGGGTACCTGAGGTCTCTACCTCCGAGAGAGGTAGAGACTTAGACGTTTATCCGTCCGGACGCCATGTTTCTCCTGTTCCTCGCGGTCGACCCGTTCACATAGACGCCGGCCGCGAGGGAGTTACTTCCTTATGTAGTATGGTGCCCGGAGACCGACGTCATGACGCCAATCCGGAACGACCTGTCACTCAATCCGTTGGAGACCAATCAGGACTCGTCGGAGGCGTGTCTATCCTCTCTAGCCAGGGTATTTAAACATACTTCGCCCTGTTGCTCATTGCCCTGTCGTGGTTCTAGCCTGTCTAGTCACACAGTGCTCTGGTGTTTTTCAGTTATCCTTTTGGTTACGACCCGGCTTGTTTGACTTACTCTGTTTACCTCTGTTATCCTTGACCCGGCTTGTTACTCGCTTACCTGTCCTCTCGTTCCCTCGACCTCGGCTTGTCTCTGACCATTCTCTATACTCTCTGTACGTTAGTCCGGCCATTCTAAGATCCGGTATACGTACCCTGTACCTGTTTGTACTTTGCGTGTTGGATCCCTGACCCGATCCTGACATTACGACAGGGCCAATGGATCCTGCAGGTACAAACAGTCAGGTTTGTCCCTCTGATTCCAGGTTTGATGCCATGGAACACAGAATGGACCAAATGGCCTTAGCACTACAGGCGTTATTATCTCGTGCTAATAACCCACCAGAGGAGACGCGTACTACTCCAATTTCCTCTGTAAATTCAGGCCTAGAGGTAGCCACTGTAGGTGCCTCTTCCCGTATTACCCCACCAGTACGTTATGGTGGTTCACCGGAGAAGTGTCGTGGTTTTTTAAACCAGATCAGTATTCATTTTGAATTACAACCTCGCTCCTATCCTACCGATAGGGCAAAGGTTGGATTTATTATCACCTTACTCATTGAGAAAGCTCTGAGATGGGCCAACCCATTATGGGAGAACGATAACCCGTTGGTATATAATTATAATGCCTTTGTAGCTGCCTTTAGAAGAACTTTTGACCCGCCTGGTAGGAAGGTCAATGCAGCCAGATTACTGTTGCGCCTGAGACAGGAGAACCGAACACTTGTGGATTATGCACTAGAGTTCAGGTCTCTGGCGGCAGAAGTCAAGTGGAATGAGCAGGCTTATATAGATGTATTTTTGAACGGGTTATCAGATGTTATCCTTGACGAAGTTGCTACTAGGGAGCTGCCTGAGAATTTAGAGGACTTAATTTCGTTCATTTCTCGCATTGATGAGCGTTTAAGAGAGAGACAGAACACTCGAGAGGGGAATCTTAGACCTACCTTTAAGTTAGCACCCGCATTTCAAAGTCCTGATTCCAATACCTCACTGTTTCCTGAACCTATGCAGATAGGCAATACTCGCCTTTCAGAGGAGGAGAGACAGTACAGGAGAAGGGAGGGATTATGTATGTATTGTGGAGTCAGAGGTCACTTGCGCCTGAATTGTCCTGTTCGCTCGGGAAACGCCCGCACCTAAGTTTCTCTAGAGGACAGGCCTTGGGTGTTTCTATTTTGTCCTCTACTCATGATTATAAAAATCACAGGTTGCTGTTACCAGTTTCTTTAACGTGGGAGAAGGGAGTGCTAAAGACCATGGCCTTGATAGATTCCGGTGCTGCTGAGAATTTTATCGACCAAGCCTTTGCTACTAAACACACTATCCCATCCCAGTTAAGAAAGATACCTTTGGCCGTTGAGGCCATAGATGGTAGACCGCTACTCGAGCCTGTTATCTCGCGTGAGACTATACCTATTAACTTGACTGTTGGTATCTTACACGAGGAGAACTTATCACTTATGCTCATTTCGTCTCCCTCTGTTCCCATAGTTCTGGGGTACCCATGGTTAAGGAGACATAATCCTATTATCGATTGGGAGTTAGGGGAAATACTCTCATGGGGTCAGGGTTGTCAGGAGAGGTGTTTACGCAGGGTATCCCCATTGGCTGTAATTAACACACCAGACAGTTCTACCCAGTCTAAGAGGATACAGATACCCCCTCTATACCTGGATTTAAAAGCAGTGTTCGACAAAAAGAACGCTGATACGCTACCCCCACACAGGACATTTGATTGTAAAATTAATCTATTACCTGGTACCATGCCGCCCAGGGGTCATGTATACCCTCTATCCACTAAAGAGAATGCTGTTTTAGAGGAGTATATTCAGGAGAATTTAGACAAGGGATTCATTAGGAGATCTTCCTCTCCTGCCGGGGCTGGATTTTTTTTTGTTAAAAAGAAGGATGGTTCACTCAGACCTTGCATCGATTACCGAGGTTTGAATAAAATAACCATCAGAAATGCCTATCCTATTCCCCTGATTACCGAGCTCTTTGACCGGTTAAAGGATTCTAAAATTTTCACCAAGTTGGATCTCAGAGGGGCATATAACTTGGTGAGAATCCAGCAAGGTCACGAGTGGAAGACAGCGTTTAATACCCGCTATGGTCATTATGAGTACACGGTCATGCCCTTTGGTCTTTGCAACGCACCTGCAGTTTTTCAAGATTTGATTAACGAAGTTCTTAGGGAATTCCAACATGATTGTGTTATTGTCTACCTGGATGACATACTCATACACTCTAGAGAGATTGAGACTCACCATAGACAAGTCAGAAAGGTGTTACACAAACTTCTGCAACACGGTTTATACTGTAAGTTGGAGAAATGCAGTTTTGACCAGACCCAGATAGACTTTCTGGGATACGTGATTTCTGGGGAAGGCTTTAGGATGGATCCTGACAAACTCCAGTCTATTCTAGATTGGCCATTGCCTAAGGGACTCAAGGCTATTCAGAGGTTTATTGGGTTCTCCAATTATTATAGGCGCTTCATTAAGGGTTACTCGTCTATTATTGCGCCCATTACCAATATGACCAAACAGGGGGCGGATACTAAGACGTGGTCTACTGAAGCTCTCGTTGCTTTCAAGAATCTCAAAGAACTTTTTGCCTCTGCTCCAATTTTAGTCCATCCTGATACGACTTTGCCGTTTCTACTCGAGGTCGATGCCTCTGAGACAGGAGTAGGTGCGGTTCTGTCACAAAGGTTAGGGGTGGATAAACCACTACACCCGTGTGTTTTTTTTTCCAGGAAACTTTCTGGGCCTGAGAGCAGATATGACATCGGAGACAGGGAACTGTTAGCGGTCATTAAAGCCTTAAAGGAGTGGAGACATTTATTGGAAGGGACCTTACACCCTATTACTATTTTGACGGACCACAAAAACTTGTCCTATATTGGGGAGGCCAAGCGTCTGTCTTCTAGGCAAGCGCGTTGGTCCTTATTCCTGACTCACTTTAATTATGTGCTGACTTACAGACCTGGTTCTAAGAACTCTAAAGCCGATGCTTTATCTCGCCAATATGAACCTTCTACTATACCGGAACCGGTTCTTTCTTCTATAGTTCCGAAATGCAATATTGTTGCTAATACGAATCTCAGGATTCACTCCCCGTTACTGGCCAAGATCATTAAGCTGCAACATCTAGCACCTAAACAGACTCCTGCGGGTCGACATTTCGTTCCTCCTGCTCTTCAACTGGAACTGTTGCAGTGTCTCCATAACAGCAAGATGGCGGGACATCCTGGTATTCGCAAAACATTTGCTTTGATCTCCAAAGACTTCTGGTGGCCTGCTTTACGTAAAGATACTAAAGATTTCATCGCTGCTTGTGAGGTTTGTACTAAAACCAAACAACCCCATACACTCCCTTGTGGATTCCTGCATCCCTTAGAGGTTCCAGAGAAACCATGGACCTGTTTGGCCATGGACTTTATTGTCGATCTACCTGTCTCTAAAAAACAGACTGTTATTCTCACCGTGGTTGACAGATTCACTAAAATGGCTCACTTCATTCCTCTGCCTAAACTACCGTCTTCTCCCGAATTGGCAGAGATATTCGCTAGGGAGATTTTTCGTCTACATGGGATACCCTCCCAAATTGTATCTGACAGAGGCTCTCAATTTATTTCCCGATTTTGGAGGGCCTTCTGTTCACAACTAGGTATCAAGTTGAACTTTTCTTCTGCCTATCATCCTCAGTCTAACGGAGCTGCTGAACGTACCAATCAGAAAATTGAACAATATTTACGATGTTTTGTTTCCGAACACCAGGACGATTGGGTCGGTTTGATTCCTTGGGCGGAGTTCGCACACAACAATCTCGTCTGCGATTCTACTCATTCAAGCCCCTTCTTCATGAATTATGGCTTTCATCCGTCTATTCTTCCTTCGGCTTCTCCTTCCCAGGGGGTGCCGTCGGTTGATGTTCATGTGGCCAATTTGAGGAAGTTGTGGGACCAAACTCGACAAATCCTTATGCACAACTCTATGCTGGTTAAGAAACATGCTGATAAACGTAGAAGGGCGGCTCCGGTCTTTGTTCCAGGTGATAGGGTATGGCTGAGCACAAGGAACATCCGTTTAAAAGTGCCCTCCATGAAGTTCGCTCCCCGTTATATTGGTCCTTACAGGGTACTGACTCGGATCAATCCAGTTGCGTACCGTCTAGCTCTTCCTGCTACCTTACGCATCCCTAACTTGTTTCATGTTTCATTGCTGAAACCATTTATATGCAACAGATTTTCCTCCACAACAGCCCCTCCTCGCTCTGTTCAGGTGGAGGGTCAGGAGGAGTATGAGGTTAACTCTATTATTGATTCTCGAATCTCACGGGGGAAGGTTCAATATCTGGTCGATTGGAAGGGTTATGGTCCTGAAGAGAGGAGTTGGGTACCTCAAGAGGATGTTCATGCTCCTCGTCTCCGCAGGGCGTATCACTCCCGCTTCCCATCTCGTCCCGGTTCCTTCCGCCCGGTGGGCGTATCTGAGAGGGGGGGGTACTGTCAGGGTACCTGAGGTCTCTACCTCCGAGAGAGGTAGAGACTTAGACGTTTATCCGTCCGGACGCCATGTTTCTCCTGTTCCTCGCGGTCGACCCGTTCACATAGACGCCGGCCGCGAGGGAGTTACTTCCTTATGTAGCATGGTGCCCGGAGACCGACGTCATGACGCCAATCCGGAACGACCTGTCACTCAATCCGTTGGAGACCAATCAGGACTCGTCGGAGGCGTGTCTATCCTCTCTAGCCAGGGTATTTAAACATACTTCGCCCTGTTGCTCATTGCCCTGTTGTGGTTCTAGCCTGTCTAGTCACACAGTGCTCTGGTGTTTTTCAGTTATCCTTTTGGTTACGACCCGGCTTGTTTGACTTACTCTGTTTACCTCTGTTATCCTTGACCCGGCTTGCTACTCGCTTACCTGTCCTCTCGTTCCCTCGACCTCGGCTTGTCTCTGACCATTCTCTATACTCTCTGTACGTTAGTCCGGCCATTCTAAGGTCCGGTATACGTACCCTGTACCTGTTTGTACTTTGCGTGTTGGATCCCTGACCCGATCCTGACAGATACGCAACAGGGTGTTCTCCCCCATCTTCTCCGATCTGGCTCAGAACTGCCCCCAGTCCATACATGGATGCATCTGTATGAACGACAAATCTTTTGTTAGGGACGGGGGCAGATAGAACAGGTGCGTGGATCAGAGCATTTTTCAAGGCTTGAAAGGCTGTTTCACAGGCGGGAGACCACAGGACTACCCTAGGCAAGTTCTTTTTAGTTAAGTCTGTCAGGGGTTTGGCGATGGCGCTATAGTCAGGGACAAACTTTCTGTAGTATCCTGCCGTCCCTAAGAATGCAAATACCTGAGTCTTGGTGTGGGGTGTGGGCCAGTTGGCTACAGCATCAACCTTAGCGGGTTCTGGGCGCTGTTTCGCACACCCTACCCTGTGTCCCAAGTACTGGACTTCGGCCATGCCGAAGTTACACTTTTCTGGTTTCAGAGTCAGGCCCGCTGCCCGAATCTGATCCAGTACAGCCTCTACATGTCTCAAGTGTTCCCCCATGTTTCACTATAGATCGCAATGTCGTCCAGGTACGCGCAAGCGATGTCCTGGAAGCCATCAAGGAGTCTATCTACCAAGCGCTGCAATGTAGCTGGGGCGTTCTTCATCCCAAATGGCATGACCCTAAATTGGTACAAGCCAAATGGGGTGACGAACGCCGACTTGGAGATAGCCTCCTTGGCCAGGGGAATCTGCCAGTATCCCTTGCATAAATCAATGGTGGTCAGATATCTCCCCCTGGCAATGCGGTCTAATAGTTCATCCACTCTGGGCATGGGGTATGCATCTATCACTGTACGGTCATTGAGTCACCTATAGTCCACACAAAATCTGGTAGCCCCGTCCATTTTTGGGTACTAGGACTACTGGTGAAGCCCAGGGGCTGTCCGATGGCTCTATGACTCCTAACCTTAACATAAACTGCACTTCCTTTTTCATTTCCTCCCTGACTGCCTCAGGGATTCTGTAGGGGGTCTGTCTAGAGGGGTTTGTCCTGGGGTTTCTACATAGTGGGTCGCTAGCCTGGTGTATCCTGGTTCCTGGGAGAACGTTAGTCTCTTTTCTTTTATTAGTTGCCTAAGCTGGCCTTTCTCTGCTGCGGTTAGTCGCTCCCCTAGTTGGATGGTGTCCAGTAAGCTAGGGGACTCTCTGGGTGCTAAAAGGTCTGGGATGGGTAGGTAATCGGGGTCGTCTGTAGCAGGAATGCATATAGCGGCGATATCCTCTGGCCTCTCTTGGTACTCTTTTAGTAAGTTAACATGGAAAGTTTTCTGGATTCTCTCATCGTTGTTCCTGGCAATTACATAAGTAGTGTCGCAGACCTGCGCTACTACTTTGTAAGGGCCCTGCCAAGAGGTCTAGAGTTTATTTCCCTTTACTGGTCTAAGTACCAGAACCTTCTGTCCCACCTGGAATGTTCTCTGTCGGGCGCCCCGATCGTACCAACGTTTCTGTCGACCCTGGGCCGCATAGAGATGGTCCCGTGCCATCCGGGCCAACTGCTCCATGCGGTCCCGCATTTCCAGAACATATGGCACAATGGGGACCCCCTCGTGTTCCATCTCTCCTTCCCAGTGCTCCCGGATGAGGTCGAGGGGACCTTGAACCCTTCTTCCGTAGAGCAGCTCGAACGGAGAGAACCCCGTGGATTCTTGCAGTACCTCTCGGTATGCAAACAAGAGGTGCGGCAAGAATCGCTCCCAGTCTCTGTATTCCGCTGTAAAGGTCCTTAGCAATTGCTTCAGGGTACCATTAAAGCGTTCACAGAGGCCGTTAGTCTGGGGGTGGTAGGGCGATCTGAGGAGGTTTTGAATACCGCAGACCTTCCATAATTGTTGGGTTAGATCTGCGGTAAATTGAGTCCCTCTGTCAGACAGTATTTCTCGTGGGAATCCCACTCTGGTGAATATCCCCACTAGGGCACGGGCGACAGTGTCAGCCTGGATATTCGTCAGAGCGACGGCTTCCGGGTATCGGGTAGCGTAGTCCACCACAGTAAGTATATATTTCTTACCTGATGGACTAGGGTTAGGTAGGGGTCCTACCAGGTCGACTGCCACTCTGCTAAACGGTTCCTCGATCACGGGCATAGGTGACAGTCGAGCTTTAGGGTAATCCCCTCTTTTCCCTACCCGCTGGCATATGTTGCATGTACTGCAGTAGCGCCGCACATCCTTTGAAATTCCCTGGCCAGAAGAAGGTCTGGGTGATCCGATAGGCGGTGTGGTTACCCCCCAAATGTCCTGCTAGAGGAATATCATGGCCAATTCGGAGAAGGTCCAACCGGTACTTTCTGGGTACCACTAGTTGGCACTTCTGTGAAGGGGCACAGCCTCTTTTCCTACTTACAGTCAGTCGGTATAACCTGTCATTTTCCCATACAAAACGTTCCTGCTCATCTCCCCCACTGGCAGCTATCTCACGATATTTCTGGAGGGTTGGGTCCTCTCTAGTTTCCCTCCCAAACTCTTCTGGGGTGTCCCAAACTAAAGGTCTCTCTCTTATGTGTGACCTACGTGTCTGTGTTTGGCTTACCTGGGTCTCCCGGCCTGTTGTGGAGTCATCTGCAAGCCTGCTCTGGGCTCGGGTGGTTACGGGGCAAGCTGCATCTGTGGTGGGTAAGTAGGCTGAAGTCAGGGGGCCAATATCGTTGCCCAATACGATCTCAGCGGGCAGATTATCCATGATGCCCACCGTGGTTTTTCCTGACCCGACCCCCCAGTCCAAGTGCACCCGGGCTGTGGGTAAACGAAATACAGCTCCCCTGCGACACGGACAGCAACGGTGTGTTTGGCCAGATGCTCCGGTTTTACCAAGTGTCGTTGTATCAAGGTAATGGTAGCTCCAGTATCTCTCAATCCTTGGGCTATTTGTCCATTCACTCGTATTTCCTGACGATGGTGCTGGCGATTATCTGGGGATGTGGCTTGTATCGGATCCGCCTCATACAAGATGCCCAAGCATCCTCTGGGCCCACCTCGGTCTCTATACAGTGGGCAACAGAGGTACGTGTGGTGTGGTTCTCTGTGGTGGGTGAGGTGCACCTCCAATTATTAGCGGCCGACCCTAGCGGGCAGACTCGTGCGATATGTCCAGGGTTGTTGCACCGGTGGCAGGTGATTCTAGGCGAGTCCCGGGGGTAGTTGTTGGGCCCTTGAGGGCGAGCTGGCCCCGGTGGTATGGGAGCACGGAATTCCGGGCGAGGGGTGGCAGCTGCGGTACGTGGTTCTGTGGTGGAATCTCGGTAAAAATAAATTTAGTAGGCCGAGATTACCACGTGGCATGTGTACATGCATATGCTGACGTATCGATCAGTTGGTTGCACGTGGCAAGATACGATCAGTAGTGTACGGAGCATGTTGCGAGAATACAGGATGTAGTATTCCCCTCCTCCATTGTGCTGGACAGGCCATGCGGTCAAACAGGAAGTTAATTCTTATTTGTATTGATTGGTCAAGAGAATGTGCAGGTGGAGCTTAATATGGGAGGAGTTATGTGCCTATATAAGGAGCTTGCACTATTGTCCGGGGCTCAGAACTTGCTGTATTTTGGTGACATTAGTCCCTCTGAGTCCCGATCGGTGATCCGAATAAAGAATCTCTTCCTTCCTGAAGAAACCTGTGTCCATCTCTCTGTGCTTGGCTTCCGTCAGTTTCTCCGGTATCATTTGGTGCATTGGCCGGGAAGCTCATCGTTCAACGGTAGCTGAGAAGCAGAGGCGTGAGACGGTCTATCTTTGCCCACGTTCTCTACGGCTGCACCCCTGAACTTCTGCGTGGACCTCCCTTCGTCTCGGCGCCACTGGTCTGTTGTCCAGGAGATCATCGGCCTCTACGTAGTAAGTGCTGGGGTGTCCCCGTCGATGAGTGTGAACTCAGGTTCAGGAACGAGGAGGTAAGACGACCGCTGTTTTAGACGGCGGACCCACTAGGGGTATACCGATTGTGCGGTAGGCCCATAAGGGGTTAAATCTGTGTATAGAATCTGCCCCCTCTGTCGGAGGGAAGGAGCGAAGGCGCACCGCTCAATCGAACGCTCTTTAGTAAGACCTTTTGATTTGGTTTGGAGTCAGGCGGGGTTCTGTGTAAATAGCCCTAGCCGGACACCGGTGTCTTTTCTAGACTAGCGTTCTAGGGTGTACAATTTGTTCGCTAGGTCGGAGGGACCGGGAGACTAAGCGGCGTCTGTGTAAATTCGGTCCGCTAGCTCTCAACCTATCTTGGCTAAGTGGGAAGGCGTGTAAATTTGGAACCCACTAGACTATTGATAGAGTAGAAAGACTAAAAGGGTTCTGTTGTAAATTCCGCCCTCTAGTTCGCTATATGTGGTGCTTGGGCAGTGTGGCTAACCAAAACGGATGTAGATAGTTTTAGGTAGTCCATCAAGGTACTGGCCAATAGTTTAGTTTGGATTGTATATGTGTTAAAGATTGTTAGTAACGTGTATATCTTGTTAGATAGCGCAAGCTCAGCCGTCTAGCGAGAGTGTTAATAGTGTGTTGCTGTATTATAGTGCACGGTACCATAACCTTGTATATACTGACACTGTATATAAGTACTAATCATTGTCGTCTATTGCATGTCTAACACCATAACCACTAATAATTGTATTGTGACCTTAAATTGTACTTTGACCTATGCTAACCGTACTGTAACTGCTGTTTGTAAAAGACGATGTTACTGGGGTGTGTTATAGACGGGTAATTCATATATAGAGAATTATAGCGTAGGTGAATGTATAGTTTCGCCAAATGGCATAATATCGATTACTTAGTGACTGGTGTAACAGCTGTGTGTGTACGGGAATTCCCTGAGTGTTTTTATCGTGTTATTGTGTACGTTTCACTTGGTAACTGTACCACGTGGTGCTGATGCCGGAAGAAACGGGTGTGACTGTTGAATAGAGTGTGTGTATAGCATTCGTTGTCAACGACGCTCCATTGATAAGTATGGGCGCGTCGGAGTAGACGATTTTGGATCCCTTAGGTTGTATGGTGAAGAATTTTAAAAAGGGATTTACAGAATGTGATTTTGGGGTTAAAATGTCTTCTGTACGGGGGGGCGGAGCCGAGCTAGCGAAGCGACAAGACGCACTCAACATGAGCTCCTGCAGCAAAGACTCAATTATGCCGGTAAAACGGGGTAAAGTGACACGACTCACCCTCAACACAGCCCACTGGACTAACGAAGCTCCTATGGACCCGGAGACACCTTACTCGGAACCCGATCTGTCCGGGAACCGCAATAACCGGTTTGGGCCTACTGAGAGAGGCGAGGGAGGGGGAAGGACGGCCGCCTTCCCGCCCGACACTGAAACCCTTACACGAGCAGGTACTGCTTCCCCCCCCCCTGTGGACCGGTGGGGGATATCCCGGTCCCCGCCAAAAGAGGCACCCCACCCTCACTATAACGCGACAGTCCTGGTGCTCCCCTTAAGCAGTATGGGAGCGGGGGCCTCCAACATGGCGGAAAAGCCTGATCCAACCAAAAGTGACACGCGACTGCACCATCATGCACCATCAGGCCCCAGTGGCCATGCTAAAGACCCCATTGCAGATATCTTTGACCGTTTTTGGGCCAAGCTGGCACTGCATTTACAACCGGCGAAGACCCACCGTAATTCAATCACCCGGGACCGGGTGCAAGGCGCTGGGAAATCCGGGACTCCACCTCAGGGCACAACGAAGTCCCTCGCCGCTAGCTCACACATTAAAAGCCCTCCCAGGCTGAGAGCAGTAGGGGACATACCCCGTGGGTGCCGGCCACGTCAGCGGAGAGCGGCTACACGACGACTAGCACCGACCAGCAGGACTCCCCGCATTATCCCGGAAGGGACGACCCTGGCCCATACTGGCTCCCAGGCTCGTGGCAAGATGGCACCGGCTCTGATACAGTCCTGGGGCAAAGGGGGAATCCCGTCTGAACAACGCTATGTAACCTCCCTAACGAACAGGGGTAAAAGTGAGAGACGCCAGCCTGGACTAACATCGTCCCTCAGCAGACGCCGAATGCTGGACAGTGAGGTATTGACCCTGCAGCATGACAGAAACTGGAGGGTTACCTCGCGTGGCCTGAACACAGTGAACAAACGGCAACATGACCGCACACCTCCCTACCAACTCCTGCTCACTCACCGGTCCCAAACGGAGATTCAGGGACACCCACAACAGAGCACTGTACAACCCCAACGAGGCATCGGGTGAGCCATCAGAGACACATGGTGAAAAGGGGTCCAGGACGGGGAGACCGAACACGACTCACTGTGCCACATCGCGACCTCTGGATATGGACCCTCCTCCACCCGACCTATCCACAAGGAGACCTCTACCTGGGGGACCCCAGGGGACCTCGCTATGACATTTTGCTTCCACACATGCCACCTCAAACGTATTTTCTCGTGACACCACTAATCCTAGGGCCGACATACAATTAACCTATTCAGGCACATATAGCTACACCACGTATACACATTGTTAGTTTTTGAATCAGCATGACAATTATATGTACAGCGATGTTACCTTATGTTCAGCTAGCATGTTAATCCCACAGGTCACAGGATTAGTCAGTTTACTATACTATTAAACACTGAGGCAGATTTTCATGTAACCATGTCAAGCCATACTGTGTACGTCTTTTACTCCATCATATTTACTCACACGGTAACAGGCTAGGCAGCATGTACCCAGCAACTTTTATATATGCTACTGGTTTGACACATCTTGAGATAACCTGACTAAACTCTCATAAGTTTGTTTCACTACTGTTCACTCTTCCTAAATATAAACAAAAAAGTGCACTGTTTAACCATGCCATACACCTGTGCTTTTACGAATATGGAAACCCTGGCATAAACTGTTGTGGCATTGCTGGTGTAAATGTATATTGTCTTAATTGTGCACGACAAAATAAAGAATTTAAAAAAAAAAAAAAATGTCTTCTGTACGTTTGGTCACTTTGTGCACTAGGGAGTGGCCTACTTTGGTTGCGGCATGGCCGCCACGTGGCAGTTTGGACCCAAATCTGGTACAGCATGTACACGTGGCTGTATCAGGTAGGCCTGAACTTTACGGACAGTTTCCATACATTGATTGTTGGAGGCAGGCCGTAAACGTCTCGCCAAGATGGATCCGGATATGCCACGAGGAGCAATGTCGCCTCATGGTGGCCAGGACTTGTTTGTCCACTAGGACCACGGTTAAGCCCAATTTGGACACGCCCCCTGAGTCCGAGATCCCTATGCCGCCCCCTTATTTCCCTGTAGGGGGAGGTGATACAAGTACAGGAAGTTCTACACCCACTCGCCCGTTGTCCCCATCTGCTTCCTCCTCCAGTTCAGAATCCACCCCCCGCCATACTAAACCTCCCCTTCCGACACCAGCCCCCGTTAAGTCCATTTATTCCGATTTGGCGCCATTTCAAGATTCCGGTCAGGCTTCCTCTAGCCCGGCTCGGAATATTTTATTCACTGGCCTTCCCCATGATAAAGCTTCCCTATCCGCACGTCTTACTACCCCCCGACCGGAACCTCTAACCGACGCCCCTCCACGAAGCCCTATACTAACCCGACAACTGACCGGTACCCAAAAATCCAAACATTACCAAATGCCTCTTCGTTTGAATCCCAGTCTTCGTATATGTCCCGTTCACGACTACCGATCTCTTGAATTGGAAGACCCACAATTCCTCGTATACTGAGAAACCACAAGCCATGACCGACCTGTTCACCTCGATAGTCCAGACGCATAATCCAACCTGGGCTGATTGCCAGCAATTATTAATGACATTGTTTAATAATGAGGAGAGGACTAGGATTAATCAAGCGGCCATTAAAGCGCTAGAGGAAGAAGCCCGTACTTTAAACCAAGCCAATCCAGCAGCATGGGCCGCAACCCATTATCCTAATACCGATCCCGACTGGAATGTTAATGGCGCAGATATGGTTCAACTAAAAGCCTATAGAGACGCTATAATTGCTGGCATGAGAGCCGGAGGGAAGAAAGCCATAAATATGTCGAAGACAGTTGAGGTGATTCAGAAAAGTGATGAAGCGCCCAGTGTCTTTTATGACCGATTATTGGAGGCATACCCCCTGTATACCCCCTTTAATCCGGAAGACACCTTTGTCAGCCAAGCCTACGGGGATATTAAGCGCAAGCTACAGAAGTTAGAAGGGTTTGCAGGAATGTCCATCACCCAACTAATGGAGGTAGCAAATAAGGTGTACATGAATAGGGAATCAGAAAGTAAGAAAGAGGAAGAGCGCAAGATGCGTAAAAAGGCGGATATGCTAACGGTAGTGATCGCAGGCGTAGATAGACGGGGCCCAGATAGAGGCGATAGTAGGTGGAATAGGGAGCCCCTGAGTAGGAATCAGTGCGCGTATTGCAGAGAAGAAGGGCATTGGAGAAGCGAGTGTCCGAAAAGAGAGCAGTACGAGAGAGACCCACCCAGGGCGGGATATGGAAATTTTAGAGGCAGAGCGAGAGGTAGAGGAGGCCTCGGAGGGAGTAATAGTGGTAACAGAGGAAGTGTAAGAGAAGACAGGTACTATCCCGCAGCGCAAAGGTCCCGCGATAGAGAAGGTAGGGACTTTGTAGGATTGGCTGACACGGTCATGGAGGACTATTGATACCGACCGGGCTCCATCCCCCTTGGTCGAGCGGAGCCTGTGGTCGATGTATCAATAGGGGGAAAAAGGAGTGCATTCATGATCGACACTGGTGCTGAACATTCGGTGGTGACTAACCTAGTTGCTCCTCCATCTGGAAGAACTATTACCGTAATAGGAGCAACTGGGAGAAGTGCTGCAAAACCGGTTCTTAAAAGTCGACTCTGTACATTGGGAGGCCACGTAGTAAAACATCAATTCCTTTACATGCCTGAATGTCCAGTCCAATTGTTGGGACGTGATTTGCTATCCAAATTACAAGCGCAGATTACGTTCCTACCAAACGGAACAACATCCTTAAAGTTTAATGGACCTTCAGGTATTATGACATTATCCGTACCAAAGGAAGAAGAGTGGCGACTTTATACAGCGTTGACTAGCCAAAACCCTAGGAGTGATGAATCCTTATTCAACATACCAGGAGTTTGGGCAGAGAACAACCCACCAGGACTGGCCCGCAATATTCCACCTATTAAAATCGAACTAAAACTTGGGGTTTATCCAGTGAGCCTAAGACAATATCACATTCCGCAGAAGGCTAAGAAGAACATTCAATCTTATCTGGATAAGTTCATACGGTATGGTATCCTAAAATTCTGTACTTCCCCCTGGAACACCCCATTGCTGCCTGTTCAAAAGCCCGGTACAGAAGAGTATCGCCCTGTGCAGGACTTGAGAGCAGTCAATGATGCGGTTGTTAGTATACATCCAGTTGTGCCCAATCCGTATAACCTGCTTGCTTTAATTCCGGGCGGGGCTACCTATTTTACAGTCTTAGACCTCAAAGATGCCTTCTTTTGCCTCCGAATTGCCGCAGAAAGCCAATGTATCTTCGCTTTCCAATGGGAAAACGCTGTAACGGGCTCGAAACGTCAAATGACTTGGACAAGACTGCCTCAAGGGTTTAAAAATTCACCGACCCTATTTGGTTCAGCTCTAAGTCAAGATCTACTGGATTTCGAGTCCATCCCAGGAGAGTGTGTATTGTTACAATATGTAGATGACTTGTTGATAGCCGCAGTCACA
Source organism: Pelobates fuscus (assembly GCF_036172605.1). Taxonomy (NCBI): domain Eukaryota; kingdom Metazoa; phylum Chordata; class Amphibia; order Anura; family Pelobatidae; genus Pelobates; species Pelobates fuscus. Next base: position 100,889,058 of record NC_086324.1, on the reverse strand, counting down.
AGAGAAATATGTCAGCAAGCAACGCACGATCTACTACACATTCTCTGGAAGGCAGGATACAAGGTGTCTAGGAAGAAGGCTCAGTTGTGTCTGCCAACTGTCAAATATCTGGGATTCCATATCTCTGAAGGTCAAAGGATAATGGGGCCAGAGAGAAAAGAAGCTGTGTGCCAAATACCAACACCCAAGAATAGAAGACAAGTGCAAGAGTTCTTGGGGGCAGCAGGCTTCTGTAGGATATGGATTCCCAGTTACGCGATATTGGCAAAACCTCTGTATGCAGCTATCAAGGGTACAGAACACGACCCCTTATTATGGACTCAAGAACAGCAAACGGCATTTGAAGATGTGAAGAAGGCTTTGATGAGTGCCCCAGCATTAGGTCTGCCTGATCACACACGACCATTCTATCTGTATGTACACGAGCAAAGAAGAATGGCTGTGGGAGTATTGACACAGTACTTGGGATCATGGCAAAGACCTGTTGCCTACATGTCTAAGCAACTGGACGCAGTGGCCAGCGGACTTCCACCTTGTCTAAGAGCCGTAGCTGCAGCCGCCCTGCTGGTAGCTGAAGCCGATAAACTCACTCTGGGTCAAGAACTTTATGTACGAGTCCCACATGCAGTACAGACGTTGTTGGATTACAAAGGAAATCATTGGTTTAGTAACAGCCGTATGACCAAGTATCAAGCAATGTTGTGTGAAAACCCAAGAGTGCATTTAGAGACTGTAAATACCTTAAATCCAGCTACCCTTTTGCCACAACCTACTAAAAGTCAACATGATTGTTTGGAAGTGATGGATGAAGTATTCTCAAGTAGACCAGATCTTCGTGATTTTCCCATCCAGAACCCCGATGTTCAATATTACACAGACGGCAGTAGTTATGTGAAAGAAGGGATCCGCTATGCAGGATATGCAGTAACAACGATAGACAAGGTGATAGAAGCTCGGCCACTGGCAAAAGGAACATCAGTACAGAAAGCAGAATTGATAGCACTGACACGAGCGTTACAATTGGCTGAAGGTTTAAGAGTGAACATCTACACGGACTCCAAGTATGCGTTTTTAACCACTCATGCCCACGGAGCTTTGTATAAAGAAAGAGGACTATTGAATTCAGAGGGCAAAGAAATCAAGTACGCAGCTGAAATACTACAACTATTAGAAGCAGTATGGGAACCGAAAGAAGTCGGTATTATACATTGTCGAGTGCATCTGAGAGGAGATGGCGATGTAACTAAAGGAAACCGGATGGCAGATAATGCAGCTAAGCGTGCCGCTGAATCAGGAAGACAGGAATATGTGAAACATATAGCTGCTCTTATACCAACCCCACTGTCTCAATGGACTCCAGTTTATACAGCTCAAGAAGAGGAGTGGTTAAAGACTGAATCTGGAAAGTATTTGGAGAACAAATGGTATCAGTTAGAAGATGGGAGAATAGTTATTCCAGCATCACTAGCGGTAGAAATTGTCCAAAACTATCACAATGGGACACATTCTGGGAGAGACAGTACAGAAGAATCTCTCAGAAAACATTTCTACATACCAAGATTGTCCAACTTAACTCAAGCCATTGTACGAAGATGTGTAACGTGTGCTAAAAATAATGCAAGGCAAGGACCAGTAAAGCCACCAGGAGTCCAGTTTATGGGGGGACTCCCTATGTCTGATCTACAAATTGACTATACAGTAATGCCTAAATCTGGTGGACATCGCTACCTACTAGTAGTTGTGTGCACCTATTCAGGCTGGGTAGAAGCATGTCCTACTCGTACAGAGAAAGCAGGAGAAGTTAGAAACATAGAAACATAGAATGTGACGGCAGATAAGAACCATTCGGCCCATCTAGTCTGCCCAGTTTTCTAAATACTTTCATTAGTCCCTGGCCTTATCTTATAGTTAGGATAGCCTTATGCCTATCCCACGCATGCTTAAACTCCTTTACTGTGTTAACCTCTACCACTTCAGCTGGAAGGCTATTCCATGCATCCACTACCCTCTCAGTAAAGTAATACTTCCTGATATTATTTTTAAACCTTTGTCCCTCTAATTTTAGACTATGTCCTCTGGTTGTGGTAGTTTTTCTTCTTTTAAATATAGTCTCCTCCTTTACTGTGTTGATTCCCTTTATGTATTTAAATGTTTCTATCATATCCCCCCTATCTCGTCTTTCCTCCAAGCTATACATGTTAAGATCCTTTAACCTTTCCTGGTAAGTTTTATCCTGCAATCCATGAACCAGTTTAGTAGCCCTTCTTTGAACTCTCTCTAAGGTATCAATATCCTTCTGAAGATAGGGTCTCCAGTACTGTGTACAGTACTCCAAGTGAGGTCTCACCAGTGTTCTGTACAATGGCATGAGCACTTCCCTCTTTCTACTGCTAATACCTCTCCCTATACAACCAAGCATTCTGCTAGCATTTCCTGCTGCTCTATTAGCATTCCCTGCTAGCATTTCCTGCTGCTGCTCAAAAGTTGTGAGATTCCTGCTACGAGAAATAATACCCCGGTATGGACTACCCTGCTCTATAGGATCGGACAATGGTCCAGCTTTTGTTCATCAGTGCCTACAACAACTGACTCATTTGCTTGGTATAAAGTGTAGACTTCATACGGCATATAGACCTCAGAGTTCTGGTAAGGTAGAGAGAATGAATAGAACTATTAAGAACCAGTTGGCAAAAATGTGTCAGGAAACCCAACTTAAGTGCAACGTTCTTTTGCCCATAGCTCTGTTGCGAATTCGCAGTACACCTACCAGAAGGATGGGCCTCTCTCCTTTTGAAATCATGTATGGGCGACCACCTCCCGTACTTGGTAACTTAAGGGGGGATTTGAGTCAGTTGGGAGAAGGAATTACTCGGCAGCAGGTTGTAGAGTTGTGTAAGACTATGGAGGAGGTACAGAAATGGGTACAAGATAGATTACCTGTGAATATTTATCCCCCAGTTCATAGTTACCACCCAGGAGACCAAGTGTGGATTAAAGAGTGGAATAATGTACTGTTAGGGCCCAAGTGGAGAGGTCCTTATGTTGTTCTTTTGTCTACCCCTACAGCGATAAAAGTGGGCGAAGTAACTCCGTGGATACATCACTCCAGGGTTAAACCAGCAGCGGTCGATTCTTGGCAAGCTACAGCAGATCCAGAGAATCCCTGCAAGATCCGGTTAAAGCGCACGACTCAGTCGGAGTGACGAGGAACCTTGTGGATTACAAATTTTATTGTTTCAGAGATTGGTAAGTGAGTGAGACGGCCATAATAAAGCCTGTCCTCTCACCAACGAGTGATTTAAAAGTCAGGAAAAGTCTCGAAGGGACCCCTGTGAAGACGAGCAGAACTCCATTCCCTGCAGCCCTTACCACCTGGAAGCTGAGGTGCCATCGCACGGACGAAGACTGAGGATGCCGACGAAAGATGTGCTTATGATAATGTTTATTTATATGTATTTTTATATTCAGGAAGGTAGAGGTACCGACACTCCTAGCTGTGAGGTATGCATTAAGACTACAAGAACAGGTAATCATGTTTCCCAGACCCTAATTTGGCATTCGCAATATGAATGTAAAGGAGATGTATCTAGGTGTAGATATCTAAATGTAGAGTATAGTGTATGCCATCTAGGGGTAGGAGAACCTAAGTGCTTCAATCCAGAGTATCAACCCCGTACAATTTGGTTGACTCTCAGGAATGGAGATCCTCAGGGGACCCTAATAAATAAAACGGTATTAGAATCCGTACATTCTTCGGGTGTTCTGCTATTTGATGCATGTAAGGCGATATCAAGTGGTAGAAAGCCGTGGAATGTATGTGGGGATCTTAGATGGGAGAGAACATATGGGTCTAATGATAAATATATTTGTCCCAGCAGTAAAAATAAGTATGTGAGTCCTAGATGCCCAAATAGGGATTATAATTTTTGCCCATATTGGTCTTGTGTGGGGTGGGCAACTTGGGGACAGACAGCAGACAAGGATATGATTGTGACTAAGTTGCCTACCAATCCATACTGTAAGTCTATGGAATGCAATCCAGTCCATATTCTTATAAATAATCCTGACCAATTCTTGGATAGATATGGTAATTTATTTGGGTTTCAAATATATGGGACGGGTTTAGACCCTGGGACAGTATTGTTTATAGGGATAGAGACCGATACGGTAACCTCCCAAACTCATCAGGTATACCATTCCTTTTATGAAGAGATGGGTATAGATAATAAGATCCCCCATAACGCTAAAAACCTGTTCATAGATTTAGCCGAAAGTATTGCCGGTAGTCTTAATGTTACCAACTGCTATGTGTGTGGAGGTACTAACATGGGAGACCAATGGCCTTGGGAAGCAAAGGAGGTAATGTCTGGTTCTGAGGCAGTTGAACAATTGATATCTTCACAAGCCGATTATCAGATGAGTGTTAGAGGTAAATCTGAGTGGAGATTAAAGACCTCCATCATAGGTTATGTTTGCATAGCAAGGAAAGGAATGATGTATAATACTTCTGTAGGAGAGTTAACTTGTCTAGGGCAAAAAGCTTATGATGATGATACAAAGAATACAACTTGGTGGTCGGCTTCAAATGTCTCAGAACCATCTAACCCGTTTGCAAGATATGCTAATTTAAAGGATGTATGGTTTGATTTATCCATCACATCTAGTTGGAGAGCCCCAGCAAATTTGTACTGGATCTGTGGTAAGAAAGCCTATTCGGAGTTGCCACAGGACTGGGAAGGGGCATGTGTGTTGGGTATGCTCAAGCCATCCTTCTTCTTGTTACCTATTGAAACAGGTGAGACTTTGGGTGTTAAAGTGTATGATGTGAATCATAGGAAGAAAAGGGGACCCATAGAGATAGGCGCCTGGGAAGATAATGAATGGCCTCCCCAGCGTATTATAGATTATTATGGGCCAGCCACGTGGGCAGAGGATGGTACTTTTGGATATAGAACCCCAATTTATATGCTCAACCGCATTATAAGGTTACAGGCGGTGGTTGAGATTATTACTAATGAGACCTCACAAGCGCTCAATCTTCTAGCAAAACATAATACCAAGATGAGGACAGCAGTGTACCAAAATAGATTAGCCTTGGATTACCTATTGGCAGTAGAGGGAGGTGTATGTGGGAAGTTTAACCTGAGCAATTGCTGTCTTCAGATAGATGACGAAGGGCAAGCAATAGCTGAGCTTACTAGCCATATGGTTAAACTAGCGCATGTGCCCAGGGCCGGATTAACATAGGGGCTGATGGAGCTGCAGCTCCAGGCCCAGGCCCATGGAATAGGCCCATTGAAAAAAAAAAATGTAATTTTTTTTTTTACATTTCTTTTTTTTCTACACACACACTACTCTTAGGTTTGCCACCTGACTGGTATTTTACTGGCACAGACGGTATTTGAGACTGCCTGGCCGTGCCGGTATTGCAGTAATACTGGCAATACAAATGCAGGTATTTTTCTCAGAATAAATGGAGATTACTCTACAATACCAGCACCGGCCAGTAGGGGTCACTGTGTGTGGAGAGAGGCAGGGATAGGAAGTTACAGCTTATCCCCATAGATATATAATACCTAGACGCCGCATTGACCTCGGGGGGCCATGAAATGCGGGCGCCATTTTGGTCCGGTCACCCGGTGTGGTATTATATGTCTATATATTAGGACTTCTGTCCCTAATTTTTTTTATTTACTTTGCCTTAGTGACAAATCTCACTTTAGTAAATAGTGATGTCATTGTTTGATTTCTCCTATTCTCTTTATGCTATCTCCATGCGGACTTCAAAGTGCAAAAGACAGAGCTGACAATAATAAAGAGTTGTAAATATCTACATTTTATTTTGCACAGTTCCAAAATCCATTTTAGTTAAAAATAGGTGAAAAGTAAATACATTACAAATCAGGCAAAGATCCAGTCCCAGTTTAAAACATGTATATTAAGATGATAGATTGTGGGGTTAGTTCACTAAACTTTTAATTTTAGCAAACCTTAATCCAAATGCAACGTATGGTTTCAATCTGGAAATTCAAATAATTTCAATGTATTGAGTAAACTTAGTCGATAACGTAAATAACCACAGAGATCTTAAAGCAGCAAATGTCAGTTAATTTTATTTAATATCCCAGGATTAAACATCCTGCTACTGGATCTATACACCCTCCAGGTGGATTTTAAGACTAACCATGTTTACTTTGAGGACCTGGCTCTGCAGATCACAGACATATATATTCTATATATGTCTATGCTGCAGATCACACTGTGACCGATCCAAGATGGCGGCCCCGCAGCTCATCAGCGCCAATAGGAAGTAGCAGTCAATGCGGCGTCTAGTATTTTATGTCTATGCATATCCCTGCCTCTCTGTACTACTCACTGATCCGTGGGGACCAGCAACACAGCACAGAGTCCAGACAGCAGCTCTACAGCTCAGATAAGTGAGGGATGGGGGGGAAAGGCAGCAGGGACACATGGGGACACTGAGACACTAGGGGACACATGTGGACACTGAGACACTAGGGGACACCGAGACTCTAGGGAACATATGGGGACACTGAGACACTAGGAGACACATGGGGACACAGACACTAGGACACATGGGGACACAGACACTGGGAGACCTGGGAACACTGAGACACTTGGGGACACTGAGACACATGGGGATGCTGAGACACATGGCGACGCTGTTTCTCCCAGTGTCCCCCATCCAGTGTCGATAGTGTCTCAGTGTCCCCAAGTCTCCCAGTGTCTGTGTCCCATGTCTCTGTGTGCCTAGTGTCACCATGTCTATGTCCACAACTGTCCCCATGTCTCCCAGTGTCCCCAAGTGTCTGTCTCCCAGCCAGTGTCCCCTAGTCTCCCAGTGTCTGTGTTCCCATGTCTCTGTGTCCCTAGTGTCTTAGTGTCCCCAAATGTTTCAATGTCCCCATGTCTCCCAGTGTCTGTGTCCCCATTTCTCCCAGTTTCCATAAATGTCTGTGTCCCCATGCCTTCCAGTGTCCCCGGGTCTCTCAGTGTCCCCAGGTCTCAGTGTCCCCATGTCTCTCAATGTCCTAGTAACATGGGGACACACAGACACTGGGAGAAATGGGGACACTGAGACACTGGGAGACTAGGGGACTGGGCGACATGGGGACACTGACACTGTGATACATAGGGACACTGAGACACTGGGTGACTTGCAAGACTGAGACACTGGGAGCAATCCATCTATACAGCAGAATCAAACTGTGAGTAGTTTGTTGGTGATTTTACAGAATTTTCTCTGATGTCACTCCTTGTGATTATACAAAGGATTAAGGCTGGTATTTTGTTCCAAGAAAGGTGGCAACCTTAACTACTCTTCACATACTCTTGCTTAAAGTAGCACTACAGGGTCAGGAACACAATCATGTATTTCTGACCCTATTATGTTAAAACCACCACCCTGTCCCCTTCTTGCCTCCCTAAGTATAGTAAAATATAACTTGTATTCAAGTCTGCAGCTGCTGGCTCTGCCTCTGAACTGACTGTCTGCTGACATCATCAGAAGTGGTGGTCTGAGCAAATTACAATACTTCCCCATAGGATTGTCTGAGACTGTCAACTAGGCAGATCAGGGGCAGAGCCAGCACAAGTCATAGCCCTGGCCAATCAGCATCTCCACATAAAGATAAATTGAATCAATGCATCTCTATGAGGAAAGTTCAGTGTCTGCATGCCGAGGGTGGAGACACTGAATGGCAGTGCTGCACACTAGGCAGTACTGCCCCATGAAGCACCTCTAGCAGCCATCTAAGGAGTGGCCATTGGAGTTATTTTCTCTGAAAAGACAGTGTTTACTGCAAAAGGCCTGAATGGAATGATTCTACTAACCAGAACAAATACAATAAGCTGTAGTTGTTCTGGTGACTATAGTGTCCCTTTAAGTTTGGAAGCTTAAGAGGGATGTATGGGAACAAAACTTGTGTGGACTGGCTGACAATAAAATTAGTTTAGGTAATGCAGACGTTGGTCTCTCTAACACTGTGGCATGTCCCCATTCATCTACACTCACTACATACACCTTTTATCTGTCTCAGACTATATACCAGGAACTTCTGCCTGGTAGTAAGAAGGTAAGGAGACAAGTGGACCAGCGAGTGCTAGGGGACAGTTCTTAGAGAGCATTGAGTGAGCGCATCATTAGACGCATTTATGTCAAGCTCAGGGTGCTGCCTGCGTAGTATGCCCTTAGTTGGACAGCCTGCATAATTGGCGGGCAGCCTGACATGCATTCATGCCAGGCTGTCCTTCAAATTCTTTGGACAGACATGCCCCCTTTTGGCAGGTCTGGTCACGTGATTCGCACCAGGGGCCACCCTTTTACACCGCCCATTGACTGCCTGCTTCACTGGACACTGCTGTTAAGGGTTATGGATTTAATTGAAAGATGAAAGATATAAATTAGAGAGAGATTAGCATAGAGTATGTGTTTTCTTATAGCTGCATCCTATGAGTTTCCCTCCAGCACCATCTCCATCAGATACATGACGCTTGGGAGGTATGACTGTTTTAATGTTTTTGGTCGATAAGATTCCGTAATTAGGCCCATCATAATTGTCAGCACCAGGCCCAGTGTGCTCTTAATCCGGCCCTGCATGTGCCTACTCAGGTATGGAAAGGGTACAATCCAAGCAGTTGGTTTGGTAGCTGGTATGAGCAGTTTGGAGGGCTTAAGGCATTGGTAGGCGGAGTCCTACTGATTTTAATGTTGTGTCTACTCCTGCCATGTCTTATCCCCTTAGTAGTTAGGTCTGTGCAAAGCCTGATAGAAAATATAGCAGAAAGGAAGGCTGCAGCACAGATAATGGCCATATATAAATATGAGGCTCTAGATCAGGGAGAACCAATGCAGGAAGAGGAGTGTTGAGGGATTCACATCATAGGAAAAGTCTGGTCTGGTTCATGGTAACCTGAGGTGTATGCAAACCAAGGTTAAGTGATGCCTCAAGTAATTGTGAAATATCAAAAGGCATCAAAGGGGGGAATGTGGTGGAATCTCGGTAAAAATAAATTTAGTAGGCCGAGATTACCACGTGGCATGTGTACGTGCATATGCTGACGTATCGATCAGTTGGTTGCACGTGGCAAGATACGATCAGTAGTGTACGGAGCATGTTGCGAGAATACAGGATGTAGTATTCCCCTCCTCCATTGTGCTGGACAGGCCATGCGGTCAAACAGGAAGTTAATTCTTATTTGTATTGATTGGTCAAGAGAATGTGCGGGTGGAGCTTAATATGGGAGGAGTTATGTGCCTATATAAGGAGCTTGCACTATTGTCCGGGGCTCAGAACTTGTTGTATTTTGGTGACATTAGTCCCTCTGAGTCCCGATCGGTGATCCGAATAAAGAATCTCTTCCTTCCTGAAGAAACCTGTGTCCATCTCTCTTGGCTTGGCTTCCGTCAGTTTCTCCGGTATCAGTTCCACTTTGTTAGCTGGCCTTGGGGCACTTTGGCTCACTCTCCTGGTTTCGGCGTACTCGTCCGCCAGCCGAGCTGCCTCACTTAGGTTGTTAGGTCGTCTGTCCCTTACCCAATCCTGTAAGTCAGCAGATACACCTTGGAAGAAGTGTTCTAATAAAAATAGTTGTAGTACTTCTTCCCCTGTGTTGGCGTTGCACCCTTGTACCCAGTGTGATGCCACCCGCTGTAACCTATTAGCCCATTCCATGTGGGAGTCCACAACCTTTTTCTTGGACTCCCGGAAGCGGCGGCGGTAGGTTTCTGGGGTCACAGCATATCGGGTTAACAGCGCCTTTTTAACTTGCTGGTACTGTAAAATATCCTCTGGAGCAAGAGCCCGAAAGGCTTCATTGGCTTTGCCCGACAATTTACCAGACAAAATAGTGACCCATTGGTCTGGTGGTACCTGGTGTAGTGAGCACTGCCTCTCAAAATCAGCCAAATATCCATCTATTTCTTCCTCACTTTCTACAAAAGCTTTAAATAAACGGTATTTTCCTCCCTGTAGCAGCGGGTGGAGGAGTAGGAACTGCATATGTAGCGACTTGTCTAGCTCTTAACAGTTCCGTTTCTTGTCTCCTCTTAGTTTCTATCTCTTCCTTTGTGTCCCGGAACAGCTGGTTTATTAGTTCCGTGGATGTTGCTGGATACAAGGCTAGTCTCCGCTGTACAATGGCAGTAAGTACATCGTCCTCGCTGATCGGTGCAAGGGGCTCAGTTATTTCCATGGATCTATCCATTTCGTCTAGCTCCAGCAGGTCAGCAATCAGCTCCCTCCGTGGTCTGTTGCTGGCACTCCTACCACGACTCTCCAATAAATCTTTTAGTGTGGGTCTTTTCAGCTTGGCATACTGAGATTCCATTCAGCACTTGCTCCTTGGATAAAAGGACCATCCCACCGCTGCCACCAATGTAACGGCTACCCAGGTAGTGAGAGGGTATCAGCCATTGGTGACGTCCTTTTCCCTGGCAAGCTGCTGTGTAGAAGTAAAGTAAAGCTGGTATAATCCCATCCACGAGATCCAGAGGGAGAGTCAAGTTCAGCTGTAAAAAGAGCAGAGTAATAATCCACAATAATACCCTTCCAAGAACGAGACGAGGCTACGTTTTGAAGGGTCAAGAAGAACTGAGGACTGGAACACCCAGCCTGCTTTTTATTACAGTTACATGCAAAAAGAACACTCCCAGGGGGAGGTATAAAATCACCAATCAGATACAGGGTACAACCCACACATCCCCTCCCCTCAGATAACCATTTAACACAATTAACATGTACAGTAATTTATCTAAGTTCTGGATGTACCCCAAAAGCCTCTGGTATCCCTAGAAAGCCCTCGTCCAGGGGACCAACATATCCAAAAATCAGTCTATTCGGACAAATGGTTCGGGAGTTATAAGGTTCCAAAGTTTTGACGGACCGCACAGACCAACTAGCCGAAAATAGTTCCATAAGCATTGGCCTTGCGGTCGGTCTCCGTTTGTATGGTGAAAAGATATGAAATTCGTGCCATCCAGTCGAATATCGGTGGTCGCTTGAATCCCCATAGTTTGTTAAGTCTTTCTACCGAACAGCAGGGCTTTCGGTAGCTTTGGCACGAATCCCCGGTGCTATGGAGGTCTCAGCGGTGTTCGCCTAGTAGCGTAGCCGATTTTAGTTCCAGACGATTGGTAAACACCGCTGTTCGTGCGCAAGATGGCCGCGAACACGTGCAAAGTCCCAAAATGGCAGCCACCTATACTTTACACAGTGGATTCGTGCAAACCCATACGAACGGAGGAAATAGAACGAACAGAGGATATAAACTGCAATTCCCTTGATTATTCTGACAGACACCAGGAACTTGTAAGGATCCGTTACACTGCTGTTTAACTCAATCAAACAAACCTGGACATCCTCACCCTTAACGCTATATGCCTAACACTGTTAGAGGCAGAGGAACACTATAGTATTCCTAATACTATAATGTACCTTTAACTATTGCTAGGATAATTGGAGTAGACAGGGTTAAATAGATAGTTCTTTGTTCTTAAAATTAATGCTTCAATATAATCTACATATTGTTTTCTTTTTTTTTTTTATACAATCTAACTGTATTCACTTTAGTACATAACTCTGTTACCTTAAATGGACTCTTCACTACCCAAATTCAAAAAGAATGAAACATAATTAAATAAAATCCCCATTTAGTAGATATACTACCAATGAAAACATCCATGGATTTATGCATTTTTTTTTCATTTGGGGTATATATAAAATATCATACAAATGCTGCAGATCTCTTGTCTGCAGCTTTTGCAAGCCATACCCTTCTTCCGAAGCCCAGACTTTCTGTGGCTGTCCAAACACAACTTTCCCAATGCAGCTCAATGAGAAGTCCTTGCAAGGCAGGTACTTTGGGCAGTTTTTTAGGTGTTTGGAGTCAGGACCGGTGCAAGGATTTTTGGGTACATAGGAGAAGATGTATTTTTCTGCCCCTCCCCCCCCAAAATAACATCTTCACCTATGTGCCGCTTAACCAGCCACTCTCTCCGTCCATTATTGGTCCCCTCCCTTCCCTGTCCCTTAGTGTTCTTCAAACCTCTCCCCTCTTTTCCCTGTCCCTTGGTGTTTCTCTCCCCTCCCCTCCCTGTCCCTTGGTGCACCCCGCACCCCCTTCGTGGTCTCACTCCCTTTCCTGGTGTGCCTCCTACCTCTCTTGTAGCATTGCCAAGTAGAGGATATCCCCTACAGGAGCTTCAATTTTCTGTATCTGGCCGGACTGACAGGGAGTGCTCTCTCAGTGAGCACCTCCGGTCAGTCTGGCCGGGTACAGGAAACAGAAGCTCCAGTACTGCGCTCCGCCACGCTACACTCAGTGGTGCATACACACTGACAGTCACACACCCTCATTGACAAACACACAAACTCACTGATCTGACACACACTCATTCATTGACACACACACACTGACACTCATTGACAGACACACTGATAGTCACGCACTGACTCAATGACAAAGATACTCTCACTGATTTGACAGACACTCACAAACACACACTCATACACCCACATGCAACACTCATACAATCACTCACAGACATACACACATACACTCACTCACAGATAGTCACTCAAAGACACACATACACTCACTCACGCACACACAGACAGTCACTCACAGACACACAGACAGTCACTCAGACACACAGACAGTCACTCAGACACACAGACAGTCACTGAGACACACAGACAGTCACTCACAGACTCACAGACACACAGTCACTCACAGACAGTCACTCACAGACACACAGACACACAGTCACTCACAGACACACAGACAGTCACTCACACACAGACACTCACACACAGACACACAAACACTCACACACAGTCACTCACAGACACACAGACAGTCACTCACAGACACACAGACAGTCACTCACACACAGAGACACACTCACACACAGTCACTCACAGACACACAGACACTCACATACACATACACACATACACTCACACACAGTCACTCACACACAGTCACTCACAGACACACAGACACTCACACACACAGACACACATACACTCACACAGTCACTCACAGACACACAGACAGTCACTCACACACACACACAGACACTCACACACATATGACGTCATATTCCGGCTCCCGCGGTATCAGCAGAAAGCGCGCGAGGGAGCAGAGCGGTGAGATCAGAGCTCCCTCGCCACGTCTGATCTCAGCACTGCCGCACACCGTGCCGGGGGTCCAGAAGGTGGCCTGGCAGGAGGGAGAGCTTCCCTCCTGCCGGTCACTGAAATCTTGTGCCCCCAGAGCCGGTGCGCCCTAAGGCCTGCCTTATGGACGCGCTGGCCCTGTTTGGAGTGTTTGTTTAAATTATTGTTTTGATTTACCTATACATTGTGTAACACCAATGTTTCATTTCTGCATGGATTTTTTTGTACATCCACTCATTTTTTACTTACCTGATTCCAGCTCCGATGTCCCTTGGCCCTGAGTCGAGACTCTGCTTTCTCCAACATCACTCGACAAGGGGACACTAATGCGCATGCGTGGCGAGTGCGGTGTGCGCATTATGCCTCCCTATAGGAAAGTAATAAACCAAGGCTGTCCCGTGGGGAAATAGCTGATGCTGGATGTCCTCATGCAGAGCGTGAAAACGTCCAGCGTCAGTTAGCGGACCAAAAGTCTGGTAACATTCCAGAAGCACCTCTAGTACCTGTCTGTCTCTAAAACTGCAATGGTATACATTGCATCACTAAGTGCAATAGGGACACTGTACTCAGACTACTTAAAGGGACTCTCCAGTGCCAGAAAAACAAACCGTTTTCATGGCACTGCAGGTCCCCTCTCCCTCCCACCTCCCATCCCATGTTGCTGAAGGGGTTAAAACCCCTTCAGTGACTTACCTGTAACCAGCCCCGATGTCCCTCAGCGCTGGTTCAAGCTCCGCCTATGCTCATCCCCCGCCGACGTCAGCCGGTGGGGGTGACCTATTGAGCATGCGCGGCCGGTGGCGCACATGCATTAGACCTCCCCATAGGAAAGCATTAAAAAATAATTTCAGTGCTTTCCTATGGGGATTTCGGCGACGCTGGAGGTCCTCACATAGCGTGAGGACGTCCAGCGTAGTTATAACACACAGACAGCCACTAGAGGAAAACGTAACCCTTCAAGGTAAATATTGCAGTTTATGAAAACTGCAATAATTACATTTGCAGAGTTAAGGGTATTGGGAGTTGGAACCCAGACCACTCCAATGGGCAGAAGTGGTCTGGGTGCCTGGAGTGTCCCTTTAAATGAGCTGAAGTGGACTGGGTGCCTATAGTGTCCCTTTAAGCAAAGCTTGTTTTGATCCTCTTAATCAAGCTTCCCCAAACTCCGGCCCTCCAAATGTTGCTGAACTACAACCCCCATGATTCTCAGCCTATTTCATTCATAGAATCATGGGAGTTGTAGTTCAGCAACATCTCGAGGGCCGGAGTTTGAGGAAGCCTGCTCTCAATGCTCTAACTCAAGGGTTCCCAACCCAGTCCTCAAGTACACCCTACCAGGCCAGGATTTAGGAACTACCCTGTTGTGCCTAAAGTGTTTTTTTTTCTTTCTAAAAACACCTTAGACACAAACGGATAATCCCTAAATCCTGGACTGTTAAGGGGTACTTGACGACTGGCTTGGGAACCACTGCAACTCATACAGGCTCATACATACTCATACATGAAGTGAAAAAGAACATTATTTGTACACATCTCTTCAAGAATACATATATTAACAACTGTATGATATTTTGATTTGATTACAAATAATGAGATTTTAAAACAAACTGAGCCTTTTATCACTTTCCCTTGCAGGCTAGGAGATCTGAGAAAAATCATTTCTTGATACATTCCACGGTCAAGTTACCCTGCTTGCGCAGTACACAGAGCACGTTCCTATTGATTTGAATCTCCTGCCCCCTATTAGCTATAACAATCTGCACCATGTGTCCCCTACAATTACATAATTGCAGTAACATCACAGTGCCTACAACTGGGTGGGAAGTTTGAACTAGTCGCTACCTATAAATTCCAGGCTCAGTGGTGGCTTTAGCATTATTCTGGGATTGATTTCTTGGTAACATGTTTCTCCGTAGAGCTGTGATTGCTTTTGGTGGCTCTGCTTTTGCAGTTTTTGCCTCTGTGGCTGTGGGAAAGAGTGGTGATGATTCTGGTTTTCTATGTCCACCTATAATCCCTGGGTGCTGGGATTAGTAAGTATAGTGCTGTAGACACCTGCTTTGAATAACACAGCAGGAATAAATAGAATTTTTATATCTTTTACTCAGCTGGGGAGTTCCTCTGGTTTCCAGGAGCTGATCATATCATAGATGTGACTGTCAGGGTGGGGAGCGAAGAGACTTTATCGTAGGACGGTTTGCCTGGTTTATGACTGATACAAATTGTGATCCATTTCACATTAAAGCAGCGGTTCCCAACAGTCCTCAAGTACCCCCTTAACAGTTCAGGATTTAGGGATTACCCAGTTGTGTCTGAGGGTTTTTTTTTAGAAAACCCTTTACACACAATAGGGTAATCCTGGACTGGTAGGGGGGTACTTGAGGACTGGGTTGGGAACCCCTGCATTAAAGGAACACTCAAGCATTGTAACCACAAGCATGTGCTGTAGTGATTGTGGTGCAGTCAAACAAGACTGGTTTGACTTGTTTCATGTGGTCTGCTGGGTGCTGTTTACTGCCTTCACTACTTCTGATGGAAAGCTGGAAGCTTCTGTTGGCTGTCCTGATCTCAACCCTGCATGGACAGGCTTTCAGCTCTTTGCTGGAAACGGGACCAGCATCTGGTGGACCCCAGGTAATTCAAACTGTTCTAAAATGTCTGACTACTGTGAGAGGAAATGTGGTGTGGTAGTTGATGGCATATATATTCGGCCTGATTTACTGAACAGCAGCCTTAGGCAGTGGCGTACATACCAGGGTCGCGGCTGCGAACGGGGCCGGCCCGACCCGGTATGTAGCCACTGGGCCAGCCTCTTCTCCTGGGGGGCCCTAGAGCCGGCCACCTCAGGGCCCCCCGAGGCTGGCCCTGCTGTCACCCCACGGCCGGTCCAGCGGACGCACGAGGGAGCACTCTCCCCTGAGTGCTTCCTCTTCAGCTCCCTCGCGCACCGCACTGATACCGGAGCCGGAAGTTGACGTCATCTTCCGGCGCCGGCATCCCTACGCGGTGCGCGAGGGAGCTGAAGAGGAAGCACTTAGGGGAGAGTGCTCCCTCGTGCGCCCGCCCAATGACCGGCCGCCCTCCCAGGAGACCAGCAGCACCACTGGACCCCAGGGAATCCCAAAAGGTAAGGAGGCTGGGGGATTAAAACAAAAAACGTGTGTTAGTGTGAGTGTGTGTTAGTGTGAGTGTGTGTGTGTTAGAGTGTTTGTGTCTGCTAGTGAGAGTCAGTCAGTGTGTGTGTTACTGTGTGTGTCTGCTAGTGTCAGTGAGTGTGTGTCTGCTAGTGTCAGTGAGTGTGTCTGCTAGTGTCAGTGAGTGTGTGTCTGCTAGTGTCAGTGAGTGTGTGTCTGCTAGTGTCAGTGAGTGTGTGTCTGCTAGTGTCAGTGAGTGTGTGTCTGCTAGTGTCAGTGAGTGTGTGTCTGCTAGTGTGTGTCGGTGTCTGCTAGTGTGTGTCGGTGTCTGCTAGTGTCAGTGAGTGTGTGTCTGCTAGTGTCAGTGAGTGTGTGTCTGCTAGTGTCAGTGAGTGTGTGTCTGCTAGTGTCAGTGAGTGTGTGTCTGCTAGTGTCAGTGAGTGTGTGTCTGCTAGTGTCAGTGAGTGTGTGTCTGCTAGTGTCAGTGAGTGTGTTACTGTGTGTGTCTGTTACTGAGTGTGTTACTGTGTGTGTCTGTTACTGAGTGTTTGTGTGTGAGTGAGTCTGTTTGATGTCTGTTAGTGAGTGTGTGTTTGTAAGTGAGTGTGTATGTATGTCTGTCGCTGAGTGTGTCTGTCAGTAAATGTGTGTGTCTGTTAGCTAGTGTGTATGCGTCTGTTCGTGAGAGTGTGTGCGTGTGTGTCTTCAGCACTTGCCTTTCTCCAGCGCCGGACTCCCTTGGCGCAGGGGATCCCTCCGCCTCTCAGCTCTGAAAGCGCATGCGCGGCAAGAGCCGCGCACGCATTCAAACCGCCCATAGGAAAGCATTACTCAATGCTTTTCTATGGACGTTCAGTGTCTTAGAATCGCGGAAGCGCCTCTAGCGGCTCTCAGTTGACAGCCACTAGAGGCTGGATTAACCCTCAGTGAAACATAGCAGTTTCTCTGAAACTGCTATGTTTTCAGCTGCAGGGTTAAAACTAGAGGGACCTGACACCCAGACCACTTCATTGAGCTGATGTGATCTGGGTGTCTGTAGTGGTCCTTTAAGTGTGTGTGTTTATGCATGCACTGGCGTACATACTGCGGTCGCAGGGTTCGCAGCCCTGCAACCCCTGCGACCAGGTGCCCGCCGCAATGTGTTGCGGCCCCGGCCCGCCAGAGTAAGCGTGGGGGAGGGGGGCCCACGGATCAATTTTCGCACCGGGGCCCCATGGGTCATGTGTACGCCACTGGCCTTAGGTTTGAGAGTTAAATGTCCCAATGTTAGATGTTAGGTTTGCAAGATGCATTACTGGTACTCTGCAAACCACGGTATGGGTCCCTGGGATGGAGCACTTGGAGAACAGGATGGGCCAGTGCTCCAATAGCACCAGCTGCTAAGTAACAGTCAGACCAGAACTTGTATCTTGCTTAATAGTTTCACTTATGCCTAATTGCATCTCACCTGTATCTGTTCAATTAGCTAGCAGGCTTTTAAAAAGAAGGGATCAGCAGGGCGAGGAGGAAAAGCCAGAGGAATGGTGTCTTGCAGGTATACATTTTGTAAATTGGCAAGTTGGAAAGCCACCCAATTCCAGATAGGGATTTGCTGTGTATAGTAAGTGCTCAAGCAAGAGCAAGGAGTTTTGTTTATTTTTCACTTTTATGTCTGTCTGTCTGTCTGTCTGTCTGTCTGTCTGTCTGTCTGTCTGTCTGTCTGTCTGTCTGTCTGTCTGTCTGTCTGTCTGTCTGTCTGTCGCCAAGCACAGAGAGATGGACACAGGTTTCTTCAGGAAGGAAGAGATTCTTTATTGGATCACCGATCGGGACTCAGAGGGACTAGCGTCACCAAAATACAGCAAATTCTGAGCCCCGGACAATAGTGCAGGCTCCTTATATAGGCATGTAACTCCTCCCATATTAAGCTCCACCCGCACATTCCCTTGACCAATCAACACAAATAAGAATTAACTTCCTGTTTGACCGCATGGCTTGTCCAGCACAATGGAGGAGGGGGAATACTACATCCTGTATTCTTGCACATGCTCCGTACACTACTGATCGTATCTTGCCTCGTGCAACCAACTGATCGATACGTCAGCATATGCACGTACACATGCCACGTGGTAATCTCGGCCTACTAAATTTATTTTTACCGAGATTCCACCACATTCCCCCCTTTGATGCCTCTTGATATTTTACAATTACTTGAGGCATCACATAACCTTAGTTTGCTTACACCACAAGTTACCTTGAACCAGACCAGACTTATCTTATGATGTGAATCTTCAACATTCATCTTCCTGCATTGGTTCTCCCTGATCTAGAGCCTTATATTTATATATCGCCATTATCTGTGCAGCAGCCTTCCTCTCTGCTATACTTCCTATCAGGCTTTGCACAGACCTAACTACTAGGGGTATAAGACACGGTAGGAGTAGACACAACAGTAAAATCAGTAGGACTCCACCTACCACTGCCTTAAGCCCTCCAAACCACTCATACCAGCTACCAAACCAACTACTTGGATTGTACCCTTTCCATACCTGAGTAGGCACATGCGCTAGTTTAACCATATGGCTAGTAAGCTCAGCTATTGCTTGCCCTTCGTCATCTATTTGAAGACAGCAATTGCTTAGGTTAAACTTCCCACATACACCTCCCTCTACTGCCAAGAGGTAATCCAAGGCTAATCTATTCTGGTATACTGCTGTCCTCATCCTGGTATTGTGTTTCACTAGAAGATTGAGCGCTTGTGATGTCTCATTAGTGATAATCTCAACCACCGCCTGTAATCTTATAATACGGTTGAGCATATAAATAGGGGTTCTATAACCAAAGGTACCATCCTCAGCCCACGTGGCTGGCCCATAATAGTCTATGATACGCTGGGGAGGCCATTCATTATCTTCCCAGGTGCCTATCTCTATGGGTCCCCTTTTCTTCCTATGATTCACATCATACACTTTAACACCTAAAGTCTCACCTGTTTCAATCGGTAACAAGAAGAAGGATGGTTTGAGCATACCCAACACACATGCCCCTTCCCAGTCCTGTGGCAACTCCGAATAGGCTTTCTTACCACAGATCCAGTACAAATTTGCTGGGGCTCTCCAGGTAGATGTGGTGGATAGATCAAACCACACATCCTTTAAATTGGCATATCTAGCAAACGGGTTAGATGGTTCTGAGACATTTGAAGCCGACCACCAAGTTGTATTCTTTGTATCATCATCATAAGCTTTTTGCCCTAGACAAGTTAATTCTCCTACAGAAGTATTATACATTATTCCTTTCCTTGCTATGCAAACATAACCTATGATGGAGGTCTTTAATCTCCACTCAGATTTACCTCTAACACTCAAATGATAATCGGCTGGTGCAGATATTAGTTGGTCAACTGCCTCAGAACCGGACATTACCTCCTTTGCTTCCCAAGGCCATTGGTCTCCCATGTTAGTACCTCCACACACATAGCAGTTGGTAACATTAAGACTACCGGCAATACTTTCAGCTAAATCGATGAACAGGTTTTTAGCATTATGGGGGATCTTATTATCTATACTCATCTCTTCATAAAAAGAATGGTATACTTGATGAGTCTGGGAGGATACCGTATCAGTCTCTATTCCTATAAAAAATAATGTCCCAGGATCTAAACCCGTCCCGTATATCTGAAACCCAAATAAATTTCCATACTTATCTAGGAACTTGTCGGGGTTATTAATAAGTATATGGACTGGGTTGCATTCCATAGACTTACAATAAGGGCTAGTCGGCAACTTAGTCACTATCATGTCTTTGTCTACTGTCTGTCCCCAAGTCGCCCACCCCACACAAGACCAATATGGACAAAAGTTATAGTCTTTATTTGGGCATCTAGGACTCACATATTTATTTTTGCTACTGGGACAAATGTATTTATCGTTAGACCCATACGTCCTCTCCCATCTAAGATCCCCACATACATTCCACGGCTTTCTACCACTCGATATTGCTTTACACGCATCAAATAGCAGAACACCCGAAGAATGTACGGATTCTAACACCGTCTTATTAATTAGGGTCCCCTGAGGATCTCCATTCCTGAGAGTCAACCAAATTGTACGAGGCTGATACTCCGGACTGAAGCACTTAGGTTCTCCTACTCCTAAATGGCACACACTATAATCTATATTTAAGTATCTACATCTCGATACATCTCCTTTACACTCGTATTGTGAATGCCAAATTAGGGTTTGGGAAATATGGTTACCTGTTCTCGTAGTCTTAATGCATACCTCACAGCTAGGAGTGTCGGTACCTCTACCTTCCTGAATATAAAAACACATGTAAATAAACACAATCAAAAGCACATCTTTCGCCGTCATCCTCAGTCTTCGTCCGTGCGATGGAACCTCAGCTTCCAGGATGTGAGGGCTGCAGGGAATGGAGTTCTGCTCGTCTTCACAGGTGTCCCTTCGGGACTTTCCTGGCTTATACACTATGTGATGGTAAGCGGACAGGCTTTATTATGGCCTTCTCACTCACACCTGTAACAATAAAATTTGTAATCCACAATAATTCCTCGTTACTCCGACTGAGTAGTGCGTTTCAACCGGATCTTGCAGGGATTCTCTGGATCTGCTGTAACTTGCCAAGAATCGACTGCTGCTGGTTTAACCCTGGAGTGATGTATCCACGGAGTCACTTCTGCTACTTTTATCGCTGTAGGGGTAGACAAAAGAACAACATAAGGACCTCTCCACTTGGGCCCTAACGGTACATTATTCCACTCTTTAATCCACACTTGGTCTCCTGGATGATAATTATGAACAGGGGGATAAATATTCACAGGTAATCTATCTTGTACCCATTTCTGTACCTCCTCCATAGTCTTACCCAACTCTACAACCTGCTGCCGGGTAATTCCTTCTCCCAACTGACTCAAGTCCCCCCTTAAGTTACCAAGTACGGGAGGTGGACGCCCATACATAATTTCAAAAGGAGAGAGGCCCATCCTTCTGGTAGGGGTACTGCGGATTCGCAATAGAGCTATAGGTAAGAGAACGTTCCACTTAAGTTGGGTTTCCTGACACATTTTAGCCAACTGGTTCTTAATAGTTCTATTCATTCTCTCTACCTTACCAGAACTCTGGGGTCTATATGCAGTATGAAGCCTCCACTTTATACCAAGCATATGAGTCAGTTGTTGTAGGCACTGGTGAACAAAAGCTGGACCATTGTCCGATCCTATAGAACAGGGTAGTCCATATCGGGGTATTATTTCTCGTAGCAGGAATCTCACAACTTCTCCTGCTTTCTCTGTACGAGTAGGACATGCTTCTACCCAGCCTGAATAGGTGCACACAATTACCAGCAGGTAACGATGTCCACCCGATTTAGGCATCACTGTAAAGTATATTTGTAGATCGGACATGGGGAGTCCCCCCATAAACTGGACTCCTGGTGGCTTTACTGGTCCTTGTCTTGCATTATTCTTAGCACACGTTACACATCTGCGTACAATGGCCTGAGTCAAGTTGGGACAATCTCGGTATGTAGAAATGTTTCCTGAGAGATTCTTCAGTACTGTCTCTCCCAGAATGTGTCCCATTGTGATAATTTTGGACAATTTCTACCGCTAGCGATGCTGGTATAACTATTCTTCCATCTTCTAGCTGATACCACTTGTTCTCCAAATACTTTCCCGGTTCAGTCTTTAACCACTCCTCTTCTTGAGCTGTATAAACTGGAGTCCATTGGGACAGTGGAGTTGGTATTAGAGCAGCTATATGCCCCACATACTCCTGTCTTCCTGATTCAGCAGCACGCTTAGCTGCACTATCTGCCATCCGATTTCCCTTGGTTACATCACCATCTCCTCTCAGATGCGCTCGACAATGTATGATACCGACTTCTTTCGGCTCCCACACTGCTTCCAATAGTTGTAGGATTTCAGCTGCGTACTTGATTTCTTTGCCTTCTGAATTCAGTAGTCCTCTTTCTTTATACAGAGCTCCGTGGGCATGAGTGGTTAAAAACGCATACTTAGAGTCCGTATAGATATTTACTCTTAAACCTTCAGCCAATTGTAACGCTCGTGTTAGTGCTATCAATTCTGCCTTTTGTGCTGATGTTCCTTTCGCCAGTGGCCGAGCTTCTATCACCTTGTCTATTGTTGTTACTGCATATCCTGCATAGCGGATCCCTTCTTTCACATAACTACTGCCATCGGTATAATATTGAACATCGGGGTTCTGGATGGGAAAATCACGAAGGTCTGGTCTACTTGAGAATACTTCATCCATTACTTCCAAACAATCATGTTGACTTTCAGTAGGTTGTGGCAAAAGGGTAGCTGGATTTAAGGTGTTTACAGTCTCTAAATGCACTCTTGGGTTTTCACACAACATTGCTTGATACTTGGTCATACGGCTATTACTAAACCAATGATTTCCTTTGTAATCCAACAACGTCTGTACTGCATGTGGGACTCGTACATAAAGTTCTTGACCCAGAGTGAGTTTATCGGCTTCAGCTACTAGCAGGGCGGCTGCAGCTACGGCTCTTAGACAAGGTGGAAGTCCGCTGGCCACTGCATCCAGTTGCTTAGACATGTAGGCAACAGGTCTTTGCCATGATCCCAAGTACTGTGTCAATACTCCCACAGCCATTCTTCTTTGCTCGTGTACATATAAGTAGAATGGTCGTGTGTGATCAGGTAGACCTAATGCTGGGGCACTCATCAAAGCCTTCTTCACATCTTCAAATGCCGTTTGCTGTTCTTGGGTCCATAAGAAGGGGTCGTGCTCTGTACCTTTGATAGCTGCGTACAGAGGTTTTGCTAGTATCGCATAGCTGGGAATCCATATCCTACAGAAGCCTGCTGCCCCCAAGAATTCCCGCACTTGTCTTCTATTCTTGGGTATTGGTATTTGGCAGACAGCTTCTTTTCTCTCTGGCCCCATAATTCTTTGACCTTCAGAGATATGGAATCCCAGATACTTGACAGTTGGCAAACACAACTGAGCCTTCTTTCTAGACACCTTGTATCCTGCCTTCCAGAGAATGTGTAGTAGATCGTGCGTTGCTTGCTGACAGATTTCTTTTGTAACTGCTGCTATCAACAAGTCATCTACATATTGTAACAATACACACTCTCCTGGGATAGACTCGAAATCCAGTAAATCTTGACTTAGGGCTGAACCAAATAGGGTAGGTGAATTTTTAAACCCTTGGGGCAGTCTTGTCCAAGTCATTTGGCGTTTTGAGCCCGTTACAGCGTTCTCCCATTGGAAAGCGAAAATACATTGACTTTCTGCGGCAATTCGGAGGCAAAAGAAGGCATCTTTGAGATCTAAGACTGTGAAGTAAGTAGCCCCGCCCGGAATTAAAGCAAGCAGGTTATATGGATTGGGTACAACTGGATGTATACTAACAACCGCATCATTGACTGCTCTTAAGTCCTGTACAGGTCGATACTCATCTGTACCGGGCTTTTGAACAGGCAGCAATGGGGTGTTCCAGGGGGAAGTACAGAATTTTAGGATACCATACCGTATGAACTTATCCAGATAGGATTGGATGTTCTTCTTAGCCTTCTGCGGAATGTGATATTGTCTTAGGCTCACTGGATAAACCCCATGTTTCAGTTCAATTTTTATAGGTGGAATATTGCGGGCCAGTCCTGGTGGGTTGTTCTCTGCCCAAACTCCTGGTATGTTAAACAATGTCTCATCACTCCTAGGGTTTTGGCTAGTCAACACTGTATAAAGTCGCCACTCTTCTTCCTTTGGTACGGATAAAGTCATAATACCTGAAGGTCCATTAAACTTCAAAGATGTTGTTCCATTTGGTAGGAACGTAATCTGCGCTTGTAATTTTGATAGCATATCACGTCCCAGCAATTGGACTGGACATTCAGGCATATAAAGGAATTGGTGTTTTACTACGTGGCCTCCCAATGTACAGAGTCGACTTTTAAGAACCGGTCTTTCAGCACTTCTTCCAGTTGCTCCTATCACAGTAATAGTCCTTCCAGATGGAGGAGCAACTAGATTAGTCACCACTGAATGTTCAGCACCAGTGTCGATCATGAACGCACTCCTTTTCCCCCCTATTGATACATCGACCATAGGCTCCGCTCGACCAAGGGGGATGGAGCCCGGTCGGTATCAATAGTCCTCCATGACCGTGTCAGCCAATCCTACGAAGTCCCTACCTTCTCTATCGCGGGACCTTTGCGCTGCTGGAATATACCTGTCTTCCCTAACACTTCCTCTGTTCCCATTACTCCCTCTATAACCATTACTCCCTCCGGGACCTCCTCTACCTCTCGCTCTGCCTCTAAAGTTTCCGTAGCCTGCCCTGGGTTGGTCTCTCTCGTACTGCTCTCTTTGCGGACATTCGTTCCTCCAATGCCCTTCTTCCTTGCAATACGCGCACTGATCCCTACTCAAAGGCTCCCTACTCCATCTATTATTGCCTCTATCTGGGCCCCGTTTATCTACGCCTGCGATTGCTACCGCTAGCATATCAGCCTTTTTACGCATCTTGCGCTCTTCCTCTTTCTTATTTTCTGTATCCCTGTTCATATAGACCTTATTTGCTACCTCCATTAGTTGGGTGATGGACATACCTGCAAACCCTTCTAACTTTTGTAGCTTGCGCTTAATATCTCCGTAAGCTTGGCTGACAAAGGCGGAGTTAACCATTCGGGAATTATCTGCGTCTTCCGGATTAAAGGGGGTATACAAGCGGTATGCCTCCAATAATCGGTCATAAAAGACACTGGGCGCTTCATCGCTTTTCTGAATCACCTCAACTGTCTTCGACATGTTAATGGCTTTCTTTCCTCCTGCTTTCATGCCAGCAATTATAGCGTCTCTATAGGCTCTGAGTTGAACCATATCAGCACCATTTACATTCCAATCGGGATCAGTGTTGGGATAATGTGTTGCGGCCCATGCTGCTGGATTAGCTTGGTTCAAAGCACGGGCTCTATCCTCTAGTGCTTTAATGGCTGCTTGATTAATCCTTGTCCTTTCCTCATTGTTAAATAAAGTCATTAGTAACTGCTGGCAATCAGCCCATGTCGGATTATGCGTCTGTACTATTGAGGTGAACAGATCAGTCATGGCTTGTGGTTTCTCAGTATACGAGGAATTATGGGTCTTCCAGTTTAAAAGGTCGGTAGTGGTAAATGGGACATATACGAAGACTGGGTCAGCGTGTGCCATTTGACCTGCGGCATCGATATAAGCTGACCCGGGATTCAGACGAAGAGGCATCTGATAGTGCTTTAATTGTTGGGCACCAGTCAACTGTCGGGTTTGGATGGGGCTACGTAGGGAGGCGTCAGTCATGGGTTCCGGTCGGGGAGAGATAGGGTATGGGGATGTGGGAGGTTGGTTTTGGGAAAAGGTCGTAAATAAAACACTTCGAGCCGAGCTAGATGAAGCTTGACCGGAAGTCTGAAGTGGCGCCAAAGGGATCTCGGACTCAGGGGGCGTGTCCAAAATGGGCCTAACACCAGTCCTAGTGGACGAACAAGTCCTAGCTACCATGAGGCGACACTGCTCCTCGTGGCATGTCTGGAGCCATTTTGGCGAGTCATTTACGGCCTGTCTCCAACAGTCAATATAAGGAAACTGGCCGTAAAGTTCAGGCCTACCTGATACAGCCACGTGTAAGCGCTGTACCAGAGTTGGATCCAAACTGCCACGTGGCGGCCATGCCGCAACCAAAGTAGGCCACTCCCTAGTACATAAAGTGACCAAACGTACAGAAGACATCTTAACCCCAAAATCACAAACCTTGAATCCCTTTTTAAAATTCTTAACCATACATCCTAAGGGATCCGGAATCGTTGACTGCGACGCACCCATTTTTAACAATGGAACGTCGTCGACAACGATTACTATACACGCGTACTATTCAACAGTCACACCCGTTTCCTCTGGCAACAGCACCACGTGGTACGGTTACCAAGTGAAACGTACACAATAACAATAATCACTCAGGGAATTCCCGTACACACACAGCTGTTACACCAGTCACTATATAATCAATATTATGCCCTTTGGCGTAACTATACAGTCACCCACGCTATAATTCTCTATATATGAATTACCCGTCTATAACACACCCCAGTAACATCGTCTTTTACAAATAGCGGTTACAGTACGGTTAGCATAGGTCAAGGCACAAGTTAAGGTCACAATACAATTATTAGTGGTTATGGTGTTAAACATGCAATGGACGACAATGATTAGTACTTATTATACAATGTCAGTAAATATACAGGGTTATGGTACCGTGCACTATAATACAGCAACACACTATTAACACTCTCGCTAGACGGCTGAGCTCGCGCTATCTAACAAGATATACACTTTACTAAAACAATCGTTAACACATTTACAATTCCCAACTAAACTATTGGCCAGTACCTTGAATGGACTACCTAAAACTATATACACCCGTTTTGGTTAGCCACACTGCCCAATCACCACATATATAGCGAGCTAGAGAACCGAATTTACACAGGCGCCTCTTAGTCGCACTATACAACGAGCTAGAGAACCGAATTTACACAGGCGCCTCTTAGTCGTACTATCAAAAGTCTAGTGGGTTCCAAATTTACACGCCTTCCCACTTAGCCCAGATAGGATGAGAACTAGCGAACCGAATTTACACAGGCGCCGCTTAGTCTCCCGGTCCCTCCGACCTAGCGAACGAAATATACACCCTAGAACGCTAGTCTAGACAAGACACCGGTGTCCGGCTAGGGCTATTTACACCAGGACCCCGCCTGACTAACCAAATCAAACGGTCTGACTAAAGAGCGTTCGATCGAGCGGTGCGCCTTCGCTCCTTCCCTCCGACAGAGGGGGCAGATACAGATTCAAAAACCCCTTTGGGCCTACCGCACAATCGGTATACCCCTAGCGGGTCCTGCCGTCTAAAACAGCAGTTGTCTTACCTCCTCGTTCCTGAACCTGAGTTCACACTCATCGACGGGGACACCCCAGCACTTCTCACGTAGAGGCCGATGATCTCCTGGACAACAGACCAGTGGCGCCGAGACGAAGGGAGGTCCACGCAGAAGTTCAGGGGTGCAGCCGTAGAGAACGTGGGCAAAGATAGACCGTCTCACGCCTCTGCCTCTCAGCTACCGTTGAACGATGAGCTTCCCGGCCAATGCACCAAATGATACCGGAGAAACTGACGGAAGCCAAGCACAGAGAGATGGACACAGGTTTCTTCAGGAAGGAAGAGATTCTTTATTGGATCACCGATCGGGACTCAGAGGGACTAGCGTCACCAAAATACAGCAAATTCTGAGCCCCGGACAATAGTGCAGGCTCCTTATATAGGCATGTAACTCCTCCCATATTAAGCTCCACCCGCACATTCCCTTGACCAATCAACACAAATAAGAATTAACTTCCTGTTTGACCGCATGGCTTGTCCAGCACAATGGAGGAGGGGGAATACTACATCCTGTATTCTTGCACATGCTCCGTACACTACTGATCGTATCTTGCCTCGTGCAACCAACTGATCGATACGTCAGCATATGCACGTACACATGCCACGTGGTAATCTCGGCCTACTAAATTTATTTTTACCGAGATTCCACCACAGTATGTATGTATGTATGTATGTATGTATCCTACAAAAGGGACTCCCTACTTTCCTTTGGGGGTCAGACGAATAGCACTTCCAGGTCATACAAGACGCCATTTTGATTTCACCTTTGCTCCATAGAGAGCCTCACCTGTCACTCCCCTACCCTTTTTTCTGGTTACAGTCACCGAGAGGCCAACATCCTGCCATTACGTTGGTGGCCACAAAATTCCCTTGCGCCATTGCATAGATAGAGCCTCTCAAGCCACTTGCCAACTAGCAGGGCCTCACCTGTCACAAAACAAAGGATTAATTGTTTCGCCATGCGGCTTTAGCTAGCAAGCCAGTACTAGCCCACTGTGGGTTCATATAATAATGGCTATCTTCTTCTTTCACTTGGAGAGGATGTTGCTAGTCCCACACGACAATTTTGTCCTAACACAGCGGACGATCACGTTTCAGGCTCCAAGCTCTAGCACCTCAGAACTACCAGAGACAATTGGGTCGTCTCATTCTCTTTGTCAAATCCCAGATTTGCAACAATTTCCATGTTGGCACAAGTAGTTTCAGTGCATGCAGACTGTGGCAGGTATGTTCCCAATACGTCAGGGCACATGGAAACCATGTGTCCCAATAAATGTACCCTGAACATTACTTCACGTCTGTAAACATTATGCATTTCCAGTACTTTCTAACTCATCACCCTTCCAGACATTTAGTTGATTTCCTAATCTCCAATTTTAAAGGCCTTCCGGACAGGTATTGCCATATACTTTTGGGGAAATCTAGAATGCCCTAACTTGCAGTCATCAGCAGCATCCAACAGCTAGCAATACACTCATGGCCCAAGAATGGCAGAAAGATTTCTACCTGGGCCTCTCTGATCTACACCATTTACCGGGTGGCTTTCTCATGGACATTCAACACTATACGTATTTCTCCTTCCCAAACAACAAAGGTTCCTATCCTCCTACCCCATCCATACCTTACTTGGAGACATAGCCAAGCGGACGTTCCTGCTACAACTAATGTTGAAACCGTATCAGAACCACTTGACCATGCACCTTCCGAACCATGCACCAATGCAGTCATCAAAACTGCTACCTATCTAGCCTTTAACTGCTTTCTCAAGGTATAACTCCCTATCAGCTGCAAACATCATAAACAAGAGTGCCTGTTGACCTCTTATTGTTCTAAAACACACAATACCACTATGTCCGGTCCCTTCCTAAAACTAAGACGAGTCAGATGTGTGAACCAGTGCATATAACCTACTATCTTACAAGCAATGCTGGGTGCCCGGTTTAAGGTACTGGTTACGTTCTTGGGCACGCCACCATATGCACCACTGAACCATTACTGTCACTGTACAATACTGTCCTTACCACAGGTAAGTTCATGCACTATATAGCCAAGATATCCCCGCACATGTTAAAGACACAGGGCCGCTCAGAATCATAGGCTTATGCGACTTACATACCACAGCCGATTCAGGAATTAGGAAGCTTTCATTAAAATGTCTACCTGATGGTTAACAAATGCACTATGATCCTGTATAATGTTTTGCATTAATATTTATTTTTGACCACTTTTTACCAGCCTACAGCATACGTCGGTTTCGGCACACCTCAACCGATTATTCCTAAAGCTACATCGCTACAACCATCTTATTCTATATCATATGAGAATGCCCTGAACATGGGCACTCCTGATCCCATAACAAATACAACATGCAGTTCATTTAACTGTTCCAGGGATAACTGCAGGTTATTTAACCTAAGATGACTTTTTTAAATTTTCCCTACTCAGAAGTCGAGTTTTTAAAACCAACATTGCAATGTGATTGCTCAGCATTGTCACGAACGCACCCTACTCCAAGAGTGTGCGTGACGTAGTTGTGGTGGTGAAAGGGTTAAAGTACACTATTTGTCTGCACTAGACCGGAAATAATGACAAAATCCCCCTTTTTACACCACCCACACTTAAACATAATAATATAACTATTACTATCTTAACGCTGCCACCACCAAGACAATTTATAAATGGGGTGCCTTGGTCCCCCAGGTAAATCAACAATAAAACCCACCAAATATAACTTAGCACAATATCTATGTAATTACAAAACTACTAACTAGTCTCTTCAGGTAAAGTGATTCTTAACCAGACAAAGGTAGAACTTAATAAATGAATGTTTATTATGAGCAAAAATAGTCACAGTGCATATAACAATATATAATAAACAAATTATTTACACCAATAACAGATAAAAACAAAAAGGATCAAATACAGAAGTCCTAATTACTCACTTAGGTTTTTCAAAGTACAACTTCTGTCCAGGGGGTCTCTGGCAAGGAAGGATGATGGTGACTCACTCAAAATTAGATCTTGGCCCCAAGCAAGTACAAATCCAAAGGATCTCCAGATCTCGGTACATCATTGACAAAAGCTGCAGGTATCTCCTCTGCAGTGTTTGAGGCATCATTTTGCACCGCTTGTTGCATATCATAGTCCACCAGTGCTTGTAATAGTTCCTCTTTTGTTTTTCCCCGACAGGGAATAGATCTCTCCCGGCAAAGCTGGTCTAGCACTGCCTTGGACTGTGCCTGGTACTCCATTTAGTAAATAAAAGATAGCAAAGAAAAAACAGAGAAGGGGGGGGACTGTTGAGGTGTAAATATATCATATATGCACTGAGTTCAGCCTTTGGAGATTGAGACACAATTTCTTTTAGTGCCTGGATTAACCAACAAATCCAGCAACACTAAAATCTGGTATAAAAAGATGAAAAATCTTTCTAATTATCCCACCGCTGCGCCACCAATTTGTCACGAACGCACCCTACTCCAAGAGTGTGCGTGACGTAGTTGTGGTGGTGAAAGGGTTAAAGTACACTATTTGTCTGCACTAGACCGGAAATAATGACAAAATCCCCCTTTTTACACCACCCACACTTAAACATAATATAACTATTACTATCCCACCGCTACCACCAATTTGTCACGAACGCACCCTACTCCAAGAGTGTGCGTGACGTAGTTGTGGTGGTGAAAGGATTAAAGTACACTATTTGTCTGCACTAGACCGGAAATAATGACAAAATCCCCCTTTTAACACCACCCACACTTAAACATAATAATATAACTATTACTACTATCTTAACGCTGCCACGACCAAGACAATTTATAAATGGGGTGCCTTGGTCCCCCAGGTAAATCAACAATAAAACCCACCAAATATGACTTAGCACAATATCTATGTAATTACAAAAATACTAACTAGTCTCTTCAGGTAACGTGATTCTTAACCAGACAAAGGCAGAACTTAATAAATGAATGTTTATTATGAGCAAAAATGGTCACAGTGCATATAAAAATATATGATAAACAAGTTATTTACACCAACAACAGATAAAAACAAAAAAGGATAAAATACAGAAGTCCTAATTACTCACTTAGGTTTTTCAAAGTACAACTTCTGTCCAGGGGGTCTCTGGCAAGGAAAGATGGTGACTCACTCAAAATTAGATCTTGGCCCCAAGCAAGTACAAACCACCCTTCAGGTTCACAGGAGATATACCCTGTGGAATTATCACACCCCACCCAGGGGCGTACCTATAGTGATTCCAAGTGACCACCTCCTTTGTTCCAGAAACAGCAAGCCAAATATAAACTTTTTGGTTTTATCTCCTCTACTGTACCTGCCACAGAAATAATAATTGCCTCTATGAATTTGTTATTGTTTTCCCATTCCATAGACATGTTGCACGCCCCACCTGCGATCCAATAGGACAGACATCACAATTCCTGCCACACGGTTTAAGTTGTGCAACTCATGTTTAGGCTTAATTAAAAGACTGGGCTTGTCCCATTCCAAATATAATAAAAATTAGGCTTTATTATTATTCTGTGGGGTAAATATGAATGTTTTTGTCCTTCCTTTGGGTATGATACTGGAGCAAAGCTAAAATGGTATTTACATTTCAAAGAGTTTTACTCAGCACTTAATGGTACAGGCCAAATGGATGAAGAGACATTCAGACTTTTCACAAGTGTAGAACCTCACACCTTGCAGAGCCTTGATTACTTCACATCCATATTAGTAAAACCCTTTGAACCTTGCCATGCCATCCACACTTCCCCTTCTGTCATCCAACCTCTGTGGGGGTTCCAGCTTCAAAAGATGTAACCCCTGTTGACCTCAGCAATAGCATCCTTTTGTGCCATTTACTACACAAATGGCATTAAAGGATTATATTTCATAATGTAATACTAAATTATGCACCCTTGCCGTGACATAAAAACAACATTGCAATGTGATTGCTCAGCATCCTATATTGGGGTTTGTAACATCCTAGCTGCTACATTGAAATAATGGGATAATTTCTGTTAAGTGCAAAATTTGAATAGAAATGGCATAGCCAAGCTGGAAACAAAGTTTCAGTTCTGTCTTGTTTTTGGCACATTGTATTGGTGACTGTACCCTGTTTGCACCACGTTTCAGAATGATCCACACCTATCGTCTAAAGCTGGTCATTACTAGTTCTTAGTACCATCTATTTAAATCTCTGCTTAATTAGGTTCTTCAAATGGAGCTTTCTGATACATTATTGAAGGGAATAGTGAAGCATACAACTCAGAATCGGGTGGGGAGGAATTAAAGGCCTTAGAAGAAAAAATGCAGTAACACAAATCTATTTTTTTTTTTTTTTTTTTTTTTTTACTATGGATAAAACTGGGATTTGGGGTCTTCCTTTACCACTTATTGAACATGGAGTGACTTTATCTTTCATAAAGCCGTGAACCAATGTCTCTAATAAACTTGAAACATCTGGAAGGATGTACAGAGAAGGAGCGTGAGTGTAAGCTGCAGGAATGGAGGGGGTGGGGCATTCTAGGCACCAGAACAGCTGTAGTGGTTATGGTATTTGCTAGTTCCTTTAACAAGCTACATGCTGTCTTTCTTTCTACAGGGCGTGAACAGGGCAGCCTAACAGGACAGCGTCTGGCACTTCTTGCAAGTGAAGGGAATAACTTTAGCTGCATTATTTATTCGTCATTGACCAGATCCACAGAAACTGCTGATATCAGTAAGAATTTACCAGGTGAGCCATGTGTACAGGGGAAGGAAAGGTTTTACTGGACCCTCTATTGCACATGTGGGATTAGGCTGCTGCATGTAGACCTCTGAAATCCCAATTCTTGCTGCCTATGCATATTTTGACTAGCTGCAGAATAACCGTTATTGAGCTGTTTTGTTGGTGGTTTGGCTTTCTTTAATCTTCTTATAGATATTAAAATGCGCAGCTCCAGTCGGCTTCACGAAGGACCTCCAATCCGACCAGTTCCTGCGGAATCCAAGTGGATACCAGATCTTTCTGTAAGCTATATCTAGTGGTGATTCTATTTTTAAAGCGTTTCTGGTGTGCATTCTGTTTCTGCTTTTAACCCTGGTCGTTGTCTCCATCTTAGTATTTTAAAGATGGCCCACGCATTGAGGCTGCATTCAGGAAGTACATCCTCCGTGCAGATCCAGAACAAACAAGACAGTTATGAAATAATAGTCTGCCATGATAATGTGATCCGCTAATTTGTATGCAGGTGATCTGCTTCCACTTATCATTCTAAATCATCTGTGGTCACCACAGGTATCTTCCAGGCCCTCTATTTCTAACCTGCATGAAAGGGTTAATGCTGTCTTGGACTCAATTCCCTCAATTCTGTATCTCTCGGTCACCACATCAATTGACGGGAGAAACTTGTTTAGCAAATAACGGACAGACACGAAAGGTGCTTGACAAGTTCTCAATTTGTATTACTGTGAATCGGGCATTTATACAATTTTATTTACATGTGTCATGAGATATGCCATTCAGAATATAAGATTGACTACTTCCTTAAATATCACATGTTATTCTGGCAATGTAAAGATAAGACTTTCTTGAATATGTCTGGATCCTGGGCAAGACATCCTGAGTATTTAGCATTGTCTTGCATCCTATAGAATTGTAAGTCTGTCACAGTCAATCATATTAGAACATCCTATAGAATTGTATACTAAGCATATTAACACCTTGTCATACATCCTATAAGGAAAAATGTTATTGTCCAAGTCTTTCACAGTCAGCATATCTATGACTTACATTGAGTTAAAGCAAAAAGTAGTTGAACTGTTTCATATCCCTTCAGTCAGCAATATTGATTATAAACCTTATCTAAGCATAAAATACATATATCAGAAACGTTAACTATTTCATTTTCTTACATTTCCCCTCTTTGAGCAATAATAAAATTTGCTCATCTTATCGATAAAATCTTACCAGGACAGAGAAACTTCCACATGGTATTTTCAGGGGTGCTAGTCACTCCCTGCGGGACTTTCATTAATTTCTTCACCTCGATTCCCATGTGGTAATTCCTAAGGCCCAGTTTTAAAAATGGGTTGATACCTTCCAGTGGCAGAGAGAACTTCCAATTGTTTCTGTTCTGCATTATGAATTAATTTCTGTATTCTCTTCCTCAATATACAAGTAAGGTGGCAGTTATAAAAATCATACACAATAAAATCAGGGCTACAATAACAAGCGGATAGAAGAATGATTTTGTTATCTGGGATCCAGTAAGGGACCAACCAGTGAAAGCGTCATACCAATGATGGGCTAAATCATTCTGAATTTGTGAACTCACCTTAAGGAGTTCTCCTTTTAAGATATGTGTGGCTTCCTGTGTATGTAGGTGCCCACCAGGTTAAATTTCTGGCAAAGAGATCATAAACTGGTACTGGTAATGTGTTAAATTGACAAGCTAATTTAACACTCTTTGATATGACATAGTGTAAAATAGCATGAGCATGAAAAATATGAAACATTACCAGTTAACCATTGATTGCATTTGGTGGATTGGGGTTTTAGAAGTAACCATTCATTATCTGTGTGGTTAAGCATTCTTCTAATCTTCTCTCATTTAAGAACAGAGGCGGCTCTCTAATTAGGCGGTTTAGGCGGCCGCCTAAGGCCTCGCGCTGGCTGGGGCCTCGCGGCCGCCTAAACCGCCTGTGGGCAGAGTGTGTCAGGTCCTCGGTCAGTGACCGAGGACCTGACACCAGGAGGGGGCCCGGCGGCTTGCCCGGTATGCCGCCGGGTGCGAGGCCCCTCCTGGCTGCCCGGCCAGCCACCGCAGACACTGGTCTGCAGCTCCGCAGTGAGCAGAGCTGCAGACCATGTGTCTCGCGAGAACCGGCCAATCAGAGCGTTGCCGCGGGTTACCACGGCAACGCTCTGATTCACTCGCGAGATTACATGGTCTGCAGCTCAGCGGAGCTGCAGACCGGAAGCAGTGGCCACCGGACCACCAGGGAGCCCACTGGACCACCAGGGAAATTAAGGTAGGTTCAGCCTCACCCTGCCCCCAGCCTCACTACCCCCACACCACCCTCAGCCTCACCCCCCACCACCCTCAGCCCCACTACCCCCCACACAATCCTCAGCCTCACCCCCCCACCTCCCTCAGCCTCACTACCCCCCACACCCCCCTCAGCCTCACCCCCCACCACCCTCACCCCCACTACCCCCACACCACCCTCAGCCCCACTACCCCCACACCACCCTCAGCCTCACCCCCACCTCCCTCAGCCTCACTACCCCCCACAGCCTCACTACGCCCCCCACTACCCTCAGCATCAATACCCCTCACACCACCCTCAGCCTCACTACCCCAACCACCCTCAGCCTCACTACCCCAACCACCCTCAGCCTCACCCCCACTACCCTCAGCCTCACTACCCCCCACACCACCCTCAGCCTCACCACCCTCAGCCTCACCCCCCACCACCCTCAGCCTCACCCCCCACCACCCTCAGCCTCACCCCCCACAACCCTCAGCCTCACCCCCCACAACCCTCAGCCCCACTACCCCCACACCACCCTCAGCCTCACCCCCACCTCCCTCAGCCTCACTACCCCCCACAGCCTCACTACGCCCCCCACTACCCTCAGCCTCACTACCCCCCACTACCCTCAGCCTCACTACCCCCCACAACACCCTCAGCCTCACTACCCCCCCCACCACCCTCAGCCTCACTACCCCCCCACCACCCTCAGCCTCACTATCCCCCCCACCACCCTCAGCCTCACTATCCCCCCCCACCACCCTCAGCCTCACTATCCCCCCCCACCACCCTCAGCCTCACTACCCCCCCACCACCCTCAGCCTCACTACCCCACCACCACCCTCAGCCTCACTACCCCACCACCACCCTCAGCCTCACTACCCCCACACCACCCTCAGCCTCACCCCCACCTCCCTCAGCCTCACTACCCCCACAGCCTCACTACGCCCCCCACTACCCTCAGCCTCACTACCCCCCCACAACACCCTCAGCCTCACTACCCCCCCACAACACCCTCAGCCTCACTACCCCCCCCACCACCACCCTCAGCCTCACTACCCCCCACCACCCTCAGCCTCACTACCCCACCACCACCCTCAGCCTCACTACCCCACACCACCCTCAGCCTCACTACCCCACACCACCCTCAGCCTCACTACCCCACACCACCCTCAGCCTCACCACCCCCACACCACCCTCAGCCTCAATACCCCCCACCACCCTCAGTCTCACTACCCCCCACAACCCTCAGCCTCTCTACCCCCCCACAACCCTCAGCCTCACTACCCCCCACCACCCTCAGCCTCACTACCCCCCACCACCCTCAGCCTCACTACCCCCCACCACCCTCAGCCTCACTACCCCCCACCACCCTCAGCCTCACCACCCCCCACACCACCCTCAGCATCACCACCCCCCACACCACCCTCAGCATCACCACCCTCAGCCTCACCATCCCCCAACCACCCTCAGCCTCACCACCCTCAGTCTCAATACCCCCACCACCCTCAGTCTCAATACCCCCACCACCCTCAGCCTCACTACCCCCCCACCACCCTCAGCCTCACTACCCCCCCACCACCCTCAGCCCCACTACCCCCCCACCACCCTCAGCCCCACACCACCCTCAGCATCACCACCCCCAATCACCCTCAGCCTCACTACCCCCCACACCACCCTCAGCATCACCACCCCCACCACCCTCAGCCTCACCACCCCCCACCCTTAGCCTCACCCCACCACCACCCTCAACATCACCCTCAACATCACCTCTGCCTCACCACCACCCTCAGCCTCACCGCCCCCCACCCTCAACATCACCCCCAACCCCCTCAGCCTCACCACCCCACCACCCTCAGCATCACCCCCACCACTCTCAGCACCACCCTCAACATCACCCCCACCACCCTCAACATCACCCCCACCACCCTCATCCTCACCACCACCCCCACCACACCACACCACCACCCTCAGCCTCACCACCACCCCCAGCATCACCCTCAACATCACCCCCCCACCACCCTCAACATCACCCCCCCACCACCCTCAACATCACCCCCACCACCCTCAGCCTCAGCCTCACCCTCACCCTCACCCTCACCCTCAGCCTCACCCTCACCCTCAGCCTCAGACTCACCCTCAGCCTCACCACCCTCAGCCTCACCACCCTCAGCCTCAATACCCCCCACCACCCTCAGCCTCACTACCCCCCACCACCCTCACTACCCCCCACACCACCCTCAGCCTCACTACCCCCCACACCACCCTCAGCCTCACTACCCCCCACACCACCCTCAGCCTCACTACCCCCCACACCACCCTCAGCCTCACTACCCCCCACACCACCCTCAGCATCACCACCCCCACACCACCCTCAGCCTCACCACCCCCACACCACCCTCAGCATCACCACCCCCCACCCTTGGCCTCACCCCACCACCACCCTCAACATCACCCCCACCATCCTCAACATCACCCCCACCATCCTCTGCCTCACCCCCACCACCCTCTGCCTCACCCCCACCACCCTCTGCCTCACCCCCACCACCCTCTGCCTCACCACCACCCTCAGCCTCACCGCCCCCCACCCTCAACATCACCCCCACCCCCTCAGCCTCACCACCCCCCTCAGCCTCACCACCCCACCACCCCCAGCATCACCCCCACCACTCTCAGCACCACCCCCAGCATCACCCCCACCACTCTCAGCACCACCCCCAGCATCACCCCCACCACCCTCAGCCTCACCACCACCCCCAGCACCACCCCCACCACCCTCAGCCTCACCACCCCACCACCCTCAGCCTCACCACCCCACCACCCTCAGCCTCACCACCCCACCACCCTCAGCCTCACCACCCCACCACCCTCAGCCTCACCACCCCACCACCCTCTGCCTCACCATCCCCCACCCTCAGCATCTACCCCCCTCAGCATCTACCCCCCTCAGCATCTACCCCCCCTCACCATCTACCCCCCCTCACCATCTACCCCCCCTCACCATCTACCCCCCCTCACCATCTACCCCCCCTCACCATCTACCCCCCCTCACCATCTACCCCCCCTCACCATCTACCCCCCCTCACCATCTACCCCCCCTCACCATCTACCCCCCCTCACCATCTACCCCCCTCACCATCTACCCCCCTCACCATCTACCCCCCTCACCATCTACCCCCCTCACCATCTACCCCCCTCACCATCTACCCCCCCTCACCATCTACCCCCCCTCACCATCTACCCCCCCTCACCATCTACCCCCCCTCACCATCTACCCCCCCTCACCATCTACCCCCCCTCACCATCTACCCCCCCTCACCATCTACCCCCCCTCACCATCTACCCCCCCTCACCATCTACCCCCCCTTGATACCGGAGAAACTGACGGAAGCCAAGCACAGAGAGATGGACACAGGTTTCTTCAGGAAGGAAGAGATTCTTTATTGGATCACCGATCGGGACTCAGAGGGACTAGCGTCACCAAAATACAGCAAAGTCTGAGTACTGAATACATAGAGTACATTCCTTATATAGCACTGTAGCTCCTCCCACAATTAACTACACCCACACATACCCTTAACCTATTTAATAAATAGAGTCTAAACTCATCCATCCGGTCTAACCACGTGGCTCATCTGATACAAAGGAGAGGGACGCGTAATTCCAGTTCTTACATTCCTGCACCTGGTCAGTACAGTGATAACAGTATCTTAGCTACGTGTAATTAACTAACTGATACTACAAACACATATACATACATATGCCTTGTGGCAATCTTAGCCTGCTAAACTTGTATTTTACTGGAATTACATCACATTCCCCCCTTTGATGCCTCTGATATTTCACAATTACTTGAGGCATCACTTAACCTTGGTTTGCATATACCTCAGGTTACCATGAACCAGACCAGACTTATCTTATGATGTGAATCTTTTAACACTCATCTTCCTGCATTGGTTCTCCTTGATCTAGAGCCTTATACTTATATATCGCCATTATCTGTGCAGCAGCCTTCCTCTCTGCTATACTTCCTATCAGGCTTTGCACAGACCTAACTACTAAGGGTATAAGACACGGTAGGAGTAGACACAACAGTAAAATCAGTAGGACTCCACCTACCACTGCCTTAAGCCCTCCAAACCACTCATACCAGCTACCAAACCAACTACTTGGATTGTACCCTTTCCATACCTGAGTAGGCACATGCACTAGTTTAACCATATGGCTAGTAAGCTCAGCTATTGCTTGCCCTTCGTCATCTATTTGAAGACAGCAATTGCTCAGGTTAAACTTCCCACATACACCTCCCTCTACTGCCAAAAGGTAATCCAAGGCTAATCTATTTTGGTACACTGCTGTCCTCATCCTGGTATTATGCTTCGCTAGAAGATTGAGTGCTTGTGAGGTCTCATTAGTAATAATCTCAACCACCGCCTGTAATCTTATAATACGGTTGAGCATATAAATTGGGGTTCTATAACCAAAGGTACCATCTTCTGCCCACGTGGCTGGCCCATAATAATCTATGATACGCTGGGGAGGCCATTCATTATCTTCCCAGGTGCCTATCTCTAAGGGTCCCCTTTTCTTCCTATGATTCACATCATACACTTTAACACCTAAAGTCTCACCTGTTTCAATCGGTAACAAGAAGAAGGATGGTTTGAGCATACCCAACACACATGCCCCTTCCCAGTCCTGTGGCAACTCCGAATAGGCTTTCTTACCACAGATCCAGTACAAATTTGCTGGGGCTCTCCAGGTAGATGTGATGGATAAATCAAACCACACATCCTTTAAACTGGCATATCTAGCAAACGGGTTAGATGGTTCTGAGACATTTGAAGCCGACCACCAAGTTGTATTTTTAGTATCATCATCATAAGCTTTTTGCCCTAGACAAGTTAATTCTCCTACAGAAGTATTATACATTATTCCTTTCCTTGCTATGCAAACATAACCTATGATGGAGGTCTTTAATCTCCACTCAGATTTACCTCTAACACTCAAATGATAATCGGCTTGTGTAGATATTAGTTGGTCAACTGCCTCAGAACCGGACATTACCTCCTTTGCTTCCCAAGGCCATTGGTCTCCCATGTTAGTACCTCCACACACATAGCAGTTGGTAACATTAAGACTACCGGCAATACTTTCAGCTAGGTCAATGAACAGGTTTTTAGCGTTATGGGGGATCTTATTATCTATACTCATCTCTTCATAAAAGGAATGGTATACTTGATGAGTCTGGGAGGATACCGTATCAGTCTCTATTCCTATAAACAATAATGTCCCAGGATCTAAACCCGTCCCGTATATCTGAAACCCAAATAAATTTCCATACTTATCTAGGAACTTGTCGGGGTTATTAATAAGTATATGGACTGGGTTGCATTCCATAGACTTACAATAAGGGCTAGTCGGCAACTTAGTCACTATCATGTCTTTATCTACTGTCTGTCCCCAAGTCGCCCACCCCACACAAGACCAATATGGACAAAAGTTATAGTCTTTATTTGGGCATCTAGGACTCACATATTTATTTTTACTACTGGGACAAATATATTTATCATTAGACCCATACGTCCTCTCCCATCTAAGATCCCCACATACATTCCACGGTTTTCTACCACTTGATATCGCCTTACATGCATCAAATAGCAGAACACCCGAAGAATGTACGGATTCTAACACCGTCTTATTAATTAGGGTCCCCTGAGGATCTCCATTCCTGAGAGTCAACCAAATTGTACGAGGTTGATACTCTGGACTGAAGCACTTAGGTTCTCCTACTCCTAAATGGCACACACTATAGTCTATATTTAGGTATCTACATCTTGATACCTCTCCTTTACATTCGTATTGTGAATGCCAAATTAGGGTTTGGGAAATATGGTTACCTGTTCTCGTAGTCTTAATGCATACCTCACAGCTAGGAGTGTCGGTACCTCTACCTTCCTGAATATAAAAACACATATAAATAAACACAATCAAAAGCACATCTTTCGCCGTCATCCTCAGTCTTCGTCCGTGCGATGGAACCTCAGCTTCCAGGATGTGAGGGCTGCAGGGAATGGAGTTCTGCTCGTCTTCACAGGTGTCCCTTCGAGACTTTCCTGGCTTATACACTATGTGTTGGTAAGCGGACAGGCTTTATTATGGCCTTCTCACTCACACCTGTAACAATAAAATTTGTAATCCACAATAATTCCTCGTTACTCCGACTGAGTAGTGCGTTTCAACCGGATCTTGCAGGGATTCTCTGGATCTGCTGTAATTTGCCAAGAATCGACTGCTGCTGGTTTAACCCTGGAGTGATGTATCCACGGAGTTACTTCGGCTACTTTTATCGCTGTAGGGGTAGACAAAAGAACAACATAAGGACCTCTCCACTTGGGCCCTAACGGTACATTATTCCACTCTTTAATCCACACTTGGTCTCCTGGATGATAACTATGAACAGGGGGATAAATATTCACAGGTAATCTATCTTGTACCCATTTCTGTACCTCCTCCATAGTCTTACCCAACTCTACAACCTGCTGCCGGGTAATTCCTTCTCCCAACTGACTCAAGTCCCCCCTTAAGTTACCAAGTACGGGAGGTGGTCGCCCATACATGATTTCAAAAGGAGAGAGGCCCATCCTTCTGGTAGGGGTACTGCGGATTCACAATAAAGCTATGGGTAAGAGAACGTTCCACTTAAGTTGGGTTTCCTGACACATTTTAGCCAACTGGTTCTTTATAGTTCTATTCATTCTCTCTACC
Organism: Pelobates fuscus; assembly: GCF_036172605.1. Taxonomy (NCBI): domain Eukaryota; kingdom Metazoa; phylum Chordata; class Amphibia; order Anura; family Pelobatidae; genus Pelobates; species Pelobates fuscus. The sequence goes on along the minus strand of NC_086324.1, from coordinate 100,846,976 downwards.
TTACCAGAACTCTGGGGTCTATATGCAGTATGAAGCCTCCACTTTATACCAAGCATATGAGTCAGTTGTTGTAGGCACTGATGAACAAAAGCTGGACCATTGTCCGATCCTATAGAACAGGGTAGTCCATATCGGGGTATTATTTCTCGTAGCAGGAATCTTACAACTTCTCCTGCTTTCTCTGTACGAGTAGGACATGCTTCTACCCAGCCTGAATAGGTGCACACAATTACCAACAGGTAACGATGTCCACCCGATTTAGGCATTACTGTAAAGTCTATTTGTAGATCGGACATGGGGAGTCCCCCCATAAACTGGACTCCTGGTGGCTTTACTGGTCCTTGTCTTGCATTATTCTTAGCACACGTTACACATCTGCGTACAATGGCCTGAGTCAAGTTGGACAATCTTGGTATGTAGAAATGTTTCCTGAGAGATTCTTCAGTACTGTCTCTCCCAGAATGTGTCCCGTTGTGATAATTTTGGACAATTTCTACCGCTAGTGATGCTGGTATGACTATTCTTCCATCTTCTAGCTGATACCACTTGTTCTCCAAATACTTTCCCGGTTCAGTCTTTAACCACTCCTCTTCTTGAGCTGTATAAACTGGAGTCCATTGGGACAGTGGAGTTGGTATAAGAGCAGCTATATGCCCCACATACTCCTGTCTTCCTGATTCAGCAGCACGCTTAGCTGCACTATCTGCCATCCGATTTCCCTTGGTTACATCACCATCTCCTCTCAGATGCGCTCGACAATGTATGATACCGACTTCTTTCGGCTCCCACACTGCTTCCAATAGTTGTAGGATTTCAGCTGCGTACTTGATTTCTTTGCCTTCTGAATTCAGTAGTCCTCTTTCTTTATACAAAGCTCCGTGGGCATGAGTGGTTAAAAACGCATACTTAGAGTCCGTATAGATATTTACTCTTAAACCTTCAGCCAATTGTAACGCTCGTGTTAGTGCTATTAATTCTGCCTTTTGTGCTGATGTTCCTTTCGCCAGTGGCCGAGCTTCTATCACCTTGTCTATTGTTGTCACTGCATATCCTGCATAGCGGATCCCTTCTTTCACATAACTACTGCCGTCGGTGTAATATTGAACATCGGGGTTCTGGATGGGAAAATCACGAAGATCTGGTCTACTTGAAAATACTTCATCCATTACTTCCAAACAATCATGTTGACTTTCAGTAGGTTGCGGCAAAAGGGTAGCTGGATTTAAGGTGTTTACAGTCTCTAAATGCACTCTTGGGTTTTCACACAACATTGCTTGATACTTGGTCATACGGCTGTTACTAAACCAATGATTTCCTTTGTAATCCAACAACGTCTGTACTGCATGTGGGACTCGTACATAAAGTTCTTGACCCAGAGTGAGTTTATCGGCTTCAGCTACTAGCAGGGCGGCTGCAGCTACGGCTCTTAGACAAGGTGGAAGTCCGCTGGCCACTGCATCCAGTTGCTTAGACATGTAGGCAACAGGTCTTTGCCATGATCCCAAGTACTGTGTCAATACTCCCACAGCCATTCTTCTTTGCTCGTGTACATATAAGTAGAATGGTCGTGTGTGATCAGGTAGACCTAATGCTGGGGCACTCATCAAAGCCTTCTTCACATCTTCAAATGCCGTTTGCTGTTCTTGGGTCCATAAGAAGGGGTCGTGCTCTGTACCTTTGATGGCTGCGTACAGAGGTTTTGCCAGTATCGCATAGCTGGGAATCCATATCCTACAGAAGCCTGCTGCCCCCAAGAATTCTCGCACTTGTCTTCTATTCTTGGGTATTGGTATTTGGCAGACAGCTTCTTTTCTCTCTGGCCCCATAATCCTTTGACCTTCAGAGATATGGAATCCCAGATACTTGACAGTTGGCAAACACAACTGAGCCTTCTTCCTGGACACCTTGTATCCTGCCTTCCAGAGAATATGTAGTAGATCGTGCGTTGCTTGCTGACATTTTTCTTTTGTAACTGCTGCTATCAACAAGTCATCTACATATTGTAACAATACACATTCTCCTGGGATAGACTCGAAATCCAGTAGATCTTGACTTAGAGCTGAACCAAATAGGGTAGGTGAATTTTTAAACCCTTGGGGCAGTCTTGTCCAAGTCATTTGGCGTTTTGAGCCCGTTACAGCGTTCTCCCATTGGAAAGCGAAAATACATTGGCTTTCTGCGGCAATTCGGAGGCAAAAGAAGGCATCTTTGAGATCTAAGACTGTGAAGTAAGTAGCCCCGCCCGGAATTAAAGCAAGCAGGTTATATGGATTGGGTACAACTGGATGTATGCTAACAACCGCATCATTGACTGCTCTTAAGTCCTGTACAGGTCGATACTCATCTGTACCGGGCTTTTGAACAGGCAGCAATGGGGTGTTCCAGGGGGAAGTACAGAATTTTAGGATACCATACCGTATGAACTTATCCAGATAGGATTGGATGTTCTTCTTAGCCTTCTGCGGAATGTGATATTGTCTTAGGCTCACTGGATAAACCCCATGTTTCAGTTCAATTTTTATTGGTGGAATATTGCGGGCCAGTCCTGGTGGGTTGTTCTCTGCCCAAACTCCTGGTATGTTAAACAATGTCTCATCACTCCTAGGGTTTTGGCTAGTCAACACTGTATAAAGTCGCCACTCTTCTTCCTTTGGTACGGATAAAGTCATAATACCTGAAGGTCCATTAAACTTTAAGGATGTTGTTCCATTTGGTAGGAACGTAATCTGCGCTTGTAATTTTGATAGCATATCACGTCCCAGCAATTGGACTGGACATTCAGGCATATAAAGGAATTGGTGTTTTACTACGTGGCCTCCCAATGTACAGAGTCGACTTTTAAGAACCGGTTTTTCAGCACTTCTTCCAGTTGCTCCTATCACAGTAATAGTCCTTCCAGATGGAGGAGCAACTAGATTAGTCACCACTGAATGTTCAGCACCAGTGTCGATCATGAACGCACTCCTTTTCCCCCCTATTGATACATCGACCATAGGCTCCGCTCGACCAAGGGGGATGGAGCCCGGTCGGTATCAATAGTCCTCCAGTGTCAGCCAATCCTACAAAGTCCCTACCTTCTCTATCGCGGGACCTTTGCGCTGCTGGAATATACCTGTCTTCCCTAACACTTCCTCTGTTCCCATTACTCCCTCTATAACCATTACTCCCTCCGGGGCCTCCTCTACCTCTCGCTCTACCTCTAAAGTTTCCGTAGCCTGCCCTGGGTTGGTCTCTCTCGTACTGCTCTCTTTGCGGACATTCGTTCCTCCAATGCCCTTCTTCCTTGCAATACGCGCATTGATCCCTACTCAAAGGCTCCCTACTCCATCTATTATTGCCTCTATCTGGGCCCCGTTTATCTACGCCTGCGATCGCTACCGCTAGCATATCAGCCTTTTTACGCATCTTGCGCTCTTCCTCTTTCTTACTTTCTGTATCCCTGTTCATATAGACCTTATTTGCTACCTCCATTAGTTGGGTGATGGACATACCTGCAAACCCTTCTAACTTTTGTAGCTTGCGCTTAATATCTCCGTATGCTTGGCTGACAAAGGCGGAGTTAACCATTCGGGAATTGTCTGCGTCTTCCGGATTAAAGGGGGTATACAAGCGGTATGCCTCCAATAATCGGTCATAAAAGACACTGGGCGCTTCATCGCTTTTCTGGATCACCTCAACTGTCTTCGACATGTTAATGGCTTTCTTTCCTCCGGCTTTCATGCCAGCAATTATAGCGTCTCTATAGGCTCTGAGTTGAACCATATCAGCACCATTTACGTTCCAATCGGGATCGGTGTTGGGATAGTGTGTCGCGGCCCATGCTGCTGGATTGGCTTGGTTCAAAGCACGGGCTCTATCCTCTAATGCTTTAATGGCTGCTTGATTTATTCTTGTCCTTTCCTCATTGTTAAATAAAGTCATTAGTAACTGCTGGCAATCAGCCCATGTCGGATTATGCGTCTGTACTATTGAGGTGAACAGATCAGTCATAGCTTGTGGTTTCTCAGTATACGAGGAATTATGGGTCTTCCAGTTTAAAAGATCGGTTGTGGTAAATGGGACATATACGAAGACTGGGTCAGCGTGTGCCATTTGACCTGCGGCATCGATATAAGCTGACCCGGGATTCAGACGAAGAGGCATCTGATAGTGCTTTAATTGTTGGGCACCAGTCAACTGTCGGGTTTGGATGGGGCTACGTAGAGAGGCGTCAGTCATGGGTTCCGGTCGGGGAGAGATAGGGTATGGGGATGTGGGAGGTCGGTTTTGGGAAAAGGTCGTAAATAAAACACTTCGAGCCGAGCTAGATGAAGCTTGACCGGAAGTCTGAAGTGGCGCCAAATCAGGATATTCGTTTCTAATGGGGGTGGATTCTGGTTCCGGAAGGGGAGATTTAGTACGAGGGGGGGTGGATCCTGTACTGGAGGAGGAAGCGGAAGTGGATGAGGGTAATGAGGGGAGGGGTGCAGGACTTCCTGCGTTTGCGTCACTTCTTCTTAACGGAAAGTAAGGGGGCGGCAAAGGGATCTCGGACTCAGGGGGCGTGTCCAAAATGGGCCTAACACCAGTCCTAGTGGACGAGCAAGTCCTAGCTACCATGAGGCGACACTGCTCCTCGTGGCATGTCTGGAGCCATTTTGGCGAGTCATTTACGGCCTGTCTCCAACAGTCAATATAAGGAAACTGGCCGTAAAGTTCAGGCCTACCCGATACAGCCACGTGTAAGCGCTGTACCAGAGTTGGATCCAAACTGCCACGTGGCGGCCATGCCGCAACCAAAGTAGGCCACTCCCTAGTACACAAAGTGACCAAACGTACAGGAGACATCTTTACCCCAAAATCACAAACTTTGAATCCCTTTTTAAAATTCTTAACCATACATCCTAAGGGATCCGGAATCGTTGACTGCGACGCACCCATACTTAACAATGGAACGTCGTCGACAACGAATACTATACACGCGTACTATTCAACAGTCACACCCGTTTCCTCTGGCAACAGCACCACGTGGTACGGTTACCAAGTGAAACGTACACAATAACAATAAACACTCAGGGAATTCCCGTACACACACAGCTGTTACACCAGTCACTATATAATCAATATTATGCCCTTTGGCGTAACTATACAGTCACCCACGCTATAATTCTCTATATACGAATTACCCGTCTATAACACACCCCAGTAACATCGTCTTTTACAAATAGCGGTTACAGTACGGTTAGCATAGGTCAAAGCACAAGTTAAGGTCACAATACAATTATTAGTGGTTATGGTGTTAAACATGCAATGGACGACAATGATTAGTACTTATTATATAATGTCAGTAAATATACAGGGTTATGGTACCGTGCACTATAATACAGCAACACACTATTAACACTCTCGCTAGACGGCTGAGCTCGCGCTATCTAACAAGATATACACTTTACTAAAACAATCGTTAACACATTTACAATTCCCAACTAAACTATTGGCCAGTACCTTGAATGGACTACCTAAAACTATATACACCCGTTTTGGTTAGCCACACTGCCCAATCACCACATATATAGCGAGCTAGAGAACCGAATTTACACAGGCGCCTCTTAGTCGCACTATCAAAAGTCTAGTGGGTTCCAAATTTACACGCCTTCCCACTTAGCCCAGATAGGATGAGAACTAGCGAACCGAATTTACACAGGCGCCGCTTAGTCTCCCGGTCCCTCCGACCTAGCGAACGTAATATACACCCTAGAACGCTAGTCTAGACAAGACACCGGTGTCCGGCTAGGGCTATTTACACCAGGACCCCGCCTGACTAACCAAATCAAACGGTCTGACTAAAGAGCGTTCGATCGAGCGGTGCGCCTTCGCTCCTTCCCTCCGACAGAGGGGGCAGATACACAGATTCAAAACCCCTTTGGGCCTACCGCACAATCGGTATACCCCTAGTGGGTCCTGCCGTCTAAAACAGCAGTTGTCTTACCTCCTCGTTCCTGAACCTGAGTTCACACTCATCGACGGGGACACCCCAGCACTTCTCACGTAGAGGCCGATGATCTCCTGGACAACAGACCAGTGGCGCCGAGACGAAGGGAGGTCCACGCAGAAGTTCAGGGGTGCAGCCGTAGAGAACGTGGGCAAAGATAGACCGTCTCACGCCTCTGCCTCTCAGCTACCGTTGAACGATGAGCTTCCCGGCCAATGCACCAAATGATACCGGAGAAACTGACGGAAGCCAAGCACAGAGAGATGGACACAGGTTTCTTCAGGAAGGAAGAGATTCTTTATTGGATCACCGATCGGGACTCAGAGGGACTAGCGTCACCAAAATACAGCAAAGTCTGAGTACTGAATACATAGAGTACATTCCTTATATAGCACTGTAGCTCCTCCCACAATTAACTACACCCACACATACCCTTAACCTATTTAATAAATAGAGTCTAAACTCATCCATCCGGTCTAACCACGTGGCTCATCTGATACAAAGGAGAGGGACGCGTAATTCCAGTTCTTACATTCCTGCACCTGGTCAGTACAGTGATAACAGTATCTTAGCTACGTGTAATTAACTAACTGATACTACAAACACATATACATACATATGCCTTGTGGCAATCTTAGCCTGCTAAACTTGTATTTTACTGGAATTACATCACACCCTCACCATCTACCCCCCTCACCATCTACCCCCCCTCACCATCTACCCCCCCTCACCATCTACCCCCCCCTCACCATCTACCCCCCCCTCACCATCTACCCCCCCCTCACCATCTACCCCCCCCTCACCATCTACCCCCCCCTCACCATCTACCCCCCCCTCACCATCTACCCCCCCCCTCACCATCTACCCCCCCCTCACCATCTACCCCCCTCACCATCTACCCCCCCCTCACCATCTACCCCCCCCTCACCATCTACCCCCCCTCACCATCTACCCCCCCTCACCATCTACCCCCCCTCACCATCTACCCCCCCTCACCATCTACCCCCCCTCACCATCTACCCCCCCTCACCATCTACCCCCCTCACCATCAACTCCCCCCTCCTTCTCACATTACCATCAACTCCCCCCTCCTTCTCACATTACCATCAACTCCCCCTCCTTCTCACATTACCATCAACTCCCCCCTCCTTCTCACATTACCATCACCCCTCTCACATTACCATCACCCCTCTCACATTACCATCACCCCTCTCACATTACCATCACCCCTCTCACATTACCATCACCTCCCTGTCACCCTCACCCGCCTCTCCTTCTCACCATCACCCCCCCATACACACAACACACTTCAAGCAGCTACCCCATACACATAGGGTCTCAGACAAAAACATACATTCACACACAAGGATACTCTGTCAGACACTCTCAGGCACATACACTGACACTTTTTTGTTAGTGGGGCCTCATGTTTGAGTTTCGCCTAAGGCCTCATAAAGTCTAGAGCCGCCTCTGTTTAAGAATCATTAGTGTGTTTTCTAATGCCAATCCTTGTTGCATCCATAAATACCTGATGGCACAAATACTCCAATTACTTAGACCTGTTGTGAATTTCATAGTTGCAACAGTTAAATTATCTAAATAATTATACATTGATTTATCTAAATCCAATCCTGTAACCTGTGATTTAACAATAGTTGGAGCCCAGTTTGCAGTAGCATGGAAACCAGTCCCTATATGCATACTGGCTGTGTTTAACTTATTCTTGAGGGTCTCCATATCTATAACTATTTAGTATACCCATAGTGGTTCCAGCATCTCCTAACAGTGTCATACCATTCCATTTTCTGCCTTTTGTTTGCTGTGTTACATAATGTTACAAAAGGAGTAGTGATTTTTAATGACACATGTACAGCTTGTAAGAAGACAGTTGTATTAACACATGTGGATGGAATAGGTGTGTGTGTGTGTGTCGTTGTTGACTTTTGGTTCTATGGTAGAGGATAAAGGACAGTAATAAGGTGTAAAAATATAAGGTAGTGTATAGTTCTCAATTGTAGTGTCATTCATAATGACTAACATTTGTCCCCTTTTCCAAATAATGGTACCAGTTGTATAATCACTATTAAAAGTAATAAGGCCTGTCTGTTTACATTGATATGCAACCTTATTAATTCTCTTATAATATATATATATATATATATATATATATATATATATATATATATATATATCCCAAAACCTGTTTTGATGGTTTTCTTACCATCAGAACTTATATTAAATAATGTGACACAGATATTAGTGTAATTGGCAACCTTAACTATGCACATTTCTGCGTTATAAAATCTAACAATTTTCCATGAACCTTTAAACAAACATAATGCATCGGTTTCATTAGCTATGGACACATTCCATATGGGTAACTGGTACTTATAAGGGTTACTATTTGTCCAATTCATCCAAATGCTTTCAGTGAATGATTGCATATTACATGCTGATAGAAAGGTGGTGGAGAAAAGTTCTTGAGGGAGCGTGTGTGACGAAAGCTAGATGAGGGGCTAAGGCCTATTTGGGCTGGGGGTATTGAAGAATTGTTGATCGTGTCAGAGTCCTTTTTCCAGAAACAAACAGGTTTCAAACTTGCCATTGACTTGTACTCATAATGGCATTCAAGGAATAATATCAGAGGGAGTATAACAACTCCAGAAAGCATAGCGCACAACATAATCTTGGTCTCAGATTCGTATGATCCTCTCAATCTACGATACGGTGTGAAAAGCCATGATGCTTCGCTAAGGGGAACTTCTTCTGTTTCCGAGCGAGGAGTGGTGTTGTCTTCCTTGGCTCCCCTCTTTGGATACCGCTTCATTCGGGATGCGTGAATCCAGATGTCATCGGAATCTGTGAGGACAGCGGTTCTGGGTACAGCAATCACAGTAGCAGGTGGTCCAAAAGGGTATCCTCTTTTCTTGGTCCTGTTCAGCTGACAGATATACACCTTGTCACCGGGCTGGTATGGATGAGTAGCTTCCTGTGAAGGTAAGGGAAAACTACGAAGAAACTTTGTCATACATACCATTCAGTTTTATCAACAATTCCTGTACATATTCTTGTATTAGCTGTAAATCCCCAGACATTATAACAAGCGGTTCCCTGGCCCAGGGTGTGGGAAAAGGTCATCCCATCAAAATCTCAAATGGAGATAATTTAGTCACCTTGTGGGGATTCATTCTAATATCAGCTAAAATAGTAGATATCTATTCCAATTTACCCATGTTGCTGGGTAAATTCTGGGCTTTTCCTTAATAGTCTTATTCATCCTTTCAACTACCCCTGTACACTGTGGATGATAAGGTATATGAAACTTCCAGGTAACTTGCAAGAATTTAGCAAGTTCCTTGGTAACCTTACTGGCAAAAACCGAGCCATTATCAGAGCCAATTCTGCAGAGAGCAGCCATACCTGGGAATAATTTCAGTAACAACAATCTTCACTACAGTCCTAGCATATTCCCTAGATGTCACAAAGGCCTCATGCCATCTACTAAACTGATCAACTATGACCAGTAAGTATTCTTACCAATTTTGGATACATGAATAAAATCAATCTGTAAGTGTGTAAAAAGAGCAGCTGGAGGGGGCAAATGTTCGTGCTGTGATTTGTGTGGAATATTAGGATGTGTTCTCATACATGGTTCACACTATCTTACAAAAGACTGTTTGCTTCAAGTATTCTCCCCTCTTTAGAGAACAGATCATTCTGATCTTTCTCTAAACCTTGTTTAATCCAAAAAGCATAGCAGGAAACATTTCATAGTAAACATTATGGCTGCAACTTACTTTTGCCACTTTGTCAGCCAAGGCATTTCCTCTGGAAATGTCATTACTAATTATGAGGCTTAGATGGTATAGACACAGAGTCAGATGCAGAAATGAGAATAGCATGCAAAACAAACAGGACCAGAATTAACAAGACTATAGACAATAGACATATTCTGGGTATTAAGAAAAAGAATCTCATAACCACTTAAGCGCTGGGCTGTCATGTGTTGTGTAGTGAGATTTGTTATCAGCTGAGTGACCTGGTGACTGGCATGAAGTATTGTAGGATGCCCTAGTGTGATAGTAGTAGCAGTTTCAACAGCCATTGCACATGCTGTCAATGCTCTGAGACACGCTGGCATACCCTGTGCTCAAGCTACCTTGGAAAAGAATGCTATGGGATGCATACCGCCTCCTTGCTCTTATGCACAGACCGCGGCCATGGTTTTACAGTTTGTCCCGAGCATACAAATTAAATGATTTACAATAGACAGTCCTAAAGCCGGGGCTTGTACAATACTGTCAGAACGTACAGCATCTCTGAGGATTGAGTCATAATGGGAGCATTCAGGGATCCACTGGCAGCAGTAATTAATCATGCTGAGGAAGGTGAGCAACTCCTTCCGAGTAGTGGGTGTAGGAATCCTCTGAATGACCTCAATATGTTTTGGACTCAATTGTCTGGTGCCTGAAGCCAGAACAAAACCTAAGTAATCAACCTTTGATTTACACAATTGCATTTTGTGTTTAACAACCTTGTGACCCACAGTTGCTGACAGTATCCACAGTGCTTGCCTCATAGCTAGGGCCACATAACAAGAAATCATCAATATTTTGCAAAAGGACGGAACCAAGACCAGGGTCCATGTTTTTTAGAGTATGTTGGAGTGCCAACGAATAAACAGCTGGGGAATCCACATAACCTTGGGTAAGTGTGTCCAGGTAAACTGACAGCCTTCAAAAATTAAAATAAAACCCATAAGTAGCTGTGTCTCTTGATCAATAGGTATAGAAAAAATGCATTACTTAAATCAATAACAGTGAAGCAAGTGGCATCATGTGAAATGGCTGTAATGAGGGATGTCACATCAGGGACAATGGGCACAATTACACTATTCAGGGCTCTAAAGTCCTGAACTAAGCGATATGCTGGCCAGTGGTGTTGGGAGTGGGTCTGGTGTTATTCTTATCTACCGGGCATATTTTGAGAATTGTGGGGTATCTGGGGTTTCCTGGGGTGTGGACACTCATTCCTCCAGTGGCCATACTGGCGACAGTTAAAACAAGTGTCTATTCCTCCTTGGTTACCCCTGCCCCTATAACCCTGATTTCCCTTTCTCCATCCCCTTCCCCCTCTTTGTGTAGGTGGACAGTATTGCAATCCCTGAGCATAATAAGCAACCTTACTTCCTAAAAACCTTACTTCCTAAATCTTTTCTGAAGTCAAAACAACCTGCATTTTCCTTTTCTATAACCTTGGTAAGAAAATCTTAGCCACCCAAATTGGCCCAGTCTGAAATCAATTATTTCACAAGCAAGGAATACTGTGGCAACATATTACCAAGGCATGACTGTATTTTAAGGAGATGCATATCATCTCCAGACATCAAACCTGCCTCATCCTTCCAACACAAATCATATTACCAATCTTTGCATCTTGCTTATATGCCAAAACAGTGAATATAGACTGCTTATTCTTCCATAATCTCAACATTTCAACTTCCACCTCATTCCACATTTTAGCACATCCTGCTGAAGTACTAAGCTCATAAACAACAATTAATTTAAAACCATATAACAGTATCTTTGTAGAAATACATAATGGGTACCCAGCAGATATGCCAATACAGAAATCACATTTATGGGCACGCAACTACACACTCTGTCTCCCTCCTAGGAAACACAGACACAATATAAAAGCAATCTTAAACTAACATCTCAAAATCTCCATTCCCATATAGCTATAACAGACCACAACTCTAACTATACTCAGCCAAAACGCTAGTATTCAAAAGCTAATAAAACAGTTATTTGCTAGGTTATTTAGCTGGCATTCTTATCAGTATCACTAAACTGTGACAAACTGATTCACATATAATTTTAAAACAATACAGCAACATATAAATTAAACCACTTTCCAGTTAAACTTCACACTTATCACACATTATCACAATCACCATTTACACAGAATAAACAGTTAACAGCTGTAATCAGAACATATTTTTTATGGTATACCAATATAAGATTAGATTCATTTTAGGGATTCTTATGTATATATTTTCTTAATTAACTTCATTACTTTACTCTACTATAGTATTGTATATAAAGAAAGGATCCATTTTATATAGCGCGCTCATAACTCAACTATTTGGATAAAACTTCCATTAACTAATCTGAGATGCTTCTGCATCAATTTAAATCTTATAGAAATTGAACAAACATCTGGACCAGATTACACAGACATGGTTTCACCAGAATCTTTCAGAACTCTCAGAGACTTAAAAAAAAAAAAAATTATTCTATACCATGTTTAAAAGGCATGGCAAACCTTAGACCGGTCAGTCTCCAAGAGCCTTAGTACAACAGGTAGAAACC